>NC_048601.1:68420939-68740939 GCF_003668045.3 Cricetulus griseus
TTTGATGGTATCCAAAGTTTTTCTTCTCCTGTGGAAACCAATGCAAAACCCCTAGCCCATTGTAACATGTCCTGGTTTCCATACAGAGTTTAGTACATCTTTGAAGTACACCGGCTGATTCAGTTCAGCTTTTTTTCCCCCATACTTCAGTGTCTTTCTGCAGATGTTTGTCCTTTTTCATTGGCATTAAGAAAGTTTAGTGTTAATAAAGCATTATGCAACCTATGTTTGGGGGGTTTTGCTTTCCAAGCCTATCTGTGAGTATCTCCTTAAGTGTTCTATTAGATCTCTCAACCACTGCTTGTCCCGTGGGATTGTGTGATATACTGGTGACATGCTTTCTGCTATAATATTTGAAAAACTGTTCCAATTTAGTGGAGACATATGCTGGAGCATTGTCAGTTTTTATTTGTGCAGGTATTCCCATAACTGCCATCATCTCTAGCAGGTGTATAATAACAGAATCAGCTTTTTCAGAGTCAAGAGCAGTAGCCCATTGGAACCCTGAAAATGTGTCTATAGTATGATGCACATATTTCAAATTTCCAAATTCTGCAAAGTGAAAGACATCCATCTGCCAAACCTCATTCCTCTGAATGCGATTAGGATTACAACCTGCTGGCAATGGTGTATGAGTATAAAAGGAACAAGTAGGACAGTTTCTCACAATCTCCTTGGCTTGTTGCCAAGTGATGGAGAAGTCCTTTTCAACCCTTTGCTATTTACATGATGTTTCTTGTGAAATTCTGAGGCTTCTAGCACACTTCCAGTTAATAAATGATCAATCTCATCATTGCCTTGTGCTAGTGGGCCTGGCAGACATGTATGGGATCTGATATGTGTAATGTATAGAGGATTGCTTATGTTTCTGTTTCCTGTAATTGTAAAAACAATGAGGTTAATTCTGTATTATCAGGAACAAATTCTGCAATCTCAATGTGTAACACGACTCTCTCTGCATATTGAGAATCAGTAACTACATTAAGAGTTTGTGTAAAATCCATGAATACCATGTGGCTACATCATCCGCTACAAATGAAATCAAGCTAGAATAGTGACTTAGCCTGAAACATGTTTTAAGGATAAGACACAGGAGACCAGGTCCTGAGAAATTTTTACACTGTTATAATTGTGATTAGCAGAGATTTATGTAACTAGGTGGCAATTTCTGACTGTAATCTAGACATAAATTATTCTGCAGTCCATTATACACTGTCCCCCAAAATATATTTTTCTTTAATAGGCACAGAATTGAGGTAGTTGAGAATTAAATATCACATTTGAAGCTCCAGTGGAAGTTACTGGTCTTTGCCAAGCCACTTACATCTAGGTCAGTGAGCATCACAGAAAAGGACCTAAACTTGAGAAAGAGATGTTGAATTGTTTTTAGATAAATGAGATGACTTGTAATTACCAAGTCCCCAGAAGAATATATCCCTTCTTTTCTATCTGAGAAAACTTTTCCCAAGTTAAAGACGTGTAATTGCCTTGCTTAAGGAAATTATATCTAAGTGGGAGACAGAATGTCTTCCAGATGATTTCTTATTGTCTTTACAATGAATACCAAAGTTAGAATGCATCACATTCCAGTCAGAAAAGGGCAGTATCTGATCCAGGAGAGATGATTCATACATTGAAACAATTACAGGGTTTGCTAAATTGTATTAAGAAAAATACATGGTATTTATCACAATTGTGGGTTCAGTCTATTAGCTTAAATAGATGGAGGCATTTTTTAGAGGGAATAGGGTTGTGTGATGGATCTAGATGCTTCTGTGATTAGATAAAACTCCTTCCTATGTACACCAAACTTGTCACTGCACCACAAGGGATCAGGTACAGGACACATGGCTAGTCTTGATATGGAAAGGTTGAGTGTTCATAATCCACAGTCACAATGGCCTCCTGACATCTAAACTCCTCTTTAAGCAATGACAGGGATCTGGTGGAAGTGACATCACTATTGACTAAACCCTCAACATGTGTTTGTCTCAAAATCACTGCGCTGTAGCTTATTTTTATCTGTTATATTAGTTATATTTCTATAAAAAAATTAGGAAAATAACTTGAGAAGGATTTATTTTTGCATACAGTTTGAGAGCATGGTGAAGAAGTCTTGATGATTGGAGAATGGAGTACCTTGTCACATTGCATCTACAGTCAGGTAGAAGAGGCAGGGGAGGGAGAGGCTCATCCTCAGCTCACACTCCTTATTGTGAAAGTTCAGGACCCCAGCTGTGGGATGATGCCACACACATTTTAAAGGGATGCTTGCTAAATCATTCTAGATTCTGTGATAAATATTAGCAACGACACCTGTCCATCATTGTTTTCCTACTAGTTACTTGAGAACCAATTGTTAATCTTAACCCTACTTAGAGTTATTCTTGACATAGATATTTTATAAATAACTATTTAAAGCTGTGAGTTTAGAAATCACAGTACATGTTATTTTTCTCTTATAAGATATTCATTTTCCTGAAGAAGCACCTGAAGAGCAAGAACTTTGGAAATGAAAAGGTAGAGTCACTACTTGTGAAATATTAAATAGGAGAATTTGTAGGAAATAGAAGAAGCAGGATGTTTGACAGACTATTCTTTAGATTCCTACTCTGGCCATCCAAGTGTTTTGCAAATAAACTTTTGTTGGAATGGAGCTTTGCCTACTTGTTTTGCATCTATGAATAGTCCTGCAGCATCAAATAGCTTAAATTTGTTGGTATTTGCACAATCCTAGGACTAAATCATTTACTCTCTAGTGCTTTTGTAAATATGTGTAAATGGCTGCTTGACACCATGAAAACTACTTTTGATATATTTATTTATTTGATACAAGGCATGTTCTACACATGTCAGGACTTTCCTGTAATCTCAGCATTCAGAAGGATGAGAGAGGAAACACTGAGCTGAATGCCAACTTGTGCTACATGGAAAGAGCCTGTTCCCAAAACAAGCACCCAACAAGCAAGATATTACAATCTCTATGTGTATTTTGAGGCAAATATAGAACACCAAGCATCCTTCTCAAAACTGTTGTCAGAAAACAGAAGACTCTGAAAGACATTGAGAAACAACACACATTTCTAGGTGGTGTTGATAAAGGAAAGACAACACATTCCTGATGTGAATAATTGATTGAGAACAGAAAGGTAGTAAAACCACGATACATTCAGTTTTGTGTTTTGAGAAGAAATATTAACAGGGTGAAGGTAGTTTTTTTTCTGCTCTCATTATTAGGTACAAACATGCCAGTCACTCTTGACTCCTCTTCCTATATATTCACCATCCATTCTGTGCAGCATGCAGCACTGAAAATGCTCTCTTTTACCCTTTCTTTACCTAATACAGGATCATAATGGTGAGATAATAGCTTTATAAGGTTTTTAAACCATTTTCCCCATCAGCTCACTCAAGAGATAAGATAGACCTCCATATAATCTTCTAATTGCATTAACTAAGATACTAAGATACTGGGTGTTATTAAATAGTAAATAAAATGCTGTTTGCTCAGAGGTAGACTTCATGTTTATTCATGGATATATATAGATATAGATATATAGATAGATATAGATATAGATATAAATGTGTGTGTGTGTGTGTGTGTGTGTGTGTGTGTGTGTGTGTGCCTTTGTATGATTCCCCTAAGCAATTGATTTTTTCAGGAATATGATCTTGGTCAACATAACCCTACAATGACCTTTCTTGGGAATATTGCTACTACAAAGGAAGAGTCATGGCCAATACCACCTTGGTGCTAAGACTTCTGCAGCAGGCATTTTGTAATGAAGCTTACAGAAACAGAAAACAATATTACATATTCCCTATGGGCTTATCAATGTGCATAAATATAAAGAGTTCATCACTTATTATCAGCTCGTATGAGTGGGTCCCTATGGTGAGAAAAAGAGCAGGCATGAACTAGCTCAGAGTATAACTGTAGAATCTTCCTTTCCCTGCTGAACTTTCCTGCCTATCTTGAAGGATGCTGGGAGAGATAGTCATTGGTTTCAGTTATGTGCCTAGAGGCTTGTTCCAATGCATAGTGCCCATCTGTGGTTACATGGACAGCCATGGATATAAACCCGGTGATCATAAAATAAAAAGATGTGGACATGGCAGTGAGACTTTCTTAGAGGAGGAGGTTTTACATGAGTATAGGTTCATAAAAGAGGATGGACGTTTGAGAGCAATCAGGGTGCATTATATACATGTATGAACTATTAAACAATAAGTTTTAAAAATAAAGGGATTTAGTTATTGAATTATACTTACTGCAGCCATTTCTTACTGTACTGCAGTCACATGTGTACCCTACACTCCCATTGTATATTCCACAACCATATGTACATACATTATCCTCATGCCAAGTTTCAAAATTATACTCAACTGTATGAATAAAAATGGATTTAATAAGTACCCAGGTGTAGGCTCATTAGGAGATTGCTTACTTAGCCTGCACAAAGCCCTCAATTCAGGTCCATCACAGAGTTCTTAAAGAGTTTCCTGGTAGACTAATGTAAATTCACTGAAAGAGTTTATTTAGAGAATGGGTCAGAGCATTCTTCACCTTTCTTTTTAAAGAAATAGATATATTATAATTAAAACATTTATATATACTTTGCATAATCAAGATATTTGACCGTCTTCTCCAACATTCACAAATCACTCCAAACCAGATGCAACAATCAGATGGAAAGGAAGCTAGATAAAGTTACCTGGTTCATGCCTCCAAATCCCCAAATTCTGCTTGGACTTCATCCTGCTGTCTGTAGTAGGTAATGTCAATATATCATGCGTGACTTTTAGAGTATTTGCTAGGATTGATTGCTTGACTGCACTATGGTACATGACCCTGGTCTCCTGAATTCCATTCTCTGTAACTGTTCCCTATAAATTACTCCTACAATGGAGAGTTAAAACTAGTCACTATGGAATGTCCTTTCTTTCCTAGACTATGGCCATATATGCATATACATATCTTCATTTTTATTACCAACATGTTTCCTGTCTTGGCAAATTAATGGTATTGTTTACACTGTTCTACATGTCATGTCCTGAAACATTTCCTATCACAAACACACCATCCATTAAACAATATCAACATACTTGGCATACCTTGACACTACAACTCTGTCTCCTGTCTGCCTGAGTTTGGCCACTTTAGATGCTCCATGTTAGAAGAATCATGAACTCTCCAGATGTGGCCTATTGCTTTGTTCAGTATAACCTTCTGTTTCAGATTTATCACTGGATGTCAATTGTATAAAATATTAAATTCCATTATGACATTTTCATATATATAGAAGGTACTTCACTCATAGTCATATTATAATTTTTATTACCCTCTTACTGGTCTCCTTTGCTTTTCCTATAATCCTCCTCTTTCATATGTTACATCTATATTATTCATACAAAATAAAATATGTGTTACTTGTCTTGCTGAGTTTGTCATATTTTAGTTAACATCATGTTTTCCAGTTCTATGCTCTTCATGAAAATGGTACAATTTATTTAACATAACTGAATAATTCTCCATTCTATATATGTTTATAAAATACTTTCTTCATTTGTATATGCATTGAAAGACACATGGGATATAACTTAACTTATTTGAATGTGCTATAATAAATACAGCGACTTAGGTATGATTGTTGTATAGTGGTGGCATTGCAGGTTTTGTGGCTATTATAGCTCTTATTACAATTTGTGAATGAGATCTATTTTTAAGTGTGTGTGCAGCATTTATAGAATTTTAAGTGTGTGTGTGTGTGTGTGTGTGTGTGTGTGTGTGTGTGTGTGTGTGTGTGTGTGTGTGTATACACACTAGTGCAGCTGCCCATAGTAGACAGAAGGAATAGGTATCCAAGGAATTGTAGTTACAGGGGGAAGTCATGAGTCAGTTGATAAAGGAGCTGGACACTGAATGTGTGTCCTGAACAAGAACAGTATCTTCCCCACTGAGCTGTTTTCCAGTCCTCTGCACTGTATTTTGAAATACAATATTATGATAACTCCCACATCTTTCTAGTCTTCCTTTTTTTTCTCAGAATTGATTTGGCTATTCAGGCTCTCATGCATTTCTTGTTCTTTTGGGGGATTTTTATTTGTTCTGTTTCTGTGAAGAATGTGATTAAATTTTGATAGGAGATTTCATGGAACCTGTGGAACACTCTTGATAGTACAGCTATTTCACAATATTAATTATACCAACATGAAAACTCTAGATATACTACCACCTTCTATTCTTAACTAAGCCCCTTGGTGTTTCACATTTGATGTTAGCCACATGGTCCAGAAGTTAGTTTCATAGTTATCATTATAGATGCCTTTCACCTCATTAGGCAGGTTTATTACTACATTTTTGAGGCTCTTGTGAATGAGTTTGTCTCCATGACTTCTTCCCCACCGTGTTTCTTATTAGTTTATAGAAAAACTATCGACTTTTGTAAGATGATCTTCGATCCCACTGCTTTAATGAAAGTGTTTATTAAATCACTGAACTTTTGATGAAGTATTTATGATCTTTTAAATACAGGTTTAAATTATGTGCAAATAGAGAAAAACTGACCTTTCTTATTTATGTACCTTTCATTTCTTTTCTTCCTTTATTGTTCTGGCTACGAATTCAAGCACTGTAGTACACCGAAATTCAGAGTATAAGAAAATGCTTGTTTCACCTCTAAATGTACAGAGAATGATTTCAGTTTGACCCCACATACAATAACAGAGGTCTGTCACTCATAGCCTTTATTATGTTATAGAATAATCTCCCACTTCCTAGTCTTGTCAGGGCTTTTATCATAATGCCATGGTGATTTTTTGCCCAAAGTCTTTTATGTTTCTACTTAGAGAATCATGGGGTTTTTTTGTTCTTGAATATATTTGTATTATTCATTTTGTTTATTAATTTCTGTATGCCACATCCCTGGAATGACACCAGTTAGATAATGATGCATGGTCTTTCTAATGTGTAATACAATTTGGTTTGTAAGTATTTTATTAAGTGTGTGTGTGTGTGTGTGTGTGTGTGTGTGTGTGTGTGTGTGTGTGTGTGTTTCTATCAAAGTTACTGCTTTGTATTTCCTTTGGGATTGTATCCTTCACTAGGTTTTATAGAAAGAGCTCACTGTGATGCCTTTTCTGTTTTATGGACTAGTTTGAAGAGCATTGGTATAATTTTTCTTCCATAGTCTGATAGAGTTCAGCAGTTTGTCCATATAGCTTTGGGAGTTTCTGCTGGAAGACTATTCCTCGATCACATTCATTGCTGATTATGGATCTTCTGTGGTAATTTATGTCTTATAAAATCTTCAGTTTTGGCAAGCCACAAGTTTCTAGAAATTAATCTGATTATTTTTCCTGATTTGGTTAACTTTTTGAAATTTTTATTTTCAAAACATTCCTTAATGATTCACTAGATTCCATTGATGCTTTCTGTAATATGTCCTCACTGATTTAGTGAATTTTTTTCTCTCTGAATAGTTCAGCTACCAGACTGTCAATCTTAATTTGTTTCCAAGAACCAATTATTTCTTTCACTGAATTCTTTTTTCCTGTCTTGTAGTCTTTATTTTGTTAATTTGGTCCTGATTTTTAAAATTATTTCTTGTTATCTACTTATTTAGGTTTAGCCTGTTCTTTTTTCCCCTAAGATCTTGAGTTACGACTTTGTTTTAATTGAGACCTCTTTGAATTTTTTGTTTGTTTGTTTGTTTGTTTTTGTTTTTTGAGACAGGGTTTCTCTGTGTAGCTTTGGAGCCTATCCTGGCACTTGCTCTGAAGACCAGGCTGGCCTCGAACTCACAGAGATCCACCTGCCTCTGCCTCCTGAGTGCTGGGATTAAAGCGTGCACCACCAAAGCCCAGCTGAGAACTCTTTGAATTTTAATGCTAACATTTTTAGTAGGAAAGTACCATCTAGCGCCAACTTTTGTCTCTCTGAGATTCTGGCAAGATGTGTTCCTGCTTTTATTTGATTCTAGATATTGTGTTGAATTTTCTCCAATTTTATCAGTGACCCATTGGAAATTTACACATGTATTATCGGATCTCTGTCCATTTATATAGTTTCTGTTGCTTTTTGCTCTTCCTTTTACTCCATATTCTAAAATAAGTTATATTTCATATTGGTTAAGATTTGCTTGATGGAACAAAATGTAGTCTACTTAGAAAGAAGCTCCTTGGGCTATTGAAATGATATTTGTTCTGAAAATATTAGATGGCACAATTTTCTAGATGTAGGTTAAATCTATTTGATAAATGTGCATTTAATTCTAAAGCTTACTTCTGTGGTGGATTTGGTCTAGAAGAACTCTCTACTGATGACAATGAGTGCAATCACCTTCTGTTATTGTATCTGTCTCCTTTAAGTGTCTATGCTATGAAGATGAATATGAATGTGCCATTGCCATTGGTAAGTGCATACTTAATGTTAATAATTATATTCTACATATGGATTGTATCCTTTTTTTAATGGACCATGACTGAAAGAGTTTGGCTGGATTTCTGATATATATAATATATATATATATATATATATATATATATATATAGTTTTCCATCCTTTCAAACTGATGTGTAAAGACAGACCAGAGAGCCATGTTTCATTCAGGTCAACACAAACAGTTGGATCTTGTAGGGAGTCACCGTAACCACACCTCCATCAGGGCATGGTCAAGGTGATGTCAGGGTGACATGGAATAAATTTAAAGAGTTAGGGACCACAATGGGGGCCCTGTCTTTTTCCCTTCTTCAGCTTGCTCTGCTTTCTGGCTGGGTTGGCTAGGGAACTCTGTAAGTAAGGCCTTCCCCCTAAATAAAATATCCTAACCATTCCCTAACTACGTATTGGTATTTACCCGCGATAGGATCTTTAAAAAATGTCATCATTTACAGTCATTGTATATTAATTGGTGTTATATAGAGACATTTCAACACAAGTGTATGATGTTGTATGTTGAGTATATTCTCGGACATATTTTGAAACCCTTCTTTCCCACCCACCTTCCATTAGATCCCTTTTTTCTATCATTTCATTTCTATTTCCCTGTGTATCTCTGTGGTTTTGTGCATGTGTGATTTTAAAGAAATCTACATAAAATGCAGAAAGCATAAATGAGGTATGAAATGATATTTGATTATTTGATCCTAGCTTAAACTGTTTAATATGATTTTCAGTTATCTCCAGTTGTGCCCATTTTCCTGAAAACAAAGCAACTTTTTCTTTTTATGTATGAAAACTCTTCCATTTTGTATATATACTTTATCCATTTGTCTGTGGTTGGACCCCTAGACTGGTTCATAATATAGCAGTTGCGGTTGTCAGTGCATACTGATATGCCAACATCTCTGCCATGTGTTGACTTGGAGTTCTCCGTGGTATATTGTCCATATTGCAAGTCTATTTTTAATTTCTGAGGACAGTTCATACTTATTTCTAAAGTGGCTGTCCTTCTTTATATTATACAAAGCTTATGCTTATACAAAGCATAAGAGTATCTTTTATCCATCGCCATGTTCACTCCTATTTCTTAATGACCACCGTTCTGACTGTGTAGGATTGAAAATCAAGATAGTTTCAATTTAGTAGTAATTTTTGATTACTACATATGTTGACTGGCACTTGTATTTCTTCTCTTTTGAGAGTGGTCTGTACATCTCACCATTCCATCTATTTAACACATGGGTTTTCTTGTTTAATTTTTTGAGTACTTTATATATTCTTGATATTAATCCTTTGTTAAATATATAGCTCAGAAGATTTTATTGCATGCTGTAGTCTGCCTATTCACTTGATTACCCAATTTATTTCCCAGGGAGATTATTAATTACATGGGTCCCATTCGTAAGTTGATTATTTCCTGATGGACTGAATCTGATTCTGGGAGTCCTTACCTATGTCTTGAATGTGTGTGGGGGGCATCTCTCCCCTTCCCAAACCACCATATAACAGAGAAGGGGTTGGGCCAGTTCTACACTACTCATGCTCTCAGTTGGGCTCATCAGCTTCCCGGCCTACTGTGCTGCCCAAGTGAGGTGCAGGCAGGGCACCCTTTCCTGAGTGCTGCAACTAGTAAGGGGAAGGATCAGCTCCTTCACCCATCATAGGTAGTAGGGGCAAGGGAAGGTGGGCATCATTTCCTTGCCTTCACCACATAGCATACTAAGTGTGTGTGGCCAGTTACCCGACTCTTGCACCCTCTGGGACAGCTCACCTGTGCCTTAGCCAACAGGGTCATGCCTACTGTGCAATCTATACAAGGGTCAGCTTTCTTGAGTGCTGCAGCTGGTAAAGGGTCAGCTCCCTCATGGGTCACAGGCCATGAGAGGTGAAGGGTAAGGGAAGGCTACTTATTTTTTATGATAATTCTATATCCTGCCTTTTCACATCTAAAACTTTTCTGGTGAATTACTTAGGGCTATATAGTGTGTGTGTGTGTGTGTGTGTGTGTGTGTGTGTGTGTGTGTGTGAATGTAAGTTTCAAATGAGAATGCTTTTATTTCTTCTTCTTTTAACATTTATTCATTTATGCTGCTCCCCTATGTTTATGTGTGTATTTATGCATGTGGTCATACATACATGTCATAGACTCTGTATGGATGTCAGAGAACACCTTGGGGGGATGGGTTCGCTTCTTCCATCATGAGGGATCTAGACATTGAAATCAGGTTGTGAAGCTTGGTGCAAGTACCTTTACTTACTGAACCTATTTGATTTCACTGGAAACTTTTGCATATATTCTTAGGAAGATTGGTCTAACAGTTTGTTGTTCTTGTCTTTGTCTTGTCTGGCTTTGGTGTGTCAGTAATACTGGCTTCTTAATAGTTGATAGTATTCCTTTTCTACTTTGGGGACTATCTTTGAAAAGTGTTGCTACTAATTAAGGTTATGTATGTATATGAGTAAGGACAACAAATGGTTAAATTCTGTTTCTTAATCTAATATGCTAATCTGTGTCTTTTGACTGAGGAATTGGTATTATTAACGTTGAGGTCTTTTTAAATTCAAGTCAGTATTAATTCTTTGCATTTTGTTGATGTTGTAGTGCTCATTTTCTCATTTTCCTCATTTGTGGACTCACTGTGCCAATATGGCCCTTCTTTCCTATAACCTCACTAATGTATTTATATTCCTTTCCACTGGGAATTTTTTCTAAGTATCATCTATAAATATGTCCTAATGATCATTAATTCCTTCAGCTTATTTTTATAATGAAAGGTTTTATTTTCTCTTCCATTAAGATAGGTAGTTTTGCTTATTATAGTAGTCTGGGTTAATAGTTGTCTTTCAGAACTTACAGTACAGCATCCCAAGCCCTCTTGACTTTCAAAAGTTTCTGTTGAGAAATGAGCTGTTATTCTGTATTTGTGTGTTCCATATGATTTATCTCTGACAGTTTTCCATATATAGCATTTGTTCTGTGTATTTAATGTGTTGACGAGAATATAATGCAGGGAGATTCTTTTCTGATCTTGTTTGGTGTTCTTGATGCCTCCTATAAGTGGACTGATTTAGCTTGTGGTATGTTGAGAGTCTATATGAAGTTTAGTGGGCTAGAAATATGGTTTATTAAATAAAGGCTCCTGTTACAAAGTGCAAAATCTGCACTCAAATCCTTCGATGCATAGGTTGGAAGGAGAGAACCAATTCCTGCAAATTGACCTCTGGCATCCACCTATGTGCAAGCACACACACACAGACACACACACAGACACACACACATACACACACACACACACACACACACACACACACACACACACACACACACACTTGCACATGTATGGGTGTGATAAACAAATTACAAATAAATGCAAATTCATTTAAAATCTTACAAAACATTTTTCTAGTATTTTTTTTAAATGACCACCAGGAATTGGAGCTTCTTGTGTTTTCTTTTGTATTGTATTTTTGTTTTATTTTGTTTTTGGCTTTTCCTGCTTTATAAATCATTGGGTAGTATTAACATCTCAACAATATTTACTTTTCTAATCCTTGTAAGGTTTTGCCTTCTTTTGTGTCTTTTCTTTCAGTAACTTATTTTCAGCATATGTGTTTTGTTTAATTGATCCAGTTAATTCCATTTTGTCTGCCATTCAGATTGCTTTTCCAGCTCTCCTTGATCATTCTTTTTTGTATATTTCTATAGCTTTCTGTTTAATCTGACTTATTTTTAGTAAACCTGAATGTCAAATATGTAGTACATATTTGGACATTTGAATGAGTAGCTACTTTGAGTTATTCAGATTATATTTATTGCACAAGGAATACAATAATCGGGCCATTTCTTTCCTAAAAATTTATTTCCCAGCCTCCATAGTATTTGTTCCCCTCAAATCTCCTGTTTATGTAACTGTTCTTAAATCCTCTATATTCTGTAGAAATCTCACCACTGTTTTCCCCATGCCTTAGATGTTCTATGATAATCTCATAGTCTCTTACCTCCAAAAGCATGTAGGCCTTGTGTTTCCTAGAGTGTGTGCTATTTTGTTTTTCATTTGTTTGTTGTTCATTTTTTACCTCCAACCCAATACTCAAACTATAGCTCAATTTCAGTCAGCTCTCATCATTAAGTAATACACAAACCATTACTCCTTTCAGACTCTCTGGAAAGTAGAACATAGCACAGAAGTTCCACTCTTTTCTTTTCCTTGTTGAGGAACCAGGAGTTGATTGCTCAACAATCAACTTTTAGGAAAGTGTGTGTGTGTGTGTGTGTGAGAGAGAGAGAGAGAGAGAGAGAGAGAGAGAGAGAGAGAGAGAGAGAGAGGAGAGAGAGAGAGAGAGAGAGAGAGAGAGAGAGAGAGAGAGAATAGAGGCAAATGGCTGACCCTTTACAATTTAGTTGCTTATATCTCTTTCATTATGGTGTCTCTTCAAACATACTACTCAAAGCATTGTGGTTTATCTTAACAAAATGCTTTTTAAATATTCACCTTTCTGAGTCTTCATATTCTCCAGGAATAAATTTGATAATTTCATTTTTATTACTCCATATCTAGTTATTGAGGAAGTTACTAGAAGATCTTACATTTCCATAGAAGATACCTCTTCAGATTGGCATTTATCAGTCATCATCAGCTATATAGTTTGTTTTATCTTATGAAGGCTGGTCTTTTTGTTTTTTGGAACATCAGAATCCAGCTACAAAATTCCATTCTATTTCATTGCCCACATAGTCTAGACCCATCCTGTCTCATCACATTTGTGTTCCAGGGCCAATATTTTTCTGTGACTCATCTTCTGCTCCAGTGTGTGGTTATAATTACCTTGAACTCTCACCATACTCATGCCTCTTATGAACTCGATGTGTACCTTTCAGGTATCAGAAATATATTCAGAGGGGACATGTTGATGGATCAGTAGTTAAGAGCATGGCCTGCTCTTGTAGAGGACCAGAATTTGTTTCCCAGCACCAGTGTTAACCAGCTCACAACCACCTGTTAAACTCAATTCCAGGAGATCTGATGCTCCCTTTCGGCTTCCACAGGCACCTGCACTCAATAGCACATACCCGTCCAGAAACACATAATTAAGAATTCTTCAAAAGTGTTTACATTTAGTTGCTTCACCTTCTTTCATCAATCTCCCCGATGCTAATACCTCAGTAGGACTTTCACTCTCTAGTCCTAACCTGTGGGGTTTTGTTTGTTTTGCTAATGTATTCATTTCATAATTTGGGTATGATACTCTGAGCTGTGCACTTCTTTCCATTACCTGCTAGAGCAATTATGTCCTGGGGACAGGAAAGCAGCAGCTGTTTCACTGCTGTGGTGCTCTCAGCAAGCACCTTTAGGTTTTACAAAGTCACTCTTCTCCTGGATCTCAAAAGCCATGGTGGCAAGGACAGGGATAAAGTCTGCTGAATAAGAACTAAAAGCAAGGACCATGCAGATGTATGCTTTCCTTCTTCCAGGAATAAGGAGCATTGAGGACTGATTTGCAGAAAACATATACATATGGTTCATAAAAATTAAAGTATTCATATAGTCGAAGTCCACAGCATTCTTTACATGTTCTTCGGATACCTGCTGCTTATATTCAGAAATTTCCAGTAAACTTTTGAATGTTTTAAGTTTCTTGGCTACTCTGGAGTATTTTCTTTGCTGATTCAAAAACTAGAATTGCATATAGACTGGAAAAGTTAATTGTACTAATTATGTTTCACTCAAGGACTCAGGAATAGCATTTTGTTGACTCTATACCTAATCATTAACACCAGGCTGATACCTTTATATCCTACCTTTTACCTCTTACTACTTATGCTACCTTTCATCTTGGAGAGAAAGGATGTGAAGAGTGCCTCTCTCTCATTTTTAAAAACCTTCAGGGAGGAGAAAAACAGAATTGGTGATATTTTTAGGGAAATGTTCCTCAAAAGAGTGTTTTAGCTGTTGTTTCTGAGAAGGTCAGATTTCCCCGAATTGAACCAATGTTGCCAAGAATGGGTTGTCATCATTATTTTGGTCATTATACAAGTGGTATGCTGGTTACTATTATGCTACATAGCAAAAAGGGAATGTATCCAACACATTTGCTGAGCACAGAGCTCAGTCTATATCCTGGCTCAGATTTTGGTTAAGCCACTGATGTGTCTCTGGAATTATGCAAATTAAGGGGCAGGAGTGTCATATTTAATAATTAGTGTTGTAAATCATTGTACAACTTTTATACTCGTTCCTCCATCTTGGTCTGTGGTGTTTTGAGTGACAGCCAGGAGTGCTCTTAGCAGAACCAAAGTCCAAATAAGATTTTTTTCTTCCTTTTTTCCCCTTCCACTACTTTCCTATCCCTTCACTCTGGGATCAAGCACATAAGCTAGCACATGAGATCCATGGCATTATTATGTCACTGAGAAACACATTTTACCCAGCATCTTCTGGCTGTGCACAGTAATGTGTAACTTGCAGATGTCACACCAATGGAGGAACTTCAAATATTCATTTGAGTAACCGGGTGCCATTCCCCACACCTCAGTCCAAAGCTGAACAACAGCAGTATATCTTTGGTGATGTCACTGAGGCTTTGTTTTTCCAATTTAAGGAGGAAGGCAAAGGAAGTGAATAAAATATATTTAAAATTAGTATGAGCTTAGCTTTAAATCTTAAATCTCACATCTTAAAAGTTTAGCCTAGGGCTAACGGTGGCCCAGAAAAGTGAAATACAAGCATTCTCATTTCAGATTCAGTTTGAAAGTGAAACAAAACAAATGGCAAAACAAACTATGAAACACATTTCTGGAATAAAAATGACTGAGAGTCTACATATGTTTTAGTGCTGATTTGTAAAAAAAGTAAAATCAAACAAGAAGCATTTTTAAATCAATGTTTAAGGACATTCTATGATCTTACATTGTCCATGTTTGGAGAGAAATGAAACACTATCCAGGTGTCAAGATTAAATGTGTTTATTTTGTGTCAGTGAATACAATGGTATATTAGATACCACCACTCCAAGCTACACACCTATGCATTTGCCTCTAAACCTTCACACACTGTCAATCTCCATTGCGCTAACATTCCACCATTGAGCCTTCTATGTCTAGCAAAGTCAGAGTTCAAGTATTAAAAGAAAAGAACAGAAGAAAGGACAGTTGAGCTCCACTTTGTGTCATCAGTGTCCGCAGAAGTATCCAGGTGTCTCAAATGAATGTTTATTATCTTCAGCAGAGGGGAAAATGATAAGAAGAACACTAGTAATGGCACTACCAGGAAGAAAGAAGAGAGTGCAGATTAAAGAAGCATTTCAGAAGGGACAAGTTAGTTTCTCCTCAGTTAAGAATCCACATGATAGCATGGGTACAGGACATCGAGGTTAAAGTGTTCAATTTGTGGGCCACACACTTCAGCGTATTGGCAACTACATTTTTGCACCGAAACAGAAGCAGTACAGGTTTTATGTTCTACCATTACACTTCCAGGTTTTTCACTTATGAATATACCTGCCAACCTAATGATTCTTGCATGCATTAGTTTGCGTTTGTAGAGTTAAGTTTATTTCCCCAACCCTCCCACTCCCATGAACATTGCACTGTGAACTCTTTGCCCAACTTTAAGAGAATGTTGCTAAGGACAGCTCCGTGCCACCTCAGGACAAAAATGACCTGTCCCCTCTCCAGGCTACCTACGGACCAGTAGTATTGATCTCATCTCATCTTACATGCAGACAGACACTGTTCTCTTAATTTCCCCATGCCAGAGGCATACAAGTCGGCAGGTATGCTTACAAAAATGGAATCAAAATGAAAAAGAAAGAAAGGGTGGGGCAACAGAAAGAAAAAAGCTTTCTTGTTTGAAGCCTATTGTCCTAGAAGGAATCCATTGCTTTGAATTCACTTAAAGCCTGCACAGGCGAAATGTGTTTCTTTTGAGACCCCCGTCGAACTCGTGTCTGGAATTCTTCAGGCTTTTCTCTCTTCACAAGGGGCTTCTTTTCAGGAGCCTTCATCTTCCAAGACACAACCGGAGAGTTGACAGCTGCTGTCCCATAGACCTTCTGGTATTTGGTTGAGGCTACATAAGATGCTTTCACCGTTAGGACAACAGCATTCATCAGGTTTTTGGCTGCCTGGATGAGTGATGTAGCACTGTCCAGCTAGATAAGGAGAAAAAGAATATATACTGGGTCAGTCAGGGCCTCAAAGTCACAAGACACAGGTACAGTTTCACACATCAGGTAGTGTTGTGCTTCTGCTAGTGTTGCAACACATAAGCAAATTATCACAGGATAAAGTTAGCACATCATAAACCAGCCACCTGCCTTCTCCTGCCCTTGATCCCAAAATAAGCAAAATCAGGTTGCTCTACAGTACGTAGTTCTCTAAAATCCCAATACAACTGAAGATGAAGCACTATTCTTAGCATGTATATATCCCCATGGGGAACGTATATTATTAGACTCATTCACAATGGTAGCAGTTACTCAAACTGTTTGAAAAGTATTTGCCAGACACTGAATACTTTTTTAAGAAGCCACAAAGTTTACATTTCAGTTTCCTGCTCCTGCCTATGGAAGTATCTTTATATAATATTTCTACTTCCTGGGCACTGGAGTGGTAGAAATGAAAACAACGGCCTACACATGACTTGTACTTATTGATCTAAGAGTATGCACTTCAGAATTTCTAGGTCATGAACATACCGCCTGTGAAAATATCAGTTATTGTGGCATGATTTTCTGGGTTGGACAGTGTTCAGAGAGGCCTGCATACCCATTTGTTCATCAACTGTTTCCTATGTACTCTGCATCAAATACTATGCCAATTTCTAAAGTACTTCCCCATTTAATTCTTTAAAGTGGTCTAGCTAGGTATTTTCACTAATGCTACTTTTTGAAGAGAGAGGTGGATCAGGAACTTGTTTAGTTTTAAATTAATGAAAGTCTTACAAATTGGATCATACTGCCACCTATTGGATGGGGTAATTAAAAAAAAAGGAAAACAAAGCAAAACAAAAACCCTGCCATAATGATCAAGGGGGATCAAGACTATGATGGGGGAAAGCACAGCACAGCTGCCCCAAGATAGTGAGAGCTCAGGGACTCTGGACTGACAGCTGGAGAACCTGCATGGGACCAAAGGAGGCACTCAAAATGTGGGTGACAGTTATGTGGCTTAATCTGTTATGAGGGGGGATATTGGGGGAAGGCCCTTACTGTGGGACCAGAATTTATCCCTGGTGCATGGACTTCCTTTTTGGAGCCCATTCCTATGGTGGTATCCCTTGATCAGCCTTGATAGAGGGGGTACTGGCTAGGTCCTGCCTCAACTTGGTATGCCAGAGTTTACTGACTCCCCAAAGAAGGCCTTACCCCATCTGAGGAGTGAATGGGGGAGGAGTAGAAGGAGGGATGGGAAACTGGGGTTGGTATGTAAAATGCTTGGTGGCGCATGCCTTTAATCCCAGCACTCGGGAGGTAGAGGCAGGTGGATCTCTGTGAATTCCAGACCAGCCTGGTCTACAAGAGCTAGTTCCAGGACAGCCTCCAAAGCCACAGAGAAACCCTGTCTCAAAAAAAAAAAAAAACCCAAATAAATAAATAAATAAATAAATAAATAAATAAACTGCCTTAGTAATGTTCCTTTTACGAATGTGAATGCTTTTGTATTGGGGCATAGATGTTCTCAATTGAGACTTCATCTTGATGGACTTTTCCTGTGATGAATATGAAATGACCATCATCTCTTTTGATTGATTTTACTTTGAAGTCTAATTTGTTAGGTATTAGGATTGCAACACCAGTTTGTTTCTTGGGTCCATTTGATTGGAAAGAGGGAGGGGTGATAAGCAAGGGAGTCAAGACCTTGCTGGAGAAACCCACAGAACCAGCTGACCTGACCTAGTGAGAGCAAAATATCCCCAGTTGTAAAGCTGGGGAACCATCATTGGACCAAACCAAGTCCTCTGAATGTGGATTCCATTTCAGAGGCCTGGGCAGGCTATGGGACCTCTAACAGTGGAACCAGTATTTATCCCTCGTCCACAAATGGACTTTGGGTGCCCATTCCCTATGGAGGGATATTATTTCAGCCCAGATACATGGAGGAGGGCCTAGGCCCTCCCCCAAATGATGTGACATACTTTTATGATCCCCCATCGAAGGCCTCACTATCCTTGGGGAGTGGGTGGGTTGGGGGGGGTCAATGGAGAGCATGGGAGTATGGGAGAGAGAGGGAATGGGGGATTGATATGTAAAATAGGATTGTTTCTAAATAAAAATTTAAAATAATAATAAAATAACAAAAAATCCAAAAAAAAAAAAAAAAGAAACCACCCCTGCCATAACAAGTCATTGAAGAAGCCAATGGAAGAGACCAAGAGTTGCAGCCAGGCAGAGCATGGTAGGTAGATCCTACAGGATTCACATAGCTAGTTCTAGGATAGAGAGGACTATAAGGGGTTACATCCTGGCCTACATGGAGAGACCTTTGTCATAATAAAAAATAATAAACAGTAAAATAATAACAGTGCTTAAAGCCCATCACTTGACCAGCAATTTTAAGTTTACCTAATTTCTGCTATTGGCTAAGCCATTTCATACATAAGGTATCCTGAGCCATTTAATAACTGTTTCAATTCTACTAGGATCAAAATCTGAAACATATATGCTAGCAAACTACATTTCCCAGAGTCTCTGTCAGCAAACTTTCTACATGTAATCTAATGAAATAAACAAATCACTAGCTAGACTTGAAGTCTTACTCCAGTTTCAGATGTGTTGCTTTGCACATCTGTGAGAAGTACAGAAGCCATCTCACAGTTTAAAGAACTGAACTCAGGACCCTCCTCTGAATTCCTTTGTTAGGTAGTTTATATAACTTACGTGTGTGTAAACTATGGCTACTTGAAGAAATATAAATGAAGCACAGAGCTGTGTAAGGTTTAGTGATTAGCAATAGCTTTAACAAAAGAGACTACTAAATCCTGTGGCTCCACCCTTCCATTCACATTGCTTCATGTCATCTCTTGTGAACAAAATGCGCACCATGTAGTAACTGGGGTCATTGAAAATTGGATCAATGCTTCCCTGATGCAATTATTTTGACAGATTGTTGCTCCTTATTCTTCATAAAAGCTAAAAAGAGGTTTTACACTGAGTTAAAATGATTGCAATCTGATGAGCAATTATTCCATCATCCAAAACTTTGGAGTCTGATAACTGAGAAAAATATAACATTCTTTGCATGTATGAGTCTCTTGTAATACTAATGAGTCGAAGCTTTGCCATGAAAAGTAAGAGTCAGACTGCATAATACTGTAGGAAAGTAACAGTTTGTGGTTCTAAGCCATGAGTCAGTGGAAATATAATGAATCACTGTGTGGGTTAATTTAACCAAGTAGAACAACCATTTAGTATTTCACTTTGCCATCTCTATCAGACTGTATAAGGTATATATTTCTAGATAGTAGCCTAATCTGTGTAGTTTAACTTACTCCAACTCTATTTCTAAAGCTAACTTTAATGAGAAAATTCTAGATTATTCAATATTAATATCAGAAATAAGCCAAGCTTCTCAATCTCTGTCTTTGTTTGCCATGCCAGCATCACCTGGGAAATTCCATTTTACAGGTCCAAACTGAAAATTTGTGAAACAAATTAAAAATAAAAATTAAAAAGTTTCCATTTTAACAAGCAACCTAGGGGATTCTGATAGATATATAAAATTTTGGTAACAACTAAATTAATGAAACCCAAAGAGGATAGTCAGCATATTTTATCAATTGCTTCCAGTACTTCACAATATCTGACTGAATTTCACATTTTCAGTTTTTCCCTCTATCCCTCCAAATGGACAGATAAGTAATGGATGGAGATAAGACAACATGTTGGACCAAGAAGAACACATCCATCATGATATTTGCACAAGCTAGATAGAACATTTCCCCATGCCCTTCATCCTCAGCTATGATCACTTCCACATCAGTTTGTCAGGTTTCAAAAATGGCTGAAGCTTATTCATAAAGTGAGTTAATTCTATTCTATGTTCTTGGTAAGATAGAGAATAAAGTTCTATGCCAGGGATAATATTGCTTTTGGGAATTATGATAGAATTAGTAGACTAAGACAAGATATGTCTACTATGATATTAAATGGCTCTTGAAGAGAGTACCTTGGGGGGATCTGAATAAAAAAGATATAAGTAATTTGGAGACTTTTAGCCACAGATTTCATTTTTAGGTAGATGGGATCTAATTATGCAACAAAACTAGGGAAACTTCTTTTCTTCGGAACCTATTTGTTCTCCCAGCCTGATGCAGAAGTCCTGTGAATAAAGCTCATATGTTGTTGAGAGTTCAAGGGTTCTGAAATAGAAGCCCAGTGGTTTTGCTCAAAACACCTGCTAAGGCAGATACTGGAAGAGAGACCTAGACAACCAACCTTGAAGAAAATTACACACAGACAGTAAGCAGAATCAAAAATTTAATACAAAATGTGACTTTAAAAAAGTTGAATTCCAAAAGAATATTGTGTGTGTGTGTGTGTGAAGATTTACTAATCTTCAAGGGCCAGATCATAATGTATGCCTATGAATATTTTCAAAAGACAGCCATTACAACCAATACTAGGTAGTGACAGACAGGGAAACATGTTTGCATTTTAATTTTTTTCCAAAAGAATATTTTGTCTTGTGCTCTAGATCTACTTATATGATTTGGCTGTTTTAAGCATGGGTTATTTTTTTTAATTTCAAATATATGAGTTTTGTTTATTCTTGTCCAAACTGGCTTCTAGCTGAAAAGTTTTAGGTGAAATTTTAATCTTCAAAAGATATTAGAAAGAGTAAAGATATGTGGCATGCTTTCTTTTAGCAGGGTTTAAGGACACCTATTTAGCATAATTACTTTCTATTTTCTGATGTTTTACTATAACAGTGGCATTTTCAAGTAAGATGAGTAAATTAACATATGTAAGTGAAGTTCTAATAATAATAACTGACATTAATTGAGCACTTATAAGGAGGTGGCTGGCATTGCCTTAGTTATGTTAATTAAATTATGTGATTCAATTTTCAATACTTTTCAAGTAGCAAAGATTGTTGCATTCATTTCATAGGGAAGGAAACTACTGTTTAGGGATTCAAACTAATTCCATCTTTTGGCAAGGTCTGAGAGCCTGTGAACAGCTTAACTCCCTGGAAGTACTCCCTAAACTCTGGGGTCTTATTTCTCAGCCACTACCTGTGGACCAAAAAGTCTTTTCTTCTATTTACCATGCTGGACCTGGATGCCTGATACCTCTCAGCTCTGAAACACCTGGTATCAGTCATCAGCACAGTTTATGACTGTCTCTATCTCATGTGCTCTGTAGATTTTTTTTATCTTATTTTAAGAGTCTGGATCCTCTCTGTGCAAATATCTTGACCTTGTAATGTTCCTTCCCAGTATTTACCTGTCCCCAGCAACTCTTGACCTACATCTTGGGAGTCTTGGAGTCACACTCAGGGCAGCAAAGCCTGCAAAGCAACCTACATGCACCTACTACCCAGCTCTAACTATTGGTTAGACCTTTAAGTGGGTCTCTGTCACTATATTAATGCACTAAGCCTAGATTTGGATGGATTCAACAGGTAAGAACATCACCAGCATTCCTCAAACATTCAATATGGGCATCCCTTTCTACTGTAAAGCCCGGTTTTCACTAAAGACACCTCTGTTCCTCTTGGAGATCTTTGCCTCCAGTCTAAAAGTAACTTAATTTTTTAAACTAATTTCAAAGATATTAGTCTACATTTAACAAATCAGACCACATCCATTTAGATGGCAAATCAGACCTGGAAGTAGTCATGTATGTCACCATGTGTGAGTTCTAAGAGTAGTACATGGCTCACTATAATTCCATAATCATGGTTTAAACTCAGGAAGCCTGATTGGAGAACCTACACTGTGGCCATTGCTCACACTGCTCAACCCTCACTCACTGTACAGTTCTCTTGAGCTGTGCTGGACTTACGAGTTTCATTTGTCCCTAGCCATAGAAATTAGAATTCTCCTAATTCTGTCACTAATCTTTCAAAATATCAAATTACTATTTTAAAAAAGGCAACAGATGTTTCCTCACATCTTGTTCTATTACAGTCCATGAAAGCAAATAAGGGTAAGTTAAACTGTTTCTGAGGTGTTTTTTTCTGGACTGTTCCCCTGTTCCAATTCTTAACTCCACACCGCTTCCATCACAAAGTTAGATAGGAATAGTCTTCCTGTTGACTGCCCTCATTTGTATCTTGAATAGAGGGAAGGCTTTCTTGAATGTAATTCTTCCCATCATTGGTTTGTCCATTGTTGTCACAATAGATGCTTGAAATGAGTTATGAGGAAACTCCTAAAATCTTAAATTACTATTGGTGGACTATTCATTAAAGCTGGGCTTGCACTGGCCATGCACCATTTCAACAAAATTGAACATCAGTGCTTAACTCAGTCACACTCTTGAAAGCAGTACTAAAATATTTTTCCCATTTCCTATATATTCTTTCTCCATTTTTCCACCCACACGTTTTCCCTTGCAGTTATTCTATGTTGTGGTAACCACTTCTCCTAAGTAATGAATATGTAGACATGAATAGATTCATATGCAGACTGTCAGATGTTACAGAAGATCCAGAAAGGATGACACACATTTGAAATAGCCTAACATTCTCTGAGAAGCACCTCAGTAGGGTATCAGATACTCAAGAAACCACTGAAATTCAGAGAATTTACTTGGAGTCGTGTAGGGAAGGATTAGGCAGGGAAACGAGCTTCCTGGTGGTCACAATTCCAAAACATGTAAAACAATTCTCAAATTTCTATCGCCTCTGGCTTTAAATTGATATAACTAACGAAGACTGAGAACATAAGAAAATGTTGAGATGTTACAAAACTGAGTTTAATTTCTGGCTAAATGGGATTGAGGTATGTGTCTTAGAGCTAACTGCTACTATCTTAGGGACCATTAGATACATTGGAGTGAATCTTGGGAACTGGATATGAAAAATCATATGTTCTATTTATACTAATAAATCACCCTAATTTCACTTATACTTGCATACATAAAATGTATATTCATTTATGATTTTTTTATTTTCTTCATGTAATCTTATCTTTTTTGCATGGCAAGATAAAAGCATGCAAAATAAAATCCTAAATCTGTTTTCCCACTATACATTAAAAAACCCAAAATATTTACTTAAAAATCCTCAGCACAAGACTTTCAGGATAAGAATCAATATTCTTTTAATAATCTAAGACATGACATTATCAAGAAAGTACCTATTTCAATAGAAAATAGCTTTGGTTGACTAGGGAATCATGAAAGAATTATCTATCCAGATAATGGGATGCTTGCTGGAATCAATAAACAACAAAAAAAATGCTGTTTATGATTCACGTCTTCCTTTAAGAAATGACCCTGGGGAGGAGTTGAGGGTGGATTGGGGGGGTTGGTGGGGATCATGGGAGGATGGGAAGGCAAGGGAGGGGGGATGGATATGTAAATATGAGTGGTAATTAAAGAATTTAAATAAAAAATAAAGAACAAAACAAATAGCAGCAAAAAAAAAGAAATGACAATAAAAAAGAACAATGTCTAAAAGTGCAAAATAAAAGGAGTGGAAAACCCAGTGGGCTGAAGGGTCCAAAGGCTCAGTGTTTCAGAATATCATTCACAAGGGTCAGGTAAGTAAGCACAGAGGATTGGAATGCCAACTAGACACTCAGAATGCATTCACTTACAGCAGCCATGTGCTTTGGACCCATTTTAAGATTAAATGCCTACATTCAAAAAAGATGACTAGGGCCAAGAAATATGAAACACAAAAGGGCACCCCACAGAAATACAAACTGTTCCCTGGCTAAAAATGATGAGAATATCATGGTAATACTGGCCAATTGAAAAAATGAAACAAGGCAAGTCCATTCAGAACCTGGTTTGAAAACACAAACACTGAGAAGGATGCTTGATGACAGTGAAGTGCTGGCAACCTAAGAGAAAGTGTACTTCTTGTCACAGCTGAAACTATTCTGCTTTCATTACCTCCACTCCAAGCTAATAACAGTGAATACAAAACTAGAAATAGGATCCACAAATATGGCAGAAGTCAACTAGAAATAGGATCCACAAATATGGCAGAAGTCCATTTTAGTCCCTTGCAAGATTTCTGAGTGGCTAAATAAGATAGCTTTAGTACAGAAAAGGAAGTAGTTTTACTGGCACTAGCCTACATATTTTGGGAAAAGAAACTATGATAGAAAATTGAGAATAATTTTATTAAAAGGCAGATACTTTCAGAAAACTGCAGCTGGCCTTTAGTTAAATTTAAACTATCAGCCAACCCCACCCCAACAAAAATGTCACACATTGCTTGCTACAAATCAGCTTTGCTGTTAATGAATGAAAAAGCTAGGGACCCAGGCCTATTAACTGCCAAGAACATTTTGTGTATGCTTGTTTTTTTAAAATAAATCCATGAGACTTTAAAGAGGTATTTTACCTCCTTAGAAACCATGATACATCTGAAATAACTTGAAATATCTGCCTCTTCTTTTCTAGAATTTATATCAATAATACCTTATTAAAAAATCTCTAGCAATTCTGGAGCAATAAATAACGCAAGGACGGGGCGAAAGGTTTAGCTGTGTCCCTTCTTCCCCAACATAAGCCATCTCTGGATGTTTCTATGCTGCTAAAAGGGGGAAAGGAAACTTCTATAGTGGCAATTTACCACTTTGCTGCTCTCTCCACTCGCCTATTATGAGATAAAGTTAGCAAAGATGTCTTTCTTCTGCTTAAGACAGTTGTGTGTACCACGTAGTAATTTACCACTCACTCTGTAGTCTTCAGGGCAGACATTATTAATCAATCAGAGTATTTTGTTTTCTCAGAACTAGCTAAGTGACAAAGGAAGATGCAAAATATTTTCTTCCCTCCTCCAAGAGCTGACATTTTGACAGAATTGTGAAAGACAGCATAGTGCCATTTACAGCATAGATAAATCATCCACTATATTAGGACTACATGTATGTGAGCTTAAATACCTTTTAATTTCACTACTACCAATCAGATCATTAACACATACATTTGATTTTAATGACACATTCTCCCTTTTGTTCCAATGACTTTTTTTGGAACAGATTGTGCACTTTTGTAATGCCTCTTTGTTTTGAGTTTCCAATTAATGAAATTGTTAATGAGCATCCATCAGTATTAACAGAAACGCATATTATTTTAGAGAACTTTTTAAAAATCAGGTAATAAAATTTAGCAACATATATCAAGAAACTTTGTGTCTGAGGTAAGAATAAATGTCCCTGGCTGATTGCTGTTTAACCATAAGTACAACATACCTTATATTATGCACTAATGTCTAATAGATATCACCTAAGATATTGTCAGGTAACACCTGACCAGTTAATTTGTCCTAGAGTTATTCTTCTTACTTGATAACTCACTCTCATCTGGAAAATATTTTCATTTTAAGTAGGGGTGACACAAAGGAGTGCAACAGGTCTGCTGTTTTCTTCTGTAGGGGTTGCTTGAGCTCTTCCAGAGAAGCAGGAAATGCTCTACCAACACCGAAAGCCAGTCCTGAGAAAATCTGTATGTAATGGCCAAAGATTAAATTGGAAAAAATCTTAGCAGAAAGGCCCTGCAGTCTCAGACAGGCTAAGAAAAACGTCTCCAAAGCCTCACTGAGAGATTTACCAATTGGTTTCCAGGTAACTCTCCACTGGATGTATTTGTGTCTTGAATTTTTAATTCATTTAGGTAGGTAGTAGTGCTTCATAGTCGGCCAGTTCACTGATTAACTGTCTTCATTTGCATTTTTTCAATTATAGGTAAGTAAACCTTGGGGACTCCCATGAAGGCTTAATTACAGTCAACAAATTTTCTAAATATGGCTTAGAGCCATTTTTCTCTACCCGTAAAGGCTGAATAATTTTTGTTCAACCTCAAACAAGGGATTCTTGCTACATTTGAGATGCTTTGCCACTTGTAAAATTAGGAGCAATTATGCCTCATGCACCTAGGAATTCTCCCATCTTTTCCTGACTTTTTTCTTCTTTCCAATTCCCTACACCACCTCACCATTCAGGACCTCATGGCCTACTGATCTCTAAAATGATTGCTTCCATGTAAGGAAATAAATTCATCAGTTGAAGAAATGACATATGAATTTTCAGACCAACCCTATAATGGAGTATTGGATAGTATCTTGAACAGTGTGTCTGTTTTTGTATCATCATGTAAGTACACTGTGTATTCATTGTTTTTGTGCCATCTCCGATCATGTATATCAGCACACTTTACTTTGCCAACTTGATATCTTTAGCTACTCTTCAAAGGACTTTTTGTCTTCCCCCTAGAGAGCATCACTACCTTAACTATCCCTTTTTCCAAACACCCCACTCCCCAAGCTTCATGATAATGAGGCAGTATAAGAGAAATGCTCCTCCAATAGCAATGAATTCCTAAAATAGCACTCAGTCTGAGTTAAAGTCCAGTGGGATTGATCATTAACTACATGATCTTTAATGAGCTACTAAATGCAGCTCTACTTAAAAGTCTTCATCTTTATACTGCTCAAGAATGTTTACTGCAGCATTGCTTGAAGTAAAAAACAAAAAAAGTAAGTATCTATAGCCCCACTAACTGAATGAGCCATGTAACCATCCACATGACTTGCTATTTGCAAAATAAATGTAAATTCTATATACACACATGGAAAGGGAGTCATAATAAACCATTAAGTGAAAATAGTCTTCTACTGACCACATTACAGTATAATTTAATGTCTTCCTAGATTATTAAGTGCTAAATATGAAAATGCCTTTAGTTCAACAACTTATCATGTATCAGGTCTTCAGTTCTATCTCTGGTTTTTAGTGTTTCTGTGATTTTTTATTCTCAAAAATTTTATCCTATTTCAGTTTTGCTAACTACTACTCCTCCAGCACCCACCCTCCATTTAATAATTTGGATGGTTATTTTACTCTTCATTTACTGACATTGTCTTCAATTAACACTTTCTGTTATTAGCATTTCTGTTTATAGTTTCATGGATAAGACATAAAAAAATTAAGAAATAGAAAGTAGAAAACATGAAAATGCCTTCATACTTTTAGCACTAATAAATCCTTCAGAATGCAGAAGTAATCATGAGTCAATACAGAAAATATTGAGGATCTTAGATAAAAATCTGATGCCCCAAACCAAACATCTAGAAATACTTAGGGATTTGGCATGGTTTGAAGAAGGGTCTATTTGGAGGTGGTAAGAATTAAATCTAGCTAAAAAACCAACATTTAAAAACTAATTTCAGAAATATTAAATAAAATAAACAATATGTGATATACTATATAAGCACTTAACATAAAATTCCAGTAATTCAAGCTATATTTCTTTCTCTTTTGTGTGGTTTCTTGAGACAGGGTTTCTCTGTGGTTTTGGAGGTTGTCCTGGAACTTGCTCTGTAGACCAGGCTGGCCTCAAACTCACAAAGATCTGCCTGCATCTGGCTCCCAAGTATTGGGATTAAAGGTGTGCACCACCAATGACCGGCCAAGCTATACTTCTTGTTAGATATTACTTATAATAATATCTTCTAAAAAATAGAAAGAAGGTGACATCTTAATTAAGATCCATGACTTCTTACTGAATAACTAACCATCAATCAGTGAAGGCTTTCATCTCAAGGCATAGTTATCTTCATAAAAACACAAAACACTGGGTTCCCCAGATACTTTCCTAAATCAGTAAATTTGTTTGGCTACAAAGTAGATTACAAATATGTAATTGTTCCTCTTTAATTATATTTGAGCCATTGAACCTAGCACCTATCATCTCCAGTTGAGACCAAATTATATCAAAATTATTTAAGGGGGCTTAATAAGCACATCAAATTAAGACTTGTGAATATCTTTCTACCACTATTTTCCACTGGTAGCATTTATTATATTAGCCATATAAGGAAGGAAAGAGAAAATAAAGAGAGAAGGTGCCATTTTTTTAACTTAAAGATCATTAAAAGTCAAAGAGGAAATTGCATCTTTTAGTTAACCTGTATGCACCAGGAGCTAGGATAATTGGCATGCATCATCCTTAATACCGTTATCAGATATTCACAGTCTATCAGAGTTCCACTCTATAATGAACATGGTCTGAGACTTCCTCTGCTGTATGCTCTGTAGGCCTTCTGTCCATACAAGTACTCTTGCAGGGCAGTCTCTGCTGGATTCATATCAGCTCTTTTAATTGAAATTAATAAATCCCCCCTTACTTGTCATTTTGTCTCCGTCAGTTTCCATGTTCCAAAGACAATTTTGGTCTGGAATTACCAAATAGAATGTTCTAGAAATAAAACATCTTAAGTTTTAAGTTGTGCACTGTTCTTAGTAGGATGATGAAGTATCTGTACCATTCCTTTTCTCAGTAAATGATTCAAACCTTTGTCCAATAGTCACTCCATATAGTGTATCCAATAGTCACTCCATAGTTGAGACTAATGACTATACCATATAGAGCTCCTTATGCCCATATTTCAGTAATCCACTTGGGACATCTCTGCTCTCATTAAGTGGGACTACTGTATATTAATTATCACTTTTCTGCAATACAATAATTATCTTCTTATATAATTCATGAGTAATGATCTCTTACATAAAATACAAAATACTAAATGAAGTGTTAGACATATCTATAGCTGTATAAAATAATTCAGTACATTAACCAAAATATTTCAGACCATTTTTCATTATAAAAATGAGAATTAAGACAAAAAGAAAGTTCCATAATTCAAGTGTTCCTAAGAATCCCTCAGTATTATGCATGGTTTAAAACCTAGTAATTTTACTTAAATTAGTTTTAAATTTCAGCAGCTGATCCATAGCTTTTTATAATTGAACATACATTTCTCTCTACTTTGACACAGAAAAAAAAAACATTTTCCTTCATTCTTGTCACTGATTTTCCATTGTGAACTGTCACCCCAACCACTTCCATGTGATCACTATGGGCACCTGCCATAGGTTTGGATATGGGCTTCACTTTGACCTAGTATACAATTTCATGGAGTTGTAACCATAAATTCAGTTCATTTCTCTATCTATTCCACCTCAGGTGCTTGAGTTACTTTTTCAAAGATCCTTTGGCATTTAGAGAATAATGTGATCTTTTGCAGATCTTTTCTTATTGACTTTTCCCCATCTTCTCAAGTTAGTAGGTGCTCTATGAATCACTTTACCCCTACCTAAAACCTACTCCTCCCACAGACTTCTCCCTCTCAGTCAGCAGCCCTTACCTTCTTTGTACTGATTAGATGAAGCACCCTGAGTCTTATGATACATTTTGCTTTCTCTGCCACAGCATCTCATTTTCCATCATCTCTTCTACCCACAAGTTTAATAAACTTGCTTGCTGGAACCCATCTTACTTTCTGCCCTCTGGTCATTCACTCTAGTCAACCCTTGGGACATAATTGCTAGATTTGTTTCCATACTTCCCCCTAGCCACTCACATTGCTTTCTACTCCTTATCCATTTCACTTATCAAACAAAAGCCAGGACTATTCGCACAAATGAACCTAACCTGTCATTTCTCCCATCAACCTCGTCCAGTGGCTATCTACTATCTCAGTCTCAATCTCTATCTCAGTCAAATACAAAGCAAATTCTAATGTTGGTGTCATGGTGAAAACTAAACTAAAAACAGTTTCTGAAAGTCACTACCCTCCCACTCTGGTAGTCTCAGTCTGTTTTCTTCTTTCCCTTATAAATATTCCCCATCATCTTGTCATCTAATCCACACTTTGTCTTATTCTCATTTCCCCACCAACCTGCCATTTTCCAAACACCTCCAACAGGGCCTTCTTAAATTATTGTTACATGAAAGCCTCGGAAATAGAAATGGAAAGACACTCATGAAATTGAAGTGCAATAAGTTAGGGTTAGGGTTCAGGGTTAGGGTTCTAGTATACATTCCTTCTCCCCAATCACCCTCCAAGGAAATAGAACTATAAGTCTGTCAGAAGAGTATTAAAGGTACATAATTGACAAAGTGAGCTTGAGCCAAACTGTAATATACATGGATTATATGTTCTCTTCCATCACTGTGTTTTGAGTAGATTTCAAAACCAGCCTTCTTATCCATAAAATATTTCAGAAATAAAAGACTCTCTACTCTATTGAGAGTACTAGTGTCAACAAGGCACTGAGGTGTAGTTGCTAGACATCATGTTAGCAACACAGAAATTCTCCTAGGTTGTTTTAAAATAAGTACATACAAGCAACCCCTTCTCTACATATGAAGAAAATGAAATAGAGGAAATTTAACATTTGTGATGGGGTTCATTCCACTGTGTATCCTTTCAAGAGAGGAGTCCATTATAGGATTCTTCTAATCTACTCTTTAGCAATCTGAGTGTAGTAATAGTAATCCTGTAGTTAACACACCCTGTGAAACATTCTAATTACTCACAAGCATGAGCTGTATGGCCAAGAAGTCATTAGGGTCACAGAAAGGAAGCCAACCCACACAAACAGCAGCTTAAGCATCATGTTTCATGAAAGCTGTTCACTGAGTGGTGGGGATATCATCTTCTGGTTCTGATTCTCTTTCATTCAACTACAACCCTCCCCCCCAAATGCTTCTCCAGAGTTAAAGGATACTTGATTAATTACAACTTCTAATTTTATTCATCTGAAGATTTCACACATACCACTTCCTGTTTTTCAAGGAGCTAGGAAAAGAAAGGATTTTAAATTTTTACAATTTCAAATTTCTACATAGCCTTTTAAATTGTCATCTAGCAGACACTATGAGACAAAAATGTCACAGTAAGAACTATGGCCATTATCATATTCAGTACCTGACATGTGACATTTCCTATATTCCTTTGACTACTGCTCTGCAGAACAGACACTCCTCAACTGTATTCACATTTCATAAAACACAAGACTTTCCATGAGAGAAACTACATCATTTACTTCCTATATAAGCATGGAGTAGTTCCTCCTATAAGTTTCTATTTCTTCAAGTGTTAAATGAAGTGAATTACAATGTTTTTCAAAGGTTAAAAGAAAGAAGTTTAAAACACATTTTTATAGTTTTAAAGAATTGTGGCTATAAATGATTATATATAATATATATATAGAAACCACTGCCCCAAGAAACCTGTACAGTAACAGGTATTCCAACAGGTGAATCAGGCAAGTGAGTATCATCAGTACTGGTAAGTTAAAGAAGACTTTCCAAAGAAGGTGAGTCTCCATCTTGGTCATGATTGCATTGTGGCCTAATTACAATCTCAATTTGTTATTTTGTAGAATACTCAATGAAAATTTGTCTTCAGATGAAACTATACAGGAAACATGTTTTAAAGGGTGGAAAATAGATGGACAAATTATAAGAATAAATTGAATGGAGGTCATGCCTTCCACATGAACTAGAAGTTCAACCATTATTCTGCCTTTGATGACTCCATCTCAATTCTGCTGCATTTCTTGTTCCAATCGAATGAAGAGCTATTGACTTGTTGTTTGTACTCAAAATCATTGGGGGTCTTGTCCCTCTTAGCTATTATTCTGGCTCCTTAAGTACAGATACCTTCCTGCCCCTTACTGGTGTGTTTTCTTCAAGGGCTCACAATACATGAAGCACATTGGGATTAGGAGTTGGTGATAGTGGAATAAATGTCAGTCAGCTCAGTGATGGATTCTTAGTTGAAGATTTCCTTTAAACTGAAAGGTGTGCTTACTGGAAACTAAAAAATGATGACTATCCATTTTGTTAGGTTATGCACTTTTAGATATCTCCACGATTTGGCATATGCCCTGTGACTGAACTTATTAGACCTTTCCTGAATCAATCCTAATTTTTTAAAAATACTGGCTTTAGATTTACCTTCTCACCAGTAGGAGAATGAAACTTAAGAGGAACCTACAAAAGAAAATTATCTGAAATGCAGGTAATGCCCTTTGTCCTTGTGAATCATGCATTTAGCAATGTACCACCTTTCCAAATGCTTTTAACTAAGAGAAGACATAAAGGGCATGTAAGGTGGTTCTCTTTAGAAGCCAGGATGTTTCCTCCTACAGGGGATTGGCCTAGTTTGGAAACCTTCTAGTCCCGCTCTCCTGTAGTGAATGCACTTTATTGAAAATGTAGCAAAAACACCTGAGGGTTCCCTTCCATCTAAAACTGGAAGTATTTTTGGTTCAACAAAGGACCTCTATGGATGGACAACATATTGTCTGTACTCTGTCAAAAGATACTGAGATACACAAGAAACTTTCATAATTCACAGATTAAAGGGAACAGAATCCTCAAAAGACAGGAAATGCATAACTGCATTGCCAAAAATCAGAGAAAAATGTTTTAGAGTTTCTGTCCAAAAGAAGCTTGAAACCTATGAATTGAAAACTTATTGGGAGAAAAGTATTACTTTAATTCTAATATGACAGCAACTGTGAGCCCAGGAACAAAGACAAACATTAAAGAGATGCAGGGTGATTTTAGCATGGGCAAGATGCTGCATCATACTACAATTAATATTGACATGAAAATTTCGAGGCAAAGTTCTTTTCTTGGATTTTCTGTGAATCTAGCCTTGACAAAGTTAAATCACCTACATTTGTATTACAAGTCTTAAGGTCCTCTCACTTTTTCTCCAAGAGACAAAAATGCCAAGGCAACAACTTGGTATATTGCTGTTGATACATCACTGAGTGGTATCTTATATTTGGGGTTAAACTTGTAAGGACCCTCCCACTTGTCTATAATTCTTAATATGTAACATATTCAGTGATTGGCATTAACCTCCATGGTTTCAAGGTCCACCTGGTACAAACATATACTACAGAATTTACTGGTTATAAGTATCATAAAAAGAACTCCATTAGAAATTTGAATTTTAACCAGATCCTTAGCCTAATGCACTAGACATTATTGAAAAAGTAATATTTTTAAGGAAGCAACATAGCCTATTACTTTTCTGTTTCCCTGTCTTCTTAAAAATATATTTATCTGTTCCCACCTTATCAAGATTTCAAAGTGGACAGAATGAACAAAGTGCTATGATAATACCATTGTTTTCACAGTACTTTAAAAATTAAATTACCTGTATCAGAGCATTGAGGATAGAAATTTGCAAGTTCTTACATGTCACAAACACAATGGAACTGTTTTAAACTCCTTGTTTATACAAAGTAATGAATTTAAGCCATTTTACCCTGTTTAAGACGTTTTTCCTAAATGTTATCATTTAAACACTTAGTTGGCTTTGGGAACAAGGAGTACTCTATCTGTAAGTTATGGGGATCTGTTACAACTAGGAAGAAGATAAGGTGATGGGTAAACAACAATCCCAATGGGTCCTTAACAGTCTTTCTTTTAGCAAAGTACACCTCCATGCTTTGGTACCAGCCTAACACCAAGAGGTAGAGAGTGAATATTTTAGCACTGCATCTGCCATTTTCTGTCCTTTCAAATAGAAGGAGTACAAAAGGCTTCAGCTCAAAGGGTGTGTATATTGTGAGCAAAAGGTCAAGATGACAGCTCATCCTACAGTGCTCTTCAAGAGGCAATTTTGTTGACTCTCATACAATCAAGTATCACTGACTAGAGATGAGTGGTTGCTGTAGACACATAGGGGGGAAGAGTCCAGATATGGTGTTAAACACTTTCCACAGGCAAACCACAACAACCCTCACAACAAAAGGTTATTTGCACTACTATAAAAAAGTAGGAGTCTTACTACTGCCTTTATATCCTAGTCCATGTTGTTGTCCCTACTTATCTTTCTAGAGTCCAAATCCATCTATATCAGGAATCTTTAGGAACTGGATACTAATCCATATTTATTTTCAAACCAGTTATAGAATAGTAAAAGCAAAAATATGAGCATCTCCCAGTTTAATAACTGTTGCTTCTATAGCCTTAAATGTGAAAATCAATACTTTTCTCCTTTGTCCGAGTCATTGTTTTCCCTGATTTCATCCATCACTTCTGCATGTAATTCCTCTATACTCCAAACGATGCACTATCTCTCTGAGGCAGATGCCTGGACTGTTTTCTCAGCTCTCTGAATGTCCAAAAGCTTGACTGTGGCAGACACAATGAAAGAGAAGTAAAGGATATCTATGACATCAAAAAAGCTGTAGCATCTCTTTGGAAGGGATAAAAGTGGGGCATCTTTCAAGTGTCCCTTCTTCCTGTCTTTGAGCACTTCCCTAGCTTTCTGCACAGACTGATGGGTGTAGGGTAACAGCTGTTATCCATGAAGGGAAACTATAGAAGAAATTTAACACTTCTAATTGATTGTTGATTCAAACATATAGTTATGCAATTAATATTTTTAATATAGACCATCTAGGTTACATTTCAAGAGCATGAGCACATGAATGTTTTTCCTAGTGAAGATGAGAATGCTAATGTGTATATTTTTCAAAGACTGTCACTTAATGTCATAAACCAACTCTGTTGATACCATTCTAGAAACTAATACTTCTCTGAATTGTTCTTTCTCTTCTATTTCTTCTCAATATTCTCTTCTTTCCTCCCCATTTCACACACCCATATAATACAAATCTCTTTAACAACTTTGGAGATATAGAGCCACTTAGTTTTGTTCCTCCTTAACTTCTCATATGGGGACATGACAAACAAAATATGCAAGACCACCTCTAGGATCTTTACAGACCCACACTCTTCCTTTAAGTTCATTATTTACTAATCCCTTAGACTAACTTACCATCATTCTTATAACATTTTCTCTCATGCTTATCCAAACTGTAAATGGACTATTTGATGGATAGTCTTCTATTATTGCTTCAGTTTGAATGTGAAGTTCCCACTCAGGCTAATGAATCTGTGGCTTAGCTGCCAGCAGATAGCTTTGGGGAAATAATTAGAATCCTAGAGGCACTGGATGGGTGGATTGATCCTTGGATGAATTCATAATATGGTCGATTATTGGAAGTGACAAACACTAGGAAGACAGTCCTAGTTGCAATTAAAGTCCTGGTTGGGGATTGTCAAAGAGGCTATCTTAAGGTAAGCAGCCTTTGTTACATGCTTCCATTGCCATTATCTTCTGCCCCAATCTGGGTTTAGAATCAAGAGTCAAGTGACCATGGCTGAAAAATCAGGAACAGTGAGCCAAACCATGTAAGTCCACCCTAAAATTGGTTTTTCAAGGCATTTTAGTTGCAGCTAAGAAAAACCTAACTAATAAAGTTACCTTTAACTCTAAATCTCTCTAAATTCTTAACTCTTAATGTTCAATTTTTCTCTCTGAAACTTTTTCCAAGAACAGAAAGATGAGTCAGATTGTTACTTTGCAGAATTTGAAACAGAGGTGTGAAAGTGAATCACCTGGTGTGTGTTAAGAAGTTGGTAGTTAATTAGATACTCCAAGATCCTACTTTCTATCATCTTTATTCAAGAAGTCTACAGTTTAGCCCAGGTTCTGCATTTTCATAGCCTCCTCCTGACTGAATAACAGTGGTAATAAGACAACACTTTCTACCCTTCTCTGATTATCAGGCCCAATCAGCTTAAAATGTACGTATATATGAAGAAAAACTCTTATTCTATGATGGTTCTATTTTTGTAAAGAAGATAAATGTATGTATGTATAAATTATGCAGATAGATAGATAGATAGATAGATAGATAGATAGATAGATAGGATATTTAGATAGATATGATACTTTCTTTGGCTATTTTTCACTTTCTACACAGACATTCAAATCACCTTGTGTTATATTTTTTCAGGGAGATTATTGTAAAACATTATTGTTACTTGTTTTAGACATCTATCTTCCATGATAATTCCATCTGTGTATCTATACTACATCAAACAATATACATCATATTATATATTCAGTATATGTTAATTTACAGGTCTGATTATATCTAGAATTCTCTAGAAGTATGCTTGCTCCAGCCTAGGGGGAAAGAGAACAATATCAACTTTCTAAATCACTAGCCTCCTTTAATGATCTATAATGTCATTGAAAAAATATTCAAGTTTCATTTGAACTTTGTATTGAACAATTAGTTCTAACAGAATTTTTCACTTTTGGAAAACTGTTTTTGATCACTAAGCTTCAGTGTTCTCACATACTCAAGTTTAGTCTATGGGAAAAAATGATTTCCTGAGATAATAAAATCTAAAAGGTAATTTTGATGTCACATTAAGAAACTAAAAAGCATTTCACAGAATGGTGTGAGCCAAATCCTTATTTAGTTACAAAGCCCTGAGAATCTGGGAGATTGGATAGGCTGCAGGGTAGTTCCATTTATGGAAATGAAGTCTGTTAGAAAGGTCAAAATAGTATCTTGGATGGATTTAGATGATAAAAAAGTGAGGCAGAGCACACACTACAAATCCTCACTGAGTCTATATCACAGAGACTTTAGGAATAGTTTTCATTTGTCAATATGTATAAGTCAAACCTAAATCAGTAAACTCTTCCAAGTTCATCAGGGAAAAGACTTACATAATGATATACAGCTTTACTTAGTACTTAAGCTTTATCAACTGTGGCTTTTCTAGAGCAGTGGATGTGACATGATTCTTGCTTCATATATCAAATGCTTCTGTTTGCCTTCCAAAGCCATCCTCTTTGCCTTCCAAAGCCATCCTTATGACACAGATTCTCACTGGTTGTTCAACATTTCTGTCACCATCTAACACTTCTAAACCTGCCAAGGATGTCTTCATAAAATATGTTCCCTTTCCATTTTCACCAGAGAACCAGTTAGCCTTGAGGCTGGTCCCTTTCCCTTCAACTTTCTTCCACAGATGTGGCTAGGCATGGCCACATGACATTCTGTATAACATAGAAAATGGCCATCTTGTTTTATCTTCATTGAAAACAGTTTAAGTTCTTTTACTGTGGGCTTCTTAATTTCTCTGAAGAAGTAAAGTGTGTTGCAAACTAAACATATGTTTAAGTCAGAAAAGATTCAGGAAAAGTACAAGACTATCAGTAGTGACTTGAATTTTGATGTAAATCACATCTAAATACAGAGTATCCACAGGTCCATTAATATTTCTTAGATCTTGAAAACAAACATTCTTAGCTGGCATCCTCGTGTACAAAAACACAAATACATAAAAACACAAACAACAATACTACTACATACTGCTCTACATACTACTAATACATAGTAGCCATTCCAACACTACTAAGGCTAATTCCTCAACTTCTCACAAAGTCATTCCATAACATTTGATTCTGAGTTTGTTGTTCCCACATAAACAAGTTCAAAATCTAAACGTAGTTCCTGAGATAGCTAATTGTAGACATTTATATCACATTCAGAAATGAAGATACTTATACTGGATAATCTAAACTATGTCCTTAGGTTAGAAGATCACAGAGATATTTATTAGTTACTCAAGCACTTATTGTGAAAATTTCCAAGTTTTCACTTGTTTAAAAGTTCCCAAGAGTTGCACATTCCTCAAGCTACAAAGGTACAATCCTTTATCTCCTATATAACTTAAAGATTAGTACCTACCAGTTCTCTACTCCTCAATACTCATCAACAATATATGGGGGTTCCTAAAATCTTACATATGTAACCTTGAACTTCAGAGTCCTCAAGGAGATCATTTTATTGAATATATATATATATATATATATATATATATATATATATATAATGCAAAATATATATATATATATATATTGCAAAAAATCTCACAAGAACATAAAATTATTGAGTTCTAAACAAATCACTCTTTAAAAAAAAACAGCCATTTATCATGGTACTACTACTCCTTAGATTTCAGTTCACTCAAAACTAAGTGGGTTATAGAGAACAAGTTAATCGAATGATGATTACATGCTGAAGAACATAGACTATTCATATATAGTATTAACCAAAACAGTACACCAGATGGAGGATATATTTTAAAATCTATTTTTGAATAAACTTTTTTAAGGATTCAATATATGTCCAACATAAAAACTAAACTTTTTCAACTATTTAGTCCTCTCTTTTCAGTACTTTTTTTTCAAAAACACATAAACATATAGAATTTTTGAGTCTATATACATTGGACTACAACTTTTATAGACCATCTACCTACTTCATAGATAAGAAAAACAGATGTTTAAAAGATCTAAGTCATTGACTTTGTGTAAATCTAACCAGTCAATGGCTGGAAGAGGATCAATATATCAATTACAGATTTTAGTCAAATACAACTACTATTACAACCCAGCATCTCCTTGAGAGTATACTATATGTGTGCATTTATACATTATAATTTTAATACAATACAAAATACATTTAAAAAACACTGAACACCACTATAGATGGAACATGCACATGAAAATCAACAAGTGCATGCATGACACATTCCATGGTAGACTCTGAGTTTGCACAAGCATACAACACAACCACTCTCAACTCACAAAGTTAAAGATGATTGTGTTCCAAGAGTTTGGAAAATATTGCATTTCTTACCTGGCAGCTGTGTGGGGGTTGATAAAAAACATTAACAACTTGAGCTATGAGTAGACATCACATTTATTTTCTAGCACTGAAAAATTGTTCCTACCTGGTATTTAGGAATATAATGCATTTAATAAGAGGTAGATAAGAGATTTGATGGGGATAACCAAACATGTAAGACTTTAGCATTCTCATGTGCATGGCAACATTAGCTTGGGATGCTGGTGATTACCACTCAAAATCTTCCTGTTGGCTAACATGGCCCTATTTTTCTTTACCAGATCCAAAAGTTCTAAATCTATAGTGAGTTATTTAGATTATGAATCTAAGAGAGGAATTAATTCTAGAAACTCCTCCCATACAGATCCCAAATTCCCAGTACCACAACAAGCCAGTGCTTACTAAAATATAAAGTTCTACAACTCTGGTATAATAAGTACATGTTCTGCATAAAACAGAACAGAGATACTTTTAGTGAGAACTATGTCTTTTGGGGGTTGTGGATATGGATCAGTGGTAAAGTGCTTCCTGAGCATACCAAAAACCCTGGGATCAATCTCTAGCACTGCATTAAGTTTGGTGTGAAGTGTACATCTATAATCCCTGCACTCAGGAGATGGGGGATAAGAAATTCAAGATTATTCTCAGCTATATAATGACCTTGAGGTCACCCTGAGATATGTGAGACATAGTTTCAAATTTTCAAAAAGCAAAACAAAAAAGATCTCCATTCAAACTGGCCCCATTTTTTCACCACCAATGTGCATGAATAAATGTCTAATTAAGGCACTATACTTTGAAAAACATAAATGATGACCTCTTTGTATTCTATGTTTTAAAATTCACATAATCCATACCTAAATGTGTCCATCTCTTTCCAAAAGGGCCTCATGTTCTAATGTTCAATAAACAAAAGGAAGAAAGAAAGGAAGGAGGGAAGAAAGGAAGGAAGGTAGGAAGGAAGGAAGGAAGGAAGGAAAAGAAAGAGAAAGAAAGAAAAAGAAAGAAAGAAAGAAAGAAAGAAAGAAAGAAAGAAAGAAAGGAAAGAAGGAAAGAAAGAAAGAAAGAAAGAAAGAAAGAAAGAAAGAAAGAAAGAAAGAAAGAAAGGCAAATCCATCCTAGTCCTTCCACATCTCCTAAAAGGTGTAATCACTTTCATGATCCCCTCTCAGGCAAATCTTCCAACTCCAGCATTTTAATAAGTACCCAGGAAAGAACAAGGAAAGTAGCCCAGAGAACAGCTCACTCCACTTCATCCTTTCTCTCTAAACAGTAAAGCATATAAAGAGCTAATCAGCAACAAACTCCAAGAACAGCAGCTTTCCATGCATCTTAATCACCAAGTAACCCAATAAAAACAGGAGTATTACCAACACTCAACAGCAACAAAAACATACAAAAAATGTAGTATCTTTGGTTGTTACACTTCAAAAATGGCATGCCCTAGACTTGCAAGAGTCAGGTGACTTTTTTGTTAAAATATCAGTTTTGTCATGGCATTATGATGCTTTCTTCTTTTTTTCCTGAACACCTAAATCAAACATGTTGAAAGTACAGTTCTTTTGCTTTTCTACCTCCATGATTTTAGAATTGCTGAAAATGTCTCAAGGCCAATGACAATAAAGGACATTGCATGACCCTGCAATTCTCTTTAAATACAACAAACTGGCATATCCTCTTGACTAGTAGTCTTCAAGGGAGTACCCAGAGATTACCAGATAGATGCATTACACATTACACATTACACATTACACATTACACACTTTCAGTCCTGATGGGAAGAAAGACTAAAATGCAATGACAACACCATGTGTGCTTCTCAAGTTTGGATGCCAATTGAAGTTTAGCTCTGCTCAGATTCCTAACCTTTCTCAAAAACAAATAGGGCCTTTGGCCAAAGTTGATGAGGTAAAGAGTGTTTTAGCTTGCATATGATCATTTGCCTGGAATTCTAGCTCATCCCTACCCCCACCCACTCTTCAGAATTAATAATTATAACAAAAGATATTAGATTATAAAGTGAAGTTACTTACCATGGAGGAGTCACTGCTTCCACTCCCGATTGGAGCTCCCTCAGCACAGGTTGGGAGGTGGGTAGAAAGTTGACTAGCCCTGCCCCCATCTATGACATCACAATCTACCTCATAAAAGGTAGTGAAAGTGCTCTGAACTCCTGTCTGATTTCCGAGAGATACAGAAAAGAGAAAGTGAGAGAGAGAGCAAGAGAAAAAAATCCCGTATCCTACTTGGGAGGGAATTGGGGAAATGGAAGAGGGAACAGGGAATTACCTAGGAGAAAGAGGTTATGAAGGAATTAGGTGTTGAAAGAGACATGTGCTGGCCTTATTGACATTAAGCAGCCAGTCATTCAGATACCTCTTTAGATAACTAACAGATAAAGGGACCATCTGGGAGAAGGATGAAGAAGCACCCTCCCGTGCCCAGCATTGTCGGGGATAGTTATATGGGCTCGAAAGGAATGACTCGACTCCTCTGTTAAAATTGAACATTGTCAAGAGAGAAAGCAAGGGCTATCTGTAACTCTTAAAATCTGGAACAAAATGTGGGGGTTCCAGGTGCCTTGCTTGGAGGTTCCATTGTCCTGCTAGGTGAGCTTGGTAAAGGTCTTGACTTCCATACATAACCCAGCATGTTGCATAAAAGGGAAACTTACCTCATTCATTGGGAAGCATTCATTGTTGTAATTGCAAATTTATACTACTGATTTTGGAACCCAATATGGGATTGTGTAAATGGCATGATTGAAAAGATAAGCCAATAACCAATACCCATTTCTACCTTTAGAATTCTGAAATCTTCTCAATATAGGCTCTTTTGAAAATATTGTCATTTCTATGTTTTGACTTTTTGGTTTTTTGTTTTGTGTTTTAGAAAAATGTTTTCCATAGTTAACAATGCATAACTATGCATCTTCACTGGGCCTGTAAAGACCATTTTCATAACTCTAGGAAAATCAAGATAAGATTCTTACAGTCCTCCAGACCCCTGTACTTTCATACTCAGAAGTCAAGTTTATATGACCCAGAGGCTAACTGCCTGACCAAACATTGTTGGAATAATCAACTCCAGTCTTGCAGGCAGAATTTTAATATCTGAGTCCAGTTTTATCTCTCTGCAGTTTTATCTCTCTCCAGTTTTATCTCAGTCAAGATGCAGCAATTTACAAGGAACTATGGTGGTTCTTTTCATGTGACAGATACAAGCTATGGAGTAGGAACTGCGGTAAAGAAAATAAGTGGTACCAAAGAACAGTTCCTGTTTCATATAGAAGCCAAAGCTCCTTCTGTCTAGTGCAGTGTTTCTCAACCTATGGGTCATATACCCTCTATGGGCTGCATATCAGATATCCTGAGTCTCAAATATTTACATTGTGATTCATAACTAGCAAAATTACAGTTATGAAGTACCAACAAAATAATTTTATGGTTGGTGTTCACTGCAACATGAACTGCATTAAAGGGTCTCATCATTACACAAGTTGAGAACGGTCTAGGGGAATAGATGAAAAATAAAACCAGCTCTTTCAACAGAAAGTATGTCAGCCAAAAGTAAAATTCAAAATAATAACTTTGGCCTTGCCAAAGCCTGTTTGAATATGCAGATTAAATAAAATACCAAATCTGTAATTCTTTGATTTTTAAATCAATGCAGTTCAATTTTTTAATTCTATTGTCATTTACCAAGTATATGTGTATTACGATAATTACAATATAAAATTATGCAAAATTGGGAGGTTTGGGAGCAGTTTGGAACACGGAAGTTACTAAATTCAAATTAATGATAGATTTAGCAACATGACTCCCATTTTCAACTTGAAAATAAACTTTGGAGACATTTAAAGAATGTCTTTAAAGAATTCAAGATGAAACCAAAGAAAAAAACATCAAGTGTGTATGCAGAAGGTACTTTTCTCACATCTGATAGTCTCCCTGAGTGAGAAAAAGCAAGGGTACTCTACATGGATTTTCCTTGCTGTATTTCCGTTTTATATAATTTTATGCATAAATTCAAATTCAGCATACAATAGCGTTTATTCATGAGATCATGAAATAAATGACCCTATGAAGTTTCACTTTCAGTTTTTACATATTGAATCATTGATTAGTTGGCTTATCTTAGCTGTTTTTAATAACTTGAAATGTGCCATTGGTTTTAAATAATAAGCATTGCCTGATTTTTTATTAGTAGAGAATATACTAGCCAATTACGGCTATTATTTTCAAAGCTGGTTCTGAAATCTTAAGAACTTAAGTCACTTCACTTGTTTCAAAGATTTAAAGGTCATAAAGATTAATGAAGATATTGCCCACTTTTCAATAAACATCTTTAGATTTTTGACTAGCCAATAAAGAAGCTATAATTCTACCCCATTACAATAAAAGAATACAAATGAGTAGTTTATAAATATGGAATAGAACATACTGAAGTTGGACTATAATCATAAGTATTTCTTATGGTCTGCCGATTGATAATTGGGAAATGAAAAACAACTTCAGGAACCCAATGCAAAACTAGGCTGCATCAAAAAGATGCACAATAATACACTGTGCTGACATTTCAGGTGAATTTGTTGTGACTGGTTGTGAAAATGCTTGTAGTGATGATATTAGTTAAAACAAGATAACTTGCTTTGATACAGGATGCAACCCAAGGGTCTAGCCCCTTGACAATGTTCACACAATCTGTTTGACTTCAACTAATATGCTTCATGCTTTTGCCATGATATTAAAAAATTGGGTGAGGAATCTCTTCAAGGTAAGACATAAAGTGATTGTAAGATGTCAGACAAGTTTCTATAATTATTCTTACTAGGTTCATATGACCAAGAACATATAGGATTGCTTTTAATTTCTTCACATTAACGAATCTGACTTAATTTCTAATACAGGAGACTTAAATGAGACCAAGGGAATGATAGGGTACTTTAAAAGAATGATCTGCAGATGCCCTTATAAACTAATTGAACATTAATAACATGACCATGCAAGGGCAACACAACTTGACCATGGTATTATTATTGAAGAAAAGTACTTCAAGAAGAGAAGTCTTAATAAACAACCAAAGGGGGGCATGTTTGAATCAGAAGTTCCTAGATAGAGGCATAATTGTTTGATTTGTTTGTTTTATGGTACTACTTATGTATGGCAATAAGAGCAGAAAATAATAGACACTTCTTTAAAAAATGATCCTGACTGGAACATTTCCAAGATAGTCACTCCTAGTTCTAAAATAGATTTGCCAAAGAAAGTGGATGAAGGAGGTCAAGACAAGGGTCATAGAGATGTGACAGACCATCTAGGCCAGTTCCACTCAACTTCATTATAAGCAAGGCATCTGCACAGATGAAGGTATTCCAAGAAAAGTAATAGAACAAGATATAGCAATGATGATGAGAGGGAAGATTAACAGTCTAAATTAAGAAAGCTTGCCTTCTAGAAAATAGGATCAAGATGAAGGATTTAAAGTACATTTCTTGCCTAAAAAGAAAGTTGATTGTTCAAGATTAGAGTAAGATGATGTGTTCTGAAGCAGTTGTGGGAATATGAAATAGGAAAACTCGATATTGCCCATCCAGAAGCCTTTCCTATTTATAAGATACATGGACCATAATGTGTCACATACTTCTCTTCTAAGGGCTGTGATCAAAGCCATATTTCTTAAATCATTTAAATTGGGCTGGAGAAAGCACTTGATGGAATCACCTATAGGGACAGAATGCAGACTGCAGTAAGTAAAAAACACTTTCATTTTCAGAATTCAGTGAGTCAAGAGAACAGTAAAGACATCAGAAGTGCCCTTCCATTCTAGCAGAGAATCCCAATAAGCAGAGAAACTACATAGAAAAAGAAGAAGGACACACATTCTAATAAAAACACAATAGAGAGAAAATACCCTCCACGGTAATTATTTGCTAGTAGAGACTAAGAAGCTTGAAATGACTTATTCAACTCCTCCTGACCACTGTATCTTCACATAGTAAAAGTGTGAGGGAGTCAATGGATGCTGAACTCAAGGAATCAGAAACTATCTGGTGGGGATGAGAAATCAATGCAATTCTTTGAATTCATGATTGTTCGTCTGTCACTGCAAATTAGTATTACCTCAACACATGTTCTTTATGGAAGCCATCCCATTCACAGGCTCCTATATTCCACTAACAGCAGTCACACTGGTCATTAGAACCTAAGAAATCTTACATGCAAAATGAGGCATTCCAGTGGAACTTTCTACTGCAAATCTTGAGAGCTTGAACAAACACTGATCCTCCTTAGAATATTCTTTTCTGAACTTTACCAGATCAAGTACTAAAAAGAGCCCTTCCTGTCAGCTTTGCTGTATTCTTGGGCATTTGGGTAATGGGAAACTATACACAAAAATCAACAATGGAATCTCCAGAGCATCTTTAGTATATGGCTTAATATTGAGTCTCCTTGTTTTATCTATTTAATATTTACATCAACTTTTTATATTTTATCTGTTTCCTCTGCTATCCTTCCTTCAGCACAGAAGCTTTTCCAGGGACAAATCAGAGGAAAAATGAGGAAAAGTCTGCCATAGATTAGCAAACAAAATATGGATTAATTATAAATGTAAACCAATTGTAAGTAACTCTTAATAACACTGATGAATCCTATAATATAGGAAAACCAGTACTTTATTCACTGAATGATTTGACCTCTCAAAATAATTTGGTTTACAGTTATGGAACAAGCACATATGAAACTGTTCTTACACTTTCAAATTGTTCAAAGGGTTCTTTTTATGATGCTTATCTAAGCATTATTTTGAACATTTTTTTTGTGCTAGTCACAAAAACCCAAGACCCGGAGCTTGCTAAGCAAATGCCCTACCACTGAGCTAACTCCTCAAGCCCTATTTGAAAGTATTACTTTAAATATTTACAATAATGAAGATCATGGAATAGAACTTTAAAAAGCCATCACATATGAAACAGTCCTCAAGATTAGAATATGCCTTACATTAACATTTTACAGGGCAACGCTACTTCCATAAGTTTGTCTAGGTTTCAGATATTGCAAGATATGGCCAATTATCTCTCGCTCAGTTAGCTAACTCTCATGTATACAGTTTCTAAGTTTTATGTGGTATTATTGTTAATTAGCTGCCAAATAATTCTCAGAATATCAACTGGAATTTAAAGCATTCATTGATAATAAAGGTGTTAATTATTTGCTTTACTTTTTTTTTAATTAGACTCTCATGACTTGAAATATGTTAAAGACTCAAAGGAATAAGTGGTGAAGCTGAGAATTCTGGGACCAATACATCCTGTTTAAAGCCATTAACCCTTTCTAATCTTATAAACAATGAGACCTTTGTAATAATTGCTTTTAATTATCAACTTGGTAGGATCAAGAATTATCTGGGAGATGAACATTTGGTCACACCCCTGGGGGATTTCCTTGATTTTGTTATTTGACATAATAAGACCCATTGGAATTACATATGGGACCATTCCCAAGGCAGGGCACCCAGCATGGCATAACTGGAAAAAGCAAGCAGTATTATACATTCATCACTTCTGCTTTCCTAGTATTGGATACATTGCGATCAGCTTGTTCAAGCACCCATTGCCTTGATTTTCCCAACATGATAATCTGTACTCTTGATCTTTGATGTAATAAATCTTTTCACCTTAAATTGCTTTTGTCAAGTTTTTAATCCCAACAACAGAAAGTGAAATTAATACAGTCCTCAAACTAAACTAAAAATAACTTGTTGACCCTGTGCAAGTTTAGGTGATACCACCAAATGAATCTGGTGAGATCAAATATAGCTCAATCATAAACATGTCCAGAGAAAATGGGTCATTTACTTGGCTCATGTTCTGGCTCTCCCACACAGTGTCTTCTTTTGAAATAAGTACATTGAAATATTATCCTTTTCTATATATAAAATAATTTAGTACTATCACCTCCACTGCTTCCTCTCTATCATTGAATATTTTCCTTCAATAGGCATACAATGATTTGAAAGAAAAATATCCCTAATAGTATATGAATGCTTTGTCCACAGTTGGAAGCACTGTTTGAAGAATTTATGGAACATTTAGTAGGCAGAACTTTGTTAGAATTAGTACATTACTAGTGGGAGCTTTGAGAATTTGTCACCTCACCCCATTTCTTTTTCTTCCCACTTCCTGCTGCCATGCCTTCCTCAACATTATAGAATGTTGCTTCCTCTGTTGCTTTAGGTCATGGTATTTTATTACAGCAACAAAGAAGCAAATGAGAAAAAAAAGAACTAAGACTATTGGTAAGATGAGAAACCCCATCACAGGAGATTAGATAGATAGATAGATAGATAGATAGATAGATAGATAGATATTGGATCAGTGTCCCATCAACCCTAGCAAAAGGCTGCTTGAAATTAAACAGAGAAGATACCAGGTAACTGACACCCTAGATCCTGATAACACCTAACACCTAAGAATTTTTACATTTCTATTAAAATTTTGATTCCCTAGTTCTTCAAAAATATGTTTCAACAGGTTATATGTCATGTTTATACCCTTAAGAGAAATAATTTTTACTGAAAAAATAATTAACAGTTATTTGTCCTAGAGAATTTGTGAAAAACAAAAAACAGTACCTTGAATGCACTGGTATGACTATGAGAAAAAAATAGAAGGGGGGAATCAGAATGTAAATACACATTGAAGTTTTGCCATCCTAATAAGTCAGAGGTGAGGGTTTAGGGAGAAAATCTACATCATGTGGCAGCACATCTTACCAATAAAATGTGTACAAAGAATGGTTTCCATTTTGGAGTTGATAAATACCTATTTGATTTTCTTACTGCTGCACAGTACAGGATACCCAATACAGATTTATTATCTGGCATTTATGTTATCTTACTCTCTATAGACATGGAAACTGAGGCTGTTTATAGATCAAGAGAGGTAGTTTCTTTAAGCCTGAATACTTAATGACCCACTGGCTAGAAGATCAGAATAAAATTCCTCTGAATTGCTGTGAATTTCTTAAATGCATCTCCTTTTGTTCCAAAGAAACACTGAAATATGCTCTAATCCATGTGGAAATAGCTAGCAATTTAGATTCCCCCATTACTGCTATGATTTGATCACTAGAGATAATCAACAATCGACTATAGCAAATTCAAAAGATATTTTAAAAACTCCAAAAAAGGAGACTTAAAGTGTTAAGTCTGCATAGTTAGATGCAATAGTTGTTCCACAGACTATTTCATCCTGTTACAAAATATTAAGACATATATTTTTTTTTCAGGAGATGACATCACCTGTATCAATTAGACATATATACATATACATATATATGACATTGTACATTTTCTTTTTATATTATTTTAGATCAGATCATATATACTGGACATTAGACTATTACAATTTTTCCAGTATTTATATACTATTGTCAGGATGAATTTGAAATTTATTAGTTTACAGTATTTTATAGAATATTATATATCAATCACCATGAATATTCATCTTCATCTTATATCTGAATTTGCTAAGTGCATAGGGTAATACATGTACAATAAGAATGACTTTCCACTGGGCCAATGAGATGGTCAGCCAGTAAATATGCTTGCCACAAAGACATGATGAACTGAGTTCGATCCCCAGAACCCACTTAAAGGGTGAAGGATGGAACTGACTCACAAAATTGACCTCTGACCTCCACACAATTGCTGTGGCGCACACATACAACACCATTCCATGCACAGTAATGAATAACTTGCAATTGTTTCCCTATTCTATGTAACTATAGATGAGTGTAGCTCTGGGACCTCATCTGAGAAGTTTCTTTGTGCAGTGGATTGTGGTTAACACAGAATCTCACAACTCATAAAAGAGCAGAGAAAAATTATCAATGAGTATTCAGCCACAGATGAAACATGTGTGTCATCACCTTCTCTCAAGGCTTGGAGACCCTCTTGGAAGTGAAACTGTGTTGTATGGACATGGCAGAACCACTGCACTCATGAACTCAGCTGCTGTGGTTGCCTGGACAAGTCCTGCACAAGATCAAGTCAGTCAACATTCTAGCATAGAGGTGAAAGGCCCTCAAGAACATCACCCCAAACTGAGTAGCTATTGATATGTAGTGGCTTCTGAGAGAGGGAGAATTTGTCTTCTTTAAGGGAGTTCTGGTAGGTTACCTATTCTCCAGTGAATGGTCCCACACCCATACATTCGCATGTAGCACAAGGTCGACTCAATGGGCTACTATGAAGACAGACAGACAAAGAAAGACAGAAGTAAGAGAGAGAGAGAGAGGGAGGGAAGCAGAAAAGAAAGAAGAAAGGAAGGAAGGAGGGAAGGAAGGAAGGAAGGAAGGAAGGAAGGAAGGAAGGAAGGAAGGAAGGAATTACACAGTCTGGGGAGATGGCTCAGCAGTTAAGAGCACTTGCATTAAGTTCCCAGCACCCACAGATTGGCTTTCAACTGTAATTCCACTTCTAGTGGATATGATACTTTCTTTTAGCCTCCACAAGCACCAGGTAAGTAAGAAGTGCATAGACAAACATGCAGGGACTCATATATAGCATAAATCTTCAAAAAACAAGTTTGTTAAGAGAACAAAATCTTAGAAGTGGGGGGGGGGTCAAGGGTAGCTCTGGAGCTGTTTAGGAAAGTTTGGTGAATACAGTCAAAATAGATTGTGTAAATTTTGTAACAAATAATGCTACGTTTTTTAAAGTTCAGACAATTAATTTATTATGACATGATCCACTCAGTCAACTAAGCAGGGTTCATGTGGGCTCACAGAGATTGAAACAGCAAGCCAGGGGCCTATATGGGTCTGCACCGGGTCCTCTTTGTACACATTATGGCTATTAGCTTGGTGGTTTTGTGGAACTCCTAACAGGAGGAGTCAGTATATCTCTGACTCTTTTGCCTGCTCTTGAGACTCCTTTCCTCCTGTTGGATTGCCCTGTCCAGCCACAATCAGCAGACTTTCACCTTATCTTACTGTACCTTTTTTGTCTTATTTGGCTGTCATCTCTTAGAGGACTTCTCTTTTTTGAAGAGGAAACACAAAGAGAGTGGATCTGGGAGGAGAAGGAAGTGGGGGCAGCTAGGAATAGCGGAGAGGAGGAAACTCTAGTTGGGGTATAATATATGAGAGAAGAATCTATTTTAATTTAAAAAGAAATAATCAAAGTAACAATTACATTTTTAAAAAACTTTGACTCCAGGGTCTTAAGAGTTGAAAAGGTCATGAAGTGACTCCCTTACAACCATAAAGACCTGAGATCTATCACCAGCACCATGTAAAAAATAGTCCATCATTGTGTCCTGTGCCTTGAACATAGCACCAGAGGACACAGAGACAAGTGAATCTCTGAAGTTCATTGGTGGGCCATCCAGCCTAACCAAATCAATGAGCTTCAGTTTCCCTGAAAGACACTTTCTCAAGAAATAAGGGTGGAAAGTGACAGAGGAAAGACCATCAATATTTGTCTCTCTCCATATGCATGTGCACACATGTGTACTAATACCCACCTGCACAGCACTAACAGGTACATATACCACTATACACAGTCACTTAAAAAAAGACAAAATACACTTTGTCTCAAGTTTCCTCCCATAATGATACAATACTGTCACATGTAACATGCTATTATACTAAACTAGTTTGATACACTGTGGTAACAGTTTCTCCTTCCCTCCCCACTTTTTCTTTTTGCTTTATGCTTCTTCTCCCATTTATCTTTCATTCCTTTCCCCAAAATGGACTTGCACCATCAAACAACACTAAATTAAACAAGGTTAGTTCATACTCCAATTGCCTATCTCTTAAATCAATTTCTTTTCTGGCCTAATATTTATATCATTCTGCTGATTTAAAAAATTGTGCATTATTTTATTTATAACTAAATTGAACTGATTGGCTCACAAATGCACATACTATCTTGAAATTTATTAAGAACTGAACCTTTGGGCTGTTCAGAATTCTATAAGCCAACCTAGAAAATAGATTAGCAGCATAGAATGAGTGCTTTTCAAACAGTAAATGTGAGGATGTCTCCAAAGACGCACATCTTGAACTGCTTCATTTCTGTAATTTCTGTCATGACTCAGAAAGAGGTTTTTATGCCCATTGTCTCCCATAATTAGTTCACTTTTCTTTCTCCACCATTTCAAGTCAAAAGCAGACACAGTAAAATAGGCCACTTCCAATGCATCCACATAGAATCAGATAAAACATCAATATGCTGACATGGTACATACATGCATTTTATTTTAACATGTGTTCATCATGGCAGCATAAAACATGACTTGTCTTTTCAGACTCATTATTTCTTGGCAACTGCAGATAATCTATCCAAACCTCTATTTCTTTAACAGAGATGGTGACTTCCTGGTAATTTTCATATATTTCAGAGAAGAAGCCATATTGATGAACTCCATGGATATGGGGAATGCAAGCAAGAGAATTCAAGTATCTCCTTTTTAAATATATGTGAAATACTGACTTTTGAAAAATGTAGCAATTTTGTTCCAATGGAGAACAATATAAATGAGTCACACATCACTGGTGGAATTTCCTTGGCAAAATAATTGAAAAATTGTGTGTACGGGGTCTCATTGACTTTCAGAACTTTGAAGGCAGTCGTTTGTGGCTATTTTGCACAATATGTTTATTGCTTTTTAAAGTTTTCTTCATTTTGGCTCTCAGTGAAAAAGGATGAAGACTCATATGAAAGCAGAAGTGGGAAAGACAGCAGGCTACAGATGCAGATGCAGCACCACACAGCAGTCAAGCTTGAAAACAAAAGCCATGAGCCGGCCCTGAGTAGGACCATAACTGAGCAGTATGACAGCCAATGATCATAATGCACTTGACTCTGATTTATCATAGAATTACGTAGCATTCCTGTATAAGAAGCCTTCTCCAATGTGAGGATTTATGAACTTAGTAAGACTCAAGGAAGGAATCAGGCTTCTTGATGGTGTTCTCAATCTCAAACACCTCTGCAAATGCCAACAGTGTCAATGATTCAAAGCCATGATAGTTTGGACTACATCTACATGATGAAGGACAATGGAAATGAAGCTCTGGAGGCAGTGACAGACAATGAGTACTGAGAAGTTGATGGACAGCAGCTCTGACAGGGAAAATATTTGCCCAGATGAGAGGGATGGAGTCTAAGATCCACACGGATACACTGAGCATCCATGTCAATCATAAGATTTGAACGAAAAGTAACAAATGGAAGCACATGAGGCAAGCTGAACAAAAAGCACTTGTTTTCACAGGTGCTATGGACAAATGGGTATGAAAACAGAGTGGTATGTAAAACTGTACCATCAAGGCTGAAGATCAGAAAGGAAGCAAGGGAGATGCAATGTTTTGATCACTTCTTGGCAAGAGAGAATTGATCATCACCAGATAGACAGAAGGACACACTGCAAGACAGATAGCTCTTGATTGTGGAAGAATGTTGAAGCAGGATCATTTTGGAAATGCAAAGAGGTGAGTGTGCTTTGGGAAGAGGCACAAAATAGCCAACCGACTGAGCTCTAAGGTTCAACTGCATGGAACAGATTTTCCTGATGGGACCTCCATGCCTGCCAGAGCAGCTCTTTCCCCAGCTATGTTTTCATCAAGGCAAGCCACACAGGAACAGAAACACTTGCCTTGAGGATGGTTTATACTTATTCACAGAGAATTACCGAACTTCAGTGGTGACTTTCCAAGACAACAGAAATGATCTCAGAAGGAACTGAGTATTTGCTCACATTCACCATGTTGACAGAGTTTTGTTCCTGCTCATTCCACAGGTACAGTGGCTGCATCATGGGTAGCTGGGAAAAGAACTAAAGGTGGCATGGCCAGACTTGGAACATGGACATCATTATAGTAAATGGTACCCTGTGTTGAGAGAAAGGGGATGAGGGAGGAGAAGAAGCCAAGGTGAAGAGCCTCGACACAAACATTTGGAAATCTTGCCAAGAAACCTTGATTCTTCTAAAAATTCCTCACACTTTTCATGTCTATTCTTTGATGGAAATGATTTAGATAATAATATTTTTATGAAAAGGAAAATATTAGAGTGATCTACCAAAGAATATATAACATAGTGTTTGGTAACTACGTAGGATTTTGGCAACAGCACATCAACATATATTAAATTCAAACAATTGACTGTTAAGGGTTAGTGATAACCTAGTATGCATTGGAACCTGATAAATGTCTCATCGTCTCTAACATGTGAACATAGTCCACATTTAGAGAGGCTGGCTCCTGAACAGAGAATGAAAATTACCAGCACTAACAAAGGGAAGCCGACTCACAATGAGTAAATATGCAAAAGCCCCCAATAATTAGAATAGTCACAGATTGGCAGTGAGTTTCCAGACTATGAAATTAGTTTTCTTGTGAAGAATGGAGATTTTACAAGGCTAGCATAAACATGGGGTAATTGGAAAATCAAATTGCTCTTTGTGAGCTATTGTAAGGTCTGGAATAATGGTGATAACATTTTTTTAAGCCGTGAATCACTGTCATTTGGTATTTTAGCAGTACTGTTGCCAAGAATTCTTGCCTTGGAAGTACAGCAGTGGGGGCTTGACATTGTGATGCCAGAATCCCAGCTTACCCCTGACACAATGAGCTCTCCTCCCAGATTCTGAACTTCAGCCTTCACTTTGCTGCAGATGTTAAGCTGATGGCAATACAAGGCAATCCGCTGAAGGTAAGCTAATAAATCCTGCTTACATGCTGAATCGGGACACTGTAAAACAAAAGAGGGGTATCAATTAGTAAGTGCTCTTCAGTTTCTAACACTTATGGTGTAAAAGCCTTTGGTGTCACATACTTAATTACATTCAATTAACTCTACTTTTTGTGATGCACTGGAGAAATGCCACAGTCAATGGTTTTGAGTGGTTAGCTCCACTTTGATAAGATTTTACCCATGAACACTCAGCTTCTATGGTTGTTTGCATAAAAACTGCACAATACCACAAGAGTCTACATTCCAGCATGGGTTGAGATTGGCTCACAAGTTCCTACCCCTAGTCTAAGAGCTACAGAAAGTCCAGGGCCGCAGAGGCGAAGAGAGGCAGATTTATTGAGGGACAAGATTCCTGGTAGTCACCCATGCTGCAATTGTCAGCCTATACCCATGTACATAGGGGCAGCACTAGTTGGAGCTTTTAGATTTTATACATATGAGCACACATATATAATACCAATAAATGATGAAAACTAACTAAGTGAAGAGGGTATGAATTGGAGGAGTTGGGAGGCACATGGAATAATGTGGAAGTTTGGGAAAAGTGTGTATATCAATCAAAGTGCATTAGACTCAAGTCTACAAAATGAAGACTAGTAAAGATCATTTATGAAGTCTTATTGGAATGTTTGCATTATTCAAGACTATTTTGTTAGCTATCTTCTGAGCTCAAGAAAATTAGTCTTCTACAGGTTTTTTTTTTCTAGGCTTTTCCCACTATTTCAACATGAGGAAACACAGATATAAAGCAATGAGTGCCAGAAGTCCAACACTTCTGTGACAATTTGTTCTAAAGCAGGAGGGGGCAGGACGATTTCAGTTCAATTAGTAAGACAGAAGATCTATTTGTTTCTTTTCGTTTTTTGAAGAATGCCCCAATTAACTAAGTCTATGCATTTTATGTGTTTTTCCTACTTATCAAAAAATTTAACAACCTGCTAAACTCTTCAAACAAGAGAATTCTCAAATGGACTGTGGTCCCTGTAGCAGGAGGATCTGATAGGCCATATTTGAAACTACATGAAATACCCCTCATATATATCAACAGAGTCCTTCAACCAGAGTTCCTTCTCTTGGAAGATTAACTTTCACTGTAATTTAAGTGAACAGATACCCATAAAATGCACACAGAGCTCAATACCCATTTCTACAGATATTTCCAATATCTTTGTGACATGTTTCTGAACCTTCTAAGACAATGACAATGAAAAAATATTTTTCCTGCTATCAAATTTCAGTTTAAGATGCCTCTAGGTCATCATGGTTTTTGTTCAATTTGGTATCTGCAAATACACACACATACATTTGGTTTTTTAAAATATTATGTACATATACATTTAATAAGCAAGTTGGTTTTTTAAAATGTTATGTACATATACATTTAATAAGCAAGTAATTCTATATAAAATATTCTATATAAAATATGTATGTATGCATGATGTAAGAACCAAGAACTGAACTTGAAGCATCTTATTTTTAACATAAGAGTATGGAGCTATAGTGTAGTCCAGTGGTAGTGCATTCAGATACCATGAGCAAGATTCAGTCCCCAGCACCTGTCATAAAACAACACAGTGTAATAGTATGGGAGAAATACTGATCTGAGTTTACTGTAAGTTACAGGAGGGGAATTATTTTAACACAATGGAGCAGTTTCTATTACACAACCACTTATTTAGTAAAAAATAAATGAAACGTTTCTTTTATACATAGCACTTACTGTTGTGATATTTTTCCCTAAAGGCATTTATCAAGAAAGCATCCCACTGAGACTGTTTTTTAGTTTTCTACAAGTACTTAATATTGTAATATTTATCCTACTCCTGAGACCCATATACTGGAAGGAATTAACTTTAAAATGATATCTCCCCAGAGGGCTGACAAAGCTTTCAATACAAATACCTTAAAGCAAATTAAACCAGGAGCTCTATCTCAAGGGAACAGTAATTAAAAATGCAGTGGTCCGTAAAGCATTCATATTGCATGCATATCTCAAATCGTCACAAAAAATATTTTCAGGCAAAGTGAAAGCAACCAATACAGTCTTTGGTAATATTCTGTTCATTATTCAATCTTAACCTGTGAAAACATAACTGGTTTATGTTTTATGACCTTTTTAAAGATCATGATGGACCAATAGAAATTCAAAATAGCCTCTGTACCTGAAAAGCAAACTGGAATTTGAAAAAGAACACCCTTCTTAGATAAAACATTAGCAAAATTTCCATATATTTCACAGATAATGACTGTAAACATACCAGAAAGATACAGGATTAGTATACATCTGTTTACTACAAAAGCCATTATTAATAGCACTCAAAGACTCTGGTGTGTGTGTGTGTGTGTGTGTGTGTGTGTGTGTAAGAGTATGTGTGTGCATGTTCAAACTAAGTTTGCTATCTATCAAAACTGTTTTGAGGAAATGCCTCATATTACACTGTCAACAATTAAGATCCTAAACTGTAGCCAGGTGGTGGTGGGTCACACCTTTAATCCCAGCACTTGGGAGGCAGAGGCAGGCACATCTCTTCTCAGTTGGAGACCAGCCTGGTCTACAAGAGCTAGTTCCAGGACTGCCTCCAAAGCCATGGAGAAACCCTGCCTTGAAAAAACCAAAAAAAAAAAAATCTAAACTGTAAAAATAAAAACAGAAATCAAAACTATGGACTTGGAACTTACCCAACTAAATGTACTGAAAAATACTTTCTAACATGGAAACTGAGTATGTAATGGAACAATATTCAAATGACACTAAATTTTTATTCCCAGAAAAAAATCAAAATCCTTTATTAAATGTCTTACAAAACGTCACTCAAATCTTCTGGCTCCACACATACCAATGCCCACCAACATTTTCAGACAAAGCCCATGGCTTTCTCTCCAGTTGGGGACTAGCTTTGTTGCATGTATCCATATGGTATCTGTCTTCTCTTGTGTGATCTCTCTAGAGTATTTATGAAACTTTCTAAAAAGATGTTCAACTTAATACTCCAAAGCCTGAAATTTGATGTAACCCTAACATCAGCCACAGCAATGGTTGGGTTTTTAACTACTAAAAATGATAGTGATGTTTATTAGGGTAACAAGGAAAATAACCTGAAGTTATGATAGTTATTCTATTTCCAAACTGGTTAGGTTTTCAGAAACATCCCATTACATTACCCATCATATATAAATATAATTAAAATGGGAATTTTTAATGCTTATTGTATATTCTATATTAATTATTGAATTTTCTGGTAGGAATGATTAGCCTCTATTTATTTGATGTTTTGACAGTAAGGTTAGGATGTTTTACAGAAAGTAAATAGAATAAAGCTATTCTAATAAAAACTGAGGGAACAAATCTATAGCTGGCAATTGCAACTCAAAACTCAGGAGACTAGGAATATCCACAGAGAAGAAACTAGCCTTCTGTCTCCCAATATCTTTAAAAGGTGCCACCTTCTGAAGCACAATCAGGTTCATTATGGAGTTTCCATGTAATGAGAGTACATGTCATTTTATTTCAGTAGCTTATTTTGTATTTTAAAGTATATTCACTTTGAAGTAGTTCAGACTGCAGACTCTTTTTAACAGCAGCTTGAAGAGATAATCTGTTATCTGGAAATGTCTACTGCTTAATGTACCCTTGCAAGAAATGTTCCAGCAGCAAAACATGGAGATGGATTTGAAGTTTAAGTTGAAGCCAGCCTGAATGAAAATTGGTGAAATATAATCAAATATTCTATGTGAGACAGAGAAGGCTTCAACTGGCATCCTGTGAATGTACAGGTGAGACTGTGAGGATTTCATTTTCTGCTATTTATTTTATATGGGTAAACATATGGCGGAAATATATATTATCCTTGGTTACATGAGTTTGTCTGTCTTATAGCAAAGCATAATTTATTATGAATTACAGACTGTTATAGTAAGATCACTGTTAAGAATAGGAATCATGCTTTCTTCCTACCACTTGGTTAGTTTTTTGTCAACTTGACAAAAGCTGAAGTCATTTGAGAAGAGAGAACTTCCTTTGAGGAAATACTCCCATCAGATTATCTTGTAGGCAAGCCTGTCTGGCATTTTCTTGATGACTGGTTGATGTGGAAGGACCTAGTGGGCAATGACATCTCAGGCAGGTGGTCCAGTGGTATCTGCCTTATCTTGTTTTGCCCCCTCATTATGTTAAAAGTTGGTTTTTTGAATGGAAAAACCTGGTTTAATCTGCCACTCCTTAAACCTTTGGTGCATCTACTCAGTTAAATGTACCTTTGACAGGAGCTCAGCCTCAGCAGAGGCCAGTATAGAAAAATATTAGAAACTCTGTAAACCAAAAATGTCTCCCTCTATTATGGTATCTCCATTCTTGTTATCGTGTGTTCTTCCCCTGACTCATACCTTCTGCTCCCTCATGTCCTCAGCATCCCTCTTCTTCTCCCCTTTTCATTCTCCTAGTTCCCTCCCCCCTCTTCCTGTTCTCCCAATTAGCTCAGCAGAACCTCTCCCCTTCTCCAGGGGACCATGTATGTCTCTCTTAGGGACCTCCTTGTTTATTAGCTTCTTTGGCAGTGTGGATTGTAGGCTGGTAATCCTTTACTCTATGTCTAAAATCCGCATATGAGTGAGAACATATCATATTTATCTTTTTGCGATTGGGTTACCTCGTTCAGAATGGTTTCTTCTAGATCCATCCATTTTCCTGCAAATTTCAAGATTCCATTGTTTTTTTCCTATGAGTAGTACTCCATTGTGTAAATGTATCACATTTTCTCTATCCATTCTTCGGTTGAGGGGCATCTAGGCTGCTTCCAGTTTCTGGCTATTATAAATAGTGCTGCTATGAACATCGTTGAACATATGTCCTTGTTGTATGAATGTGCTTCTTTTGGGTATATACCTAAGAGTGGAATTGCTGGATCTTGTGGTAGACTGATTCCCATTTTTTTTTTTGAGGAGTCGCCATGCTGATTTCCAAAATGGCTGTACAAGTTGGCACTCCCACCAGCAGTGGAGGTGACACCAGTTAACTATCTCAGTAACAGACGACAGGCTACCTTAAATGCCCTCCCCTGATTATGAGATTGATGATTGACTTATATACCTTCATCCAGCAGCTGGTGGAAGTAGAAGCAGACACCCATAAGTAATTACCGATCTGAACTGGAACCCAAATGCAGAGAAGGACCAGTGAAGAGCACAGAGGTCCAGACCAGGCTGGTGAAACACACAGAAACAGCTGAACTGAACATCTGGGAACTCTTGCTCCCAGTCTAATAGCTAGAACACCAGCATGGGACTGATCCAGACCCCAGGAACATGGGTTTCTGTGAGGAAACCTCAGAAATCTATGGGACCTTCTGTAGAAGCCCAGTATTTATCCCTAGCATAGGTGTGGACTTTGGGAACCCATTCCATATAGAGGAATACTCCCTGAGCCAAGAAACACGGGGTTGGACCTAGGCCCTATCCCAAAGGATAGGAAAGACTCTGACGACACACTATGGAAGGCCTCACCCTCCAGGGGGAGAAAAAAGATATGTGACAGATAAGGTTTTAGTTGGGGGGGGGTAGGGGAGGACGGGTGGGAGAAGGGAACTGAGATTGTCATGTAAAATAATCCTGTTTCTAATGCAAATAAAAAAAGTTGGAAAAAAATATTAGAAACTATCTCCAAATGCGTTTTGCAAAAGCATTTCATGGGGTGCATAAACTGGTCCCAGATGCTGGGACTAATTAATTCCTCCTCTTCTTTTTGTATTACCTGATCAGCCACAGCACGGGCCAATTTGTCCATTCGAGAGCCTGCTTCTGCAATCTTCTTGGCAGCATTAATGACGTCAGATGTATTTTTCAATGGGCCTTTGCCTCTGAAAAAATACACAACATAATTAGAATTCAACTGGCTACACACAAACCTACCACAACCTTGGTCCAAGATGATAGTTCTGTATTTAATGTTGTCTGGTCCCATTATTGAAAATTTCAATGTTAAGGGAGTAGACGGGAAGCAGGGGGTTGGGAGTGACCTGGAAGAGAGGAGAGGAGAGAGGGGAAACTGTGGTCAGTATGTAAAATAAATGAAAAAAAAGTTATTTAAATAAAATTTTAAAACGGAAGTTTCAGTGTTGCCTTAACTCATCCTAGTCTTCATGTTGATAACCTACCAGGTTTCCTTGTGTGTTTTTTGGGGGGTTGTCCTCCTAATTTCATATACACATTCACATTTATCTCTCTACAATTTTCCACATTATTCAGCTAAGATGACCATCACAAGAGGAAGGGACTTCAGTACCTAATGGGTTTTATGTACCAGATGCTGTCATACACAACACCTCACTGTGTGTATATGAAACAGCACTTGGTCACATTGCAATTACAGCCAAGAAGCAGGGGATGATAGTTGCATGCTGGAGCTCAGCACACCTTCTACATTTGCCAGAATTCTGTGCCCAGGGAATGGCTCTCATGCAATCAAGGTAGCTCTTCCCACATCAATTAACAGAATCAAGATAACCCCTCACAGACATCTCCAGAGGCAAACCCTTAATCATGACTACTGTTTCTAGATATGCCCAGGGGCCTGTTTCCTATGAGACTCCAGTCTGTCAAGTTATTAGTTAACAGCAACTGTCCCACTCATCCACACTGGTTGCAAGTAATACATTCTAAAATAGAAACAGAGTCTAAACCAGCTAAGTGCAGATGCATAGCCATCCATACTGTGCCCAGCACCTTCATATTATTTAACTCAAGTCCAGATGGCACCTTGAGAAGCACTTCTCCCTGAAACATAATGAAGGAATGTTTGACTAGAATTTCTGAAATTGCAACATTCATAATATCATGTATTCTGTGTTTGTGGTACTGATAATGTGAACAATTACACTAAACACTAGGATTGTAAATGCCCTTATGTTTGCAGCACCCCAATATTTTCACATATGGTTTTCAATTAGGTAAGCCATTAAACATTATATTACTCAATCAACCTGCCTGTTTAATTTTAAGTGTTAATTTAAAAGGATGGAAAATGTTGCTGCACCATGGACCTTTAAATAAATGTAGCATATGAATTTCCACTTTCTTCGGAGGTAAGTAACGAATAGATTAAACATGGCTGTCCTTTGTTTTTAGCAGATTAAATTTCCTTAGTTTTTAGCAGATTAGATTTTCTATTATCCTTCCTTATACATATCTAAAATGCAGTGCTTTTATAAGTCACTAAAATTGCTTTCCTGTGTTATAAATGTGATGAGACCCAGAGGAAAGCCACTCGGAAGTGGTTTATTTAGACAACATATGATTCTAAGAAGAGCGCAATAACCACAATTGTTATGTAGTATTACAAAATTAAAGACTTAAAATGGTTTCCATCAGGTAAATGTTAATGAAGTGAGTGTTGTTTTGCTTTACCCCAGTTCTCATTTTGGAATTTGCTTTTCTGTATTAATATCTGGAAATAAAAGAGAAGTTTGTATTACTTTTGAGGCACACAAACCAGAAATTCTAAACATGGGAATTTCAGTTAAGTGGAACCACATTGAGTCTTTCAGAGAATATATTCACTGACTTTTCACTAGCCACTAAGATTTTTCAAGGACAAACGAAATGAGACTCCACATGTGAAATTTGTATAATGTGGATGAGGTAAAGATTGTGTGACAGTCTAGCTCTTGTTCCCTGACAGTGTTTTTATCATCTCTAAGTTGCTTCCTTCCTTTTGTTATATTTTTCCCATTATTATTTAAAGGAAAGTTTAAATAAAGAAACTGCCATTACTTAAAAATGTTAACATGTTATATATGTCTTTTAGACTGTAGAAAATCTCGTGAGGTTTTACCCTGACATGATACCTGTTAGCCTTTGCTTTTATCTAAGCAGAGTTACTAAAAGGTTAGGGGTTGCTTTATTTTCCGTTTCCAAGGAAATATATATTTGTTTACTTCAAGAATTTCTAAGTGGAGCATGCCTTGACTCCAGTTCCAAGTGATCTTATGCCCTATTCTGGTCTCTGTGGGCACTCACATATATGTGGTGCATATAAACTCATGCAGGTATACATATCATAAACATAAAAAGAACACACACACATATTTAATATGTATATAATTCCAAAGGATCTCACAAAAATGCCTCCTCAAATGTTAAATAATTTTTAAAAGCTGATAAAAATGTTGTTAGTAGAGTATCTCTGGAGACATTGTACATGCTTGAGGCTCAAATGCTCATTTTGGGGCCAAAGTGAAGACACAATATGATTATTTATTCTACAAGTGACGATTATAGTTCACACACACAACATGTGAATGCCACAAAGGTAAATAAATATTTAAGATGCCAGTGTCCACACTAGAGGTTCAATTTGAACTCTTGTAGTTAGAATCTGTGTTAGAGGGTCAGGGAGGATCATAAAAAATGACAAACAAACATTTTATGGTAACACATTCATTTTTGAGTGGAGCACTGACACTCAGGATGGAAGACTAAGAGACACTCCCAAACAATACCTTTTCTCAGAGAGAGGCAGGCTGGAAGCCTAAGAGAATTGAGTCACAAGAAAACACAGTTATGTTTATTGGCACAAAGAATAAGCAATCATGAAACAGAATTGATAAAGCAAATCAGGATTGACATAGATCAGGTGTTACTGTCTGCCCAGTATGAATAAGGCTTTGGGTTCAATCCTCTGACCTGAAATAAATTTTTAAAAACTCTACTAAACAGGCACCAAAAGTAATAAAGGAGTAAACCTAATTAAGGAGGCATTAGACTATATCTTAAGTGCTGTATAAAACAGGGCTGGAAGAAAGTCAGGCGGCACAAGGAAAGTCATCCCACAAACATGAAATAGATGACTTAGCAATCTACACATGCACAGCAATCCATATAAAAATTCCAGTGGTTTATTTTGCCCAAACAAAAGGAAATGTCCTAAATTCAACAGGAACCTCAAGTAGCCAAAACAAACTGGCAGAACGAAAAAAAAGCTTAAATCCTCATAGTTTCTGTTCTTAAAAACTTACCACAAATGAACAGTAGACAAAACAGCATAGTCCTGACTCAAAGGCAGAAATATAGACAAATCGAACAGGATTGAGTTTGGAAATAGGACTTCACACACATGAACAAGTGGTTTCCAACAGGGTTGCAAGATCACTTAATGAAGCAAAGAGTATTTGCAATAAATGATTCTAGGGAAACTGTACATCATTCAGCAAAACATTCAACCCCAAACTGATCAGTATTAAATAGAAAGCTAAAGTATAAAAAATGTGTGTAAGCACACATAGCATTTGGTCTGGCAGACATTTCTTGGATATAATTTTTTTAAAAAAGCATAATGAACTGAAGAAAACTAAAACTTGACCTCAAGTTTAAAAGTTTCTCATCAAAGTATATTTTCAATGGATAGTGAAAATGAAAATGAAACTCTCAAAATAAGTAAAGTATCTGTGAATCTTATTATTTAATAGGGAGTATATACTCAGAAATGTATTTAAAAATGGCAGCAACAGAAATAGTCAATTAAAAGGGGTAAGGTATTTGCATAGATACCTCTTCAAAAAGTATAATGGCAAATATGCACAGAAAAAAGACAACATACAATGTCACTGTTCAGTAGAGAAATGAAAATTAAAACTAGAAAGCTATTTCTCTTTATACCCATTAGGAGAACTTCTACTGGAAAAAAAAACACATAAAATGCCTAGTTTTGAAATAATGGAGTTAGAGCCCTTACTGATTACTAGTACTAGTGTAAAATGATGTAGGAACCTCAGAAAGTATTTTAATGATTCCCAAAAAAAACTAAAATACCATAGGATCTCTCAATTTCTCTGTAAGCAGGGACTCAAAGTGATATACCTTCTCTGTGTCCCCAGCAGCCTATTTTCACAATACCCAAAGGAAGAAGGTCTAAACGTCCATTAACAGATGAGTAGACAAAACAAATGGGCTAGAGCCATTTTAAGGAGATATTATTCAACTTTAAAAGGGAAAGATATTTTTGTCATGTGACAACATGGATGAACTCTGAAACCCTCGCTTTCTACAAAAGAAGCCAGTTGCAAAAAGACAGATATGAACTATGCCTCTTGTGTGACTAATAGAGTGGTCAATGCCACAGAGACAGAAAGCTGGTTCTTCAGGTGGTTTGTGGGTGGTGAGCAGGTGATGGGGAGTTAGCAGGCAACTGAGTACACATTTAAGGAAGATGAAAATGTATAGACCAATGACAGTGATGGATAATATACACCACTGTACTTAATGTGGCAAAACTGTCTACTTAAACAATTATTATAATAGTAAACTTTATGATGTCTATAACAATCAAAAACAATTTAAACAGCAATGTTTAGCTAATAGCTACTGTATCAGACAATACAAGACTAAATGGCTTATATCCATTTGCATAACACTGAATCAAGAAATAAATAAGCAGAAAAGCAAAACTGAAAACAAGAAGGAAAAAAGAAAGGAAGAAAGGAAGGAAGGAAGGAAGGAAGGAAGGAAGGAAGGAAGGAAGGAAGGTAGGAAGAAAGGAAGGAAGGGAGGAAGGAAGGGAGGGAGGGAGGGAGGGAGAGAGGGAGGGAGAGAGAGAAAGAAAAAGAAAGGAAGGAAGAAAGAAAGAAAGGATGAAAGGAACCTGGTCTAGAAAACTAACAAGACTTCCAAGTTACTCCGACCATCACACGAAGTCATGCAACAGAGATGTTATCCTAATGTTCACAGTATCCTATCTAAAAATGAGAACACACATCCTGGTGTTTCTGTACCTCAGAGTAAAGTCTATAGTGGGGGAGTTTAAAAGTGTGTTTTAGGAAAACTTGTATCTCTAAAGGTGGAAGTCATTCTATTGTCTCACCTACAACATGTTGTCAGTGTTCTTAGAAATAGAATCTATTGCTTCTCTGCTAGATTAAAATCTAGCAACATCTTTCACTTAAGTGCGGTGATTTGTACATAAAGTCCAATGTTTGGAGTCTTTCCCAAAAAGTGGTCACTCAAAAAAGAGTCAAGCTGGGCAAACTATTACTTCAGTGCTGTAAGCTCCCATTTGCCAACTAATTTGCATTTATTTTTACAAAAAGCCTGTGAGTCTTAATGGGCAATAGCAGTGTGTTAGTACATTGTGAGCAAAGTGTTCAGTACTCAGAATTCTAACTCTGAATTAATCCAAGTTGAAAGGGTTTATTTTTGATAACCTCGACACATCTAGTTTGCTAATATTAAATGCAACTCTTTAATAAGGAAAGGCAATGAGGGTATTTTCAAATTGTAGAATCATATAAGCCACGTTGGGACAAGTTTCCAAAGAAAGAATTGCTCTGGGCAACTTTTCCAGGACCAGCTAGAAGGCTTAGTGATAAAAGTTTCTGAAGTTCAAGCCAAATGACCTGAGTTCTAGCCCTGGAACACAAATTGGAAGGAGAGAACTGATAACCTAATCATATCTTTTCATGTCCACCAATATAGCATGCATGTGCCTACACACACGCATACACACATACATGCACACACATGCTTGCCACAACAGGTGAAGCACAAGTTTGCATAGAAAAACAACTTATTGCATCTAGAAAATCCTAGGCAGTCGGGAAGGACTCACGAATCATGAGTTCAACTATTGGAGGGGAACTGTTTAGGTGATGGAATTGAAGTACAAACCAGAAACAGATGGCCAAAGATGAAAAAAGGCAGAAATTGAAGGCCAAATTCAAAGAGGTTTGGTACAGTGAAAGGAGGAAAAGTTGTGATGCAAGCAAATTGAGTAGTTGTCTCCATGGGTGAGTTTCAGTAGGAAAAGAGGAGATGAAGGATTGACATTGAAATGCCAGCTAGGATCACTGAGCTGAAGGAGTGAACTCCTGAACTAAAGCAGACCAAAGTTTGGAAGTAGTATATGAATTTTAAGTTCATTGCTCAGTATTTTACAATTGCTTATGTCCTGATATCCACCCCATCCCGTTTCCTCCCTTTATGCTTATGTTTACTGAGCACTTTGACCCTCGTTATTCAATTACGCCAGAACTAAGGCTGTCTGCATGAATCTAGGTTGAGTGACACAAGAATGGTACATAGCAGTTTCTCAAAATGACATGAGAAGTATGAGTTTGCTGTTTGAAGGATGGTGCTTCAGATTAGTGACCATTCCTAGAGCCTTCATCCAGTAACTGTTCAAAGCAGAAACAGGCACCCACAGCTAAGCACTGAACCATACCCCTGGAATCCAATTGTGGAGAGGAAGGAGGGATGAGCAAAGAAGCCAAGACAGTGCTGCAGAAACAGTCGACCTGACCGAGTGAGAGCATGGAAACCCAAGTCATAAAGCTGCAGAAACAGCATTAGACCAAACCAAGCCCTCTGAATGTGGGTGCCAGCTAGGAGACCAAGACAGTCTATGGAACCTCTAACAGTGGAGCCAGTCGTTAACCCTAGGGCACAAATGGACTTTGGGAGCCCATTCCCTATGGTGGGATACTATTTCAGCCCTGATACAGCAAGGAGGGCTTAGACCCTCCCCCAAACGATATGGCAGACTTTGAAGGTCCCTGGTGGAGGGCCTCACTATCCCTGGGAGGAATTGGGGGATGGGTTTGGGAGGTTGGGGGAGAACATGGGAGGATGGGAGGGTAAGGGAATGGGGGAATGGATATGTAAATATTATTAGTAATTAAATAATTTAAATAAAAATAGCAATAAAACAGAAATAAAATATCTATACAATTGAAGCAAAAAAAAAGGATTAAAGTAAAGAGCCAATAAAAAAAAAGTGATGTAAGACCCAATCTCCTCCGTGAAGAAGATAGTGCATGGATAACAATGCAGCACAGCTTCCATTTTAATAACAGAGTGGACTCATAGAGATGAGGGAATCCAATTAATGAATTAGTCAGTGACATGAATAACAAAACAAAATAATAAATGAATGGTGAGTGTGGGACCTGCATACTCGTTAAACACTTGAATAGAGGAATCAAGTTTCAGTTTCTTATCACCTATGTACAAACTTTAAATAATAAAAAATGGTACTTAGAAATGTTTAGCTTTATAAAGCTACAATTATTCATTTTTAAAGTGGAAAATGCAACTTCAATAATGATAATAAACAAGGCTGAATGTGGTAAACTTAGGTGAGAGGCCACAAAGAAAGACCAGTCAAGTGCTGCTTTGCTTAGGAAGAGAACACACAGATGACAGTGAGAGCAAGCCTCAGCCTCCTGGGCTGCATTGTCAGGTCATACCTTTTCATTGTTCTGTTTTTAGTTGATACACACACAAACGTATGTGTTTGTGTGTGTGTGTGTGTGTGTGTGTGTGTGTGTGTGGAGAGACAGACAGACAGACAGACAGACAGACAGACAGACAGAGAGACAGAGAGTTCATCAGGAGAAATGATAACCAGTAGCAGGCTGGACACTTCATTATTCAGATCAGCACAAAAAATTATTATATGAATTCTGTAGGAAATTGTACCAGCTTTCTTTTCACTTTTAAAATGATGCTTTGACTAATAAAGCATCTGTGTTATTCAACATCATTGAACAAGACCCCTCAAAGGTATTTATCTTCTTTGACCACAGTATATATAATGCAAATTACAAAATGTTCTCCTGATCTAAACTAGCAACGTGACTGGATTCATTATTCACTTCAAACTAATGAGATTATTTGTTCCACTGATGTTATTAATGGGTTGCATAATATCCATCAGATAAAACACTAATAAAATGTTGAAAGCAAGCAAATGAAGTCATCGTGGGCCTCAGGAAGCAATGACTGAGGCTGCCACCACCGTCTGATTTGTAGGCAATCCAGACTTAAATAATGGCTCGGACTTTCCCCCCGATATTATTTTGTGTGTGAGAAATACAGTTGTGAAACTGAAGGAGACTAACTAAATGTACAAACTTGAACTTTGAATGAATATGGTGACATTTAAAGCTCTCGAAGGTCACACTTCTAACACTGAAATCATTTTGCTAGAATCAAAAACAATTTTGAAAGATTTGGAAAAGGAGCCAAGTAATGTTGTTAGTACATATTTGCCAGAGGTAAAGGGTAAAGGGGATGACACAGCCACGTTCTGTGTTTTATTAAAACCTATAATCAATTCTTGCCTTTCCTTATTAGAAGCAGTCAACAATTACTAAAAATGTTCTCACCCATTACATGATATACTGGCATTGCTATATGCCTTGCTTGATTTTATGAAACCATGTTCAACTAGTAAGGTATTTTTTCCTATGATAAAATACATTAAAATTAGTTGTCTATTAATTTTTCTTTTCAAAATACGTATGTACATTTGTAGATGTATATATGCATAAGATGTGACACAATACTAGCTTATGACACAGCATTAATTTTGACTCACATTTTACCCTAATGCAGTATCAAATACAATAAACATAGGTTACAGAATTTTGACAGGAAAACAAAAAAATCAGAAATTAAATCTGTATCTATGCAGATGACTCAGTATATAAAACACTTGTTATACAATGTTGACTATAATATAGAGGTTCACATCACCAAGAAGCCACCCATGAAATACCAAATGCAGAAGAGGTACATCTGTAATTTCAGCCTAACATGCCTATGGCAAGAAGGAGGTAGAAACGGGTGAATAGCTCCAATCTCATTGGCTATGAAGTAGGAAGCACACAGGAGAGAGAGAGAGAGAGAGAGAGAGAGAGAGAGAGAGAGAGAGAGAGAGAGAGAGAGACAGAGAGGCAGAGAGAGACAGAGAGAGACAGAGAGAGACAGAGAGAGACAGAGAGAGACAGAGAGACAGAGACAGAGACAGAGAGAGACAGAGAGAGAGACAGAGAGAGACAGAGAGAGAGATGGTGGAAAGGGGGTTCAATACCTGAAGATGGACTCTGACTTACACACACATGACATAGCACATGAGCCTTAATTCATCTGCACATACCATGAACAAACACACACACACAGCAATTAGATACAGACTGTGACTAGGCTTGTGGGATGCTTTAAATGTGTTTGCCATGATAGCTCCTACTTGCATCTTGATTTAGGAGTAAATCCGATCCTGAGAATTTTGTGAATGGTATTCCACCCCTTTTCGAAGAAAGTTAAGGATTTGCTCCATACCAGTTCATCTTCTTCAGAACTGAGGGGCCTTTCCTCTGTGATTGTTTTCTGCATCTTATTGCTCTTTATGTAACCCAGAAGTGCAGAAAGGGTTGTAACTGCCCTCCTAAGAAGACACCAAGGCAATGACAAAAGCACCCATGACTTGTAGTGAAGCAAAGGCTCCTGTCAGAATGCTGGAGACTTCCTAATCTATGAGATGAGAAAGGCTGCTCAGGGGGAAAAGAAACAATGTCCACACAATTTTTAATTTCCCGGTAAGAATTTTTTCTTCTTCAGCTGTTGGACATAAATTCTGATACATTAGCATGAAATATGAGCCAAACTCAGTGTTAAATCGTGTGCTGTTAGAACACACACATGATACAAATACATGTACATAAAAGCATGGACATATCTTTCCAACAGAAAATTAACAAAATACTCACTTTATCTTCAGAATAGTACTTACACATATTTAAACCCAGTACAGAACACAAGTGAGTGACCTAACCCTTGGGCTATGTTGTTATGATTGCTTTATGATAGATGACTAAACAATGATAATTACGAAAGAATGAATCTGCTCTCCTTTTCCAGGAGAACACTTTGCCTTGTAAGTGTAAATACTAGGAGCTCCACCTTTCTTTGGTATAGAACTTTAACATTTCATTGGACTTTCCTGCGAATAACCAGTGCCACACACGTGGGTTTAGCAAGAACATGGACATCTCCATATCTCTGGGTCTCACCTTGTGAAGTCTGTCATCTCCATCATGATCATACACATCTGTTTGGCCAGCACAATAATATCATTGCCGCTGTCATCCCACTTGGCCACTTCAGCATCCAGCTTGCTTTTTTCTTGGTGGAAAATCTCCACCTGCTCAGCTATTTTTGCTTTCTCCTCCTGTGGTAGTTGAGCCATGATGGCCTGTGTGGGTTATAGGGGGAGAAGCATGAATGACTAATGGTGATGAAGGAATTAAGAACTGCATGTTAACTCTGCTTCCTGTGGATGGCAAAGAAAGACTGACAAGGCTTATAGGATGCCTCATCATTCTAAAGATACATGTCTTCTCCATTGCAGCCAGGCCAAGAAGACAGGCTGGCCAGGTCCTCCAGTCCCCTGCCTCCCTCCATTATATAAATGATACAGAGATATCCAAAAGTGCAGGCACACTGACAGTAGCAGAACTTCCCTGTCTCTTTGATGGCATATGTTTGTTCAAAAGAATCTATTCTTAACAATTTTTATATTTGGTCTCAGGAAACTTTTACCAGATGAAAGAATGCACCTCTTTCAACATTGAAAGCTATTTAGAGAAGGGAAAAAGAAAAAAAATCCTTCTGTTGCCGGGAAGGAAAGGAATTTTAAACAATATTTGAGCATCCAAGTAGAGTGGGATGGAAAGACTTTTTTTGAGTAAAAATGAAGACAACAATTGAAAACCGACATACAAACAAGAAACTTATTCCCTTATTAGGAAATTTTGGGGATAATGTCTTCCATGTTAGCCTTCTTCCCTCATCTTCCTGGATGCCTGAATGAGCAAGGTTCTTTGGAGGACCTTTGAATTCACATAGGCATTGAAATGGAAGTCCAGACTGCTATCCCATATCCAAGGTGCTTACACAGAAAACATTGAAACTTGGGAAAATGTCTCTAATCCAAAAGTCCCAGATACTGAAAAAATATGAAAAAGAAACAATGTTGAGCTTAACATCAATATTCTGTGTGTTTCAAGTGTCAGAGCACTTGGGTGCTCAGATTTTCAGAGATTGGGGCTGCTGGAGCTGAACGAGACTAGAAAGCAAAGGTTGATTTGCAGAAGTTGCTTGGTAAGGGAATGTGGAAAAAAGTGAAGGAGTCTTCTTGCTGTTTCACAGACTCTTCATTTGCAAATTTGCTGATTCTTTTAAATATATTTGTAAACCCCAAATCAATACTTGAAGCACTTCTTCAGTCGCTTGCAAATGTTGCAAGAGGTACAAAACTCTGAGTCACCAATGTGTGCATTCCCAGATGATGCTGAACAAAGTCATCCTCTGCCTTCAATCAGCTCTCCAACTGGAAACAAGTATCCATTTTCCCTTCTACTTAGTGCTACATTTTTCAAATCTTTGTACTGTTTGTACTGGTGATACCCCCATGCAAAATAGTTCCTAGGCATGGTGTCAAGTGTCCTTAAGCATAAGAAGGCTATTATTTGTCTCTTGGAAAAAATAACATGAGCTAGATAGGCTACATGGAGTCATGCATTAGTGTTGTTTGCTTGTGTTCAATGTCACTGATCAACACTATAAGGTATTTGTACAGAAACACCCTTGAAATATGGTAATGTGCTGATCAGATGAAGAAAACACATTGTAATTTACATCTCTCAGCAACCTATCCCTGTATTTCTCTTATAAGCAAAAATTAGGTAATTGCTTACTAAAATATTCATGAGTGACTTATAGAACATAACTACTATAAGAATGAAACTTGTTGTTTAAACACTACTTTTGTAGCATGTTCCAAGTGAAATGTTTGTCCTTACTGTGTGATATTCTCCCATTCTGCAAAATGATTCACAGAAGTGGTCTTTGGATAGCTCTTTAGCTTCTTCCTTAGTCCTGGGATACATAAATTCTCCAAAGAGAGACCAAAGCTGTGTGATTGGGGGTTCTAATGTTTGTAACATGAGTAACTGAAGTTATTTGAGATGCCTGTTTTTTTATTCCACAAAAAGAAGTGAAAGGAAGTTTTTCCTGTTGGGTCTATCTGCCCAATTGATGCAGCCTAAAGTCCTCTGGCTGAGTAGAGTCACAGTTGAAGAATTGCCTGAATTATATTGGCCTGTAAGCATGCTGTGAAGGTTGTCTGGATAATTGATAAAAAGGCCCAAACAAATGTGGGTGAAGCCATTCCTAGGTAAGTGGTTCAGACTGTATACAAGAACTATCTGAGAATAAGCCTGTTAATGGACCAAATAGCGAATAGCCTCTTCCATGGCTTCCACTTACCAGGCTATGGAGTGAGTTTATTGGTCATATGTAGAAAGTGAATAATAGCAAACAGGACTGTCTCCAAGTTCCTGCTGTGACTTCCTTCAGTGTTGGGCTGGACTAGGATCCAGTTTTAAGCCAAAAAAACCTTCCCATCCCCTAAGGTGCTTTTAGTCAGTGTTTTAATCACAGCATCATAATGAAAATTATAAGCCAACATTGTGCTATGTGCACACTATTCTGGTATCATTTCTGTTATTAGATTGCTTTCTACTTACCCTTATTATAAAATAATAACTTGAATGTCCCAGGGCCTGTATATACACATATATATATAATACACATATAATTCCCTGCAAACTTATATGTGTCTGAGATTTATGTGTACCAAATAATTTAATCTATGTAACTATTTTAATATAATTATCCATATTTAATAACAATAGTAGCTAGACCCAAGTAAATTAATTAAATCCCTAGTTCAAGATAATTCATAATTTGGAGAATGAGAAGTCAAACCAAGGTGATAGGCCAACAACCAGCTTCACAACTGTGTACAAGATCATCACCATACAGCCACATATAATTTGTATGAAGACCTCAGCCCAGTGACACAAAGGCAGTTGAAAGCTCAGTTCTGCCTAGCAAGCCTTGTACCCTTATGCTTATAGGTCAAAAAAATGTTAGCTTAGACTCATGGGAATCTGGATGACATACCTTTTCACAGACTTACAGTAAACGTTCATGCATACATACATGAAATTTTAGAGAGCATAGATTTATATTGTGTAAATTAAAACTCACTTCAATGCATGTACACATGAATGACATTTAGTATGTGTCTCTATGTTTGCATAAAGGAGAAGCAAGACTGATAGAAATATGCTAGTTAAAATGTATAACATTCTATGTTTGGAAACATTTTAAAGTACGTCTATAAACTTAAGATTCATAGTATACAAAGAGCCTTGATAAACTTTTATTTGTAGTTCCATGTTAAAAAGAATATACTGAATTTCTTATTTGGCTTAAACTGACAGAAATTAAATATGTACTTTTTTTTCTGAAGTATTCCTATCTCTTTGATTCACCCAGCTTCTTCACACAAAAGAGATACTCATGTTTTATTTAGGCAGCACAAATCTTAGGAACGATTATTAAATTTGTCCACTGGCTGCCTATCTATAAAATACAAAAACCAGTAGGATGACTAGTAGACTGTAGACTGTACAATCCAGGCCCAAATGGTAAACAATAAGCTGACTTTCATCCACAAAACAGTAAAAGTGTGCATTGGAGGCTGGGCACTTTCCTGTCAACTATAACATTTGAATCTCCTTTGTTTAAATTAGCTTTTAAAAATCAATGACCTTAGTCTTCTTTCTAAATTTTTGTTTGTTTTTGTTTTCTTTTTAAGACAGGTCTTTCTATATACGCCTGGCTGTCCTGGAACTCACTATGTTGACCAGGCTGGACTTGAACTCACAAAGATCATTGCCTCTGCCTCCCCAGTCCTGGAACTGAAAGTATGTGCACCATACCTGCCACTCTCTAATTTTTGTAAGCAATTTATTTTATTTTGCTTTTAATTATTTGTATGTGTGTGTCTGGTGCAGCTTTGTACAACTATGTAGAAGTTCCTGCAGAGGCCAGGGAAGGTATTGGATCCTTCTGAGTCTAGAGATCCAATAACTTGTGGGCATCCAACATGGGTGTGGGGAACTGAACTTAAGTCCCCTGGAAGAGGAGCAAATAGTCTTAATGGAGTAGTGATTTCTCCAGCCCTCCAGCCCTCCAGCCCTCCAGCCCTCCAGCCCTCTAGCCCTTTGTTCTATAATTTACATTGCTGCCCCATCTCTGATTCCCAGGACTGCTTGCCAGAAGTAGAGCCCTTGACTTCCAGCTCAGAGCAGAAGCTAAGTGTCCTCTGACAGATAGTTTGAACATCTTCCTGCTCAGAGCATCAATGTCACTCAAGAGAAGTCACCAGAAATGACAGGCATTTTCTGAGGACACATTCCAGAGGAAAGACTGCCCGCTTCAAAGCAGATTTGCAAGGGAAGGAGGTGTTATTTTGACTGGAGGGGTGCTGGATCCACATAATGTATTTAATGGGGTGTGACTGAAGTGCAAGTGTCATTACATTTGCCTCTGCTGCTCTGTAGATGTCGATGAGCTCAAGGCTTTTCTTGAATATTCTTAAAATGCTCTTGGCTTTTAAAAATTCATTATTGACCTTTTCTGAAACTGGAATTTAAAAAAAGGTTATCTATAAACAGTAGATCACAACTGCAAAATTTGCAAGTTAATCAAATTAAAATTCAACACATGAGTTTTAATTAGGTCTTATCAATGTAACTCAGCAGTTTGAAATGTTAACACATTAAAGCCATTCTAAGTAAAAAAAAAAAAAATAGAAGGCTGGCTACATTAAAATCAAATTCAATGTGAAATATACAACATATAATTGTTCATTCCTTCAAACTAAGGCAACATGAGAAAAATGATTTCCATAGCCAGGGGGAAAGGATACAATTAGCTTTCCTGTTCCTGTGATGTGATCACCAGAAGCTCCTGCTACTTTCTGTAGCCTCAATCCATAGTAGACACACACAGTTCCCCAGGCTGTACATCTGGCTGATTTCGGTTCCAAACCGAGAACATCAGAGCCCAGAATCCAAAAGGACCTTTTTCCTGGGTTCCCTGCCCTTGTTCTTGACATTTATTTTTTGTGATTAATAAATTCTTCCTATTGAGTTCAAAGTGCACATACTGATACAGAATAGCAGCCATTCAAAGGCATCAAAACTCTTCTTCAACCTAAATCTCCAGGTATGTGTCCCAGTGTCCACCTTTAAAATGCAAGGGTCCATGAACTGGCAAGAATCACTTTCTGGGGCAAAGGACAGAATTCATTACAAGGGCTTCAAGTGCAAGAAAATTTATAAAAGGAATAAAAACTCAAGGGGATATTTCTCCACACTTGCTTTTAAAGCTGAATATCCAAAGTAAATAGTTAAGCAGCTGGGTACTTTGACCTCCAGTCTTACTGTTTGAATTGGAAAACTGAGATACTCCTTCCATTGACGTAAGCAAACCCTCCCACAATACTTCCTTGGATAATCCAGTTTTTCAACGTTGAATCATCTGGTTGGGAAGCTACCAAAAACACTACCATTTTCCAAGTGTCATTACATTTGCCTCTGCTGCTCTTTTGCTTGTCATTTTCAGAGAGGAATATTTTTCTGAATAAAAACAAAAAATACCGCCATTTTCAGTAGAGACAGCTTGGAAGTCCCAACTCCTAGCTCAACACAATGTTGACTTCCTTCACGGTTCTGAAGTAAGTCAGGCACTGCTGGTCCAAAGTTCAAGCATCTATTGCCTTTGATATGCCATTTTATTCCCACCTTAGCAGCCATAATACCATGGTTGAGGCTGACATAAGAAGTAAAACTGCTGGCTGAAAGTTGATCCATAATATGGGATGGACATTCAAAACAAATCAGCAAGTGGCAGAGAGACAACCTGGTTCTTATACTCTTGGATCCTGATCATATTTCACTTGAAAATAGACACCAGAATAAAGATATGATGATCAAGAAGAGCCATCTAAACTTTGTTTCTATCCATCATCACTGACTTGATGTCTAAAGTAAAAACTAGTGTGAAAGAGTAATATATCCAGAGTCTAATCTTGTTGAATGTGAACTATTCAGGCCATCTTCACAAGATGGCAATCTCAAAGCAAGATGAGGCTTCTATAGTGTATCTTATTCTTTGAGGACACAAATCAGTGGAACCAGGGCTAGAGTCAGTCAATAAAATTAACTTGGGATTGATTAGTGTTTGGAAGAATTACTCAAACTTGTCCTTTGTCATTGACATAAAAATGCTGGTTTTACTTAATTTTAAAGATGAATTGGCCTGATTAATTAGTTTGGTGGTATGCCAACAGACAAAAGATTCTTGCTTAATGACCTTCCCAATTTTGAATGTTTCAGGCAAGATTCATCTGTGCGGAATTTTCAGTGGAGGTTCTATGCCCTTTCATACATTTTGATGTCACTATCCTTGGTCAGAAGGGACCTTCTCTTCTAATGGAGGATAATGATCACAGCTAGACTTTATTGAGCATTTACTATAAGGCAAATGTTGTACTATATTCCATAAAGATCAAGTAATTCTCAAAATAATGCTGTCAAGGAAGTCTATGGTTCACATTTGAAAAATAATACATAGCTCTCAAAGTGCTACAGGCATTGGCTTTTATAGATCAAAACCAAAGTTGTGTGAAATCACAGCCAGTGTGTTTTCTCTTCCTCTGATCAGTAAAGGCCTTATCCATGCCAGGCAAGCATTCTACCAGTGAGCAATATCCTCAGTCCCTGGCTATTGGCATAGAGTATTACTATTTTGCCAGGGCTACTCTTGAACTCACAATTCTCTTCTCTTCCTCTCAAAGTATAATTTGTGTGCCACTATACACCATTGTGCCAGTGGTGTCTGAATTATTAACAATCTGCATGTATATGTTCTCATTAGTTTGATGTTAGAACTAAGATATTAAAGTCTATAGTACATTAGAGAAACTGGGTTTTAAGTAGAGTCATTTTGAACACATTTCCTTTTTGTTTTAGTCCTCTTTATTTTAGTCTCTTAACTTGTTATTTTTCTACTTTGTTTTCACATTTCCAATTGTTGGCCCAGTTGTGGGTTGTTGTTGTACTACTTGTGTTATTAACCAGTCCATCAAGTGTTCATCAGCTTGACAAATCTATTATATTTTGTGCTTGGTTAATTCCTTAAACTTAAAACTAATGAACATTTGTGAAACTTCCTTCTATCACTTAGCAAAGCACTTGGCCCCAGGAACAGGTAGGCATAAAAGAGAACCTAAGATTTAATACCCTTGAGTCAAGGTGATCTTTGCTATCAAATCTACCCAAAACTAAAGGGCAATTATAAAGCCAGTAACAAAGGAGAACTCTAATTCTTCATTTATTGGATGGGTTAAAAGGAATTGGAAGCAGTGGTGGTTGCTACCACCACAAAAAAGTGTGCAGTGCCACAGACCACCCAAGTAATAGCCCACACTTCTGAACCAAAGATATCTGGACTCCCAACACCGATTGAGAAATTTCCTCCAGTCATGTGTGAGTTTCTTTCCTGGGCAGTTATCCAAAGTGGTGTATGTCTACATACCCGTGCACTCTGCCCAGCAATGAGCTGGTCATCCTCAGTCTGAACGCTTGTCCGACTACGCACATCATAATCTTCTTGCTCAAAGTCAGAATCATCTTCAAGCTCTTCTGGAGTCTAAATAATCACAGAAGAAAGAGAAAATTAATTTACCCTTATCCACATATTTCATGTCAAAGTTTAAAAATCACCAAAGAAAAGAGTTTACATAGTCTTACAAGTTGTGTAAGTCGTATCATCTTCATAACTATGGGAATCCCTCAACTGAAGAATGTATAAAGATTTTGTACATTTACACAATGGAGTATACTTAGCTGTTATAAATAATACCATCATGAAATTCAAAGGTAAATAAATGGAACTAGAAAAAAAAGTCATCCTGGGTGAGGTAACCCAGAACTAGAAAGATAAACATGGTATGCATTATGTATTCACATATAAGTATAAATTATCTATAAAGTAAATGATAGTCATGCTGCAATTCACAGACCCAGAGAGGCTAAATAAAAAGGAGCACCCAAGGAAGACACTGAGATCTCCTTGGGAAGGGAAAATAGAAGAGATCTCATGAATGGACTGGTGGTGGTTGGGGATAGAATATGAGGTAGCAGGTGAGGGGAGAGAGCACTGAAAGAGCTGACTGGAAAAGGGGGGCTTTGTGGGAGAAATCTGGTGTAAGGGAAACTCCCAGCAATCTCGAAGGATGACCCCAGCTAAGACTCTTAGCAACCACAAATATGTCGCCTGAACTTATCATCTCTTATAACCAGGAAAGACTTACTCTCTATATATTATACAGTCATCATTAAAGTGCTTGTCATCATAATTACTCAGGATTTAAAACTAATTCATTCAACAAAATATTATTAGAAGTCTCACTATATAGCCCTCTCTGGTCTGGAACTCACTATGTAGATCAGGTTGGCCTTGAACTCACAGAGACATTCCTTTGACTCCCCAGTGCTAGGATTAAAGATTTGCCACCACACTAAACTTCAACAAAACGTTTTAATATGAAAGCTACAAATTACAACACAACATTAAGGACTCAATAACTATTTCTTAGTGTAGATTCAGATTATACAGACATATGGAAGTGAGAGTCATTCACTATTTATGGCTAAGGAAAATCAGGTAGAAAAAAGTTCAGTAACACATCCATGACTTTTACTTAGTAACAGAAACAAAATTTGTATCTAAACAACCAAGTATATCTGACCCCAACTGCAAACGCATTTGGTTTCTGTTATTTGTTTGTTCACAAACAACCTGAACAATAAATGGCATAGAGGTGATAAAGTTAGATTAAGATCATTCCAAATCACTAAAATCTGTGTTGGAGATAGATAAGAATGACTCTGTGAGCCAACCAATAAAACCTTTCCCTCCTTATAGAAAGATAGCAAGTATTAAGTGTTTAAAATGTAGTTTCTTAGAGTGCCACACAAACTCAAGAAAGTTTCTTCACTCTCTTTAAGGTAGACAGTATATTTTTTCTTTGGTTGGCATTTTTTTCTTTTTTAAAACATTTTGCAGAAAGGAACCTGAAGAGTAAGAGGTATTGAATCACCTTGAGGCTTTCTAAATAGGCAACTTGAATTATGTACTTAAGGCTATCACATACTGCACACCAGAATATGATCCCTTCATGAGGTGATGTGGGTGGTGCGCATGACGAGAGGGAGGCTTCTGCTCAGCTTTCCTTGGCAAACTGTTTCTTGGTATGCAGGAGAAATTCATCTGCCTTTCAATAGAAATTCCCAGGGGTCTGTCTTTCAAGAGAGGTACAAGTGTAACAACAATACTGATGACAGTGGTGCTCATTTCCCCATTTTCATTGTGCTGATTTTCTTGGCATCTTTAGTTAGATTTATCAGGTGTAGTTACTGATGTGGCCTTGAGATTGGTCAGACAGGCATAAAATGGGGTTGTTCATGCCAGCATTGCATTATGCCTGCTGATTTTCCATGTTTGGGTAAAAAAATCTTGGTTTTCCTTCTCTCTGGCACATCAACCTCATTAGCATTCACTCAGTCATCTACTGATGCTCAATTTTGTTTCATAGCAATGGGAAAAGAACAGGAAAAGAGGTTCTCAGTATTCAGTCTGTCAATTAGAGTGGGGGTGAGAGAGAACCTGGTTTAAATAACTGATGATGTGTTTACTGTGGACAGAGGCAATTTTCTGAGATCATCCTCACTCTGAAATGGACTGTGAAACAATCACAGCAAGTTGGTAAATTTCCCTGACAGATGAGATGACAAGAGAGAAAGAAAAAATGGAACACCTCACTCAGGAGAAAGAAGCAGCATAAGTGAGGGCCTGTAGGATTGTGTCCAAGCACCGAGGTGACCTGGGCATTTATACAGCCAGAGAGTCAATGGCAAGTCTCACCTAGCAAAGTAAGGCTAATGCTAATGACTCTGAGATTTATGTAAATGACTATGGTCAGGAACCAAAATTAGAGAGGGAAGGGAGAGAGAGAGAGAGAGAGAGAGAGAGAGAGAGAAATTAAAATAGCAATAGCATAAGGGACAGACTATATGGAGAAGATAGATAGTTTGGTTGAAAAAATATTTGCCAATCAAACAGAAGTGAGTTTGTAACTCTGGCATTTCCATATCCATGGTTTTGAGGCTTACTCCACAGGAGGGAATTCATACCTAGTACTGAAAATCGGTCCCAAAGGCCATAACTGGGGATGTTAAAGGCCCTAGAGGAGGATTTACCTTTTTTCCACTAAATAGTCAAGTCATCAACATGCATTTTCAACATGCATTTTCAATATTTATGCTTACATCCACAGCGTTATGCTGTTGTCAGTCTTAGCTAGAGAAGCTGAATTTTGCAGTGATGATGGTTAATACATAGAGTAGTAACTGGTCAAACTCCTGAGGATAAACGTGAGAACTAAGCCTCAGATGGAATCAGCTTTTCCCCATCCAAGGCTTGGGAACATCAAAGGGGAGGGGTGGAGCAAATGTAAGAGCTGGAGGGTGGGGGAAAGGTTTTTAAAAGGCTGTTTTCTGGACAGGGCGGGGCTGCTGTACACAGGAACTCACAGCAGCTATGGTTGTCTACACAAGACTTTCACAAGATCAACCATTAAAGGGGGAAGGATTCCCAAGGCCTACTGAAAGTGGAGGAGCTACTGGCAGGTGGTGACTGCTAAAAGATCAGGAGTCAATCATTTTTCTCCGGGAATGGGACAAATGATGAAGTGCCTGTGCCCCAGTGAATGGACACACATGCCCATATAGCCAGCTCTAATTGGAATCAAGGGATAATAATAATAATAATAATAATAATAATAATAATAATAATAATAATAAAATGAAGAGATCATGCAGCTTGGAGGGAGGTATGTTGGGGGGATCTGGAGAGTAGGAGTTGCAGGGAGGTAGTCATTGTAAATCTGATCAAAATCTCCTTATGTGTGTAAGAAATCGTCAGGGAATAAGTAAAAATATTACTTGTAAAATATGGTTTTAGGTGTGAAAATCTACAACCCAAACACTGGTGAAGTGGAGGCAGGAGGATCCATAGGGCTTGCTGCCCAGCCAGTCTAGTCAAGATAAGAAGCTTTGGATTCAGTGAGAGACTTTGTCTCAAAAAATAAAGTGAAGAGCAATAGAGGAAGACAGCTTTGGCCCATCTGTGGTCAACAGGTATGTGTACCAGGTACAAACTCACATAAACATTCCACACACATATGTGCACACATACACAAAATTAAATGAAATAAAAAGTGTTGATGTGAGTTCAGGGATGCATTCAGAAGCTACAAGTCTTTGAGAAGTCGCTTGGTTTTGTTATATGGATGCCTCCATAGTCATATCATAAAACAAATATTATCATTGCCATTGTTCCTGCGGCCCTCATAGGACTCCTAAGCAAACTATAAAAATGAACAAATAGATAAATGATAGTGATAATTAGAATGTTTAATAAAACATAACACCTACTAACAATAATAGCCCAATAACCATTTACCACACACTGTGGGACAAACAGGCAACTCAGGATTTAATTCCTACAACTCAATGAAATAAACGTGATCCCTATTTTATAGATGTATGAAGTGTCTCAAGAGTCTTTGTGATGGTTTAGCTGTCAATATGACATAACCTAGAATCACGGGGGAAAGAATCTTAATGAGATATAATCTAGGTTATGTTAGAAATTGTCTTCATTAATTGATATAGGAAGAAACATCTCATGGTAGATGGCACCATTACCAAGCAAGAGGTTGTGAACATTGTAAGCCAGGAGAAAGTTAGTACAGATCAAGAAAGTAAGCTAACCTATATATGTTTATATCTCTCTTCTAATGACTTCAGATGTGACTAGCTGTATAAGTTCCTGCATTGATTTCCCTTCACTGATGGACTGTAACAAGGAATTTAAGCCACTTAACACTTTTCTCCCCAAAGTAGCCTCTTATCAGAACATTTTATCACAGAAACATAAATAAAATTAGAGTAGCCTTCAAGCAAAATTTGTGAGGCGTGGCAATTAGCAACTGGCAGAACGGCAAAACTGGTTGAAGAACCCAAGATCTTAATGATCACAAACATCACAGGCAAATTTATGAATGTGAAATGTTTTTGTGTATCTTAAACAAGATCAAACATACAGACTACTGCTTTAAATAGTTCTGTGCATGCAGAAGGACCACCATAAACTAAAGATGACATGGTAAACTATAGATGATCTGGAAGTAGTCCTAAAGGAACAAGAGGTATATTATTAGATGAACTTTTAAGATCAAAAGTTTAGAATGTGTGTTTCACTGAATGGAAGCTAGAGATTTGGTGGATTAACCCTCAATTACACAATCTGTTATTTTGAGGGAGGACTTTTCACTAGAACGAAAACACCACCTTGGGCAAGTACCAGATTCCTGGGTCTCCTACTGTCTATCTACTAGATGATGAGCATGCATCTTTTCTATAAAATGTTTCTGAGCTGTTATCCCCCAAATCTATTTTCTAAGCCTGCAAGTAACATGTGCCTATTACAGAAGCCAAAGAATGCTGTGTACATTCTCCACAGACATACCAGACTTTAGCTTCAGAGCTCTGGTGCTTAGCCCTAATCACAGCTTTTACAACAGGGGACAAATACATATCTACTGAAGCAAAATGAGATACTGATGAGTTTAGAATTGTCTCACCTGAGCATATGAGGAAAGTATATTAATTACCCCTTTTAAATATTTTCAACTGCATATGAGAGTTTCATTGAAAGCTGACAGGGTAAAATACAGGTTAACTGGATATTTGGGATAATTTACATGAAATAACTTCCCAATAGAGAACTATAATATTAAAGTTAGTTTCAAAAGCAAATTTTTTTTAAAAAGCAGCCAAAATTAGATGTCTAAAGTCAACATCAAGAATAACACCTCTCCCTAGGCCATGGGTTGCCTTAGAACCACCTAAGTGATCGTTCCACTGAGCATGGAGACTCTGGGTTCCATACTGTGTTCTCACTAGGGTTGTCAGAGAGGTCTCATTTAGATCTAAGACAGATCATGTCAAATCCTTGTAAAGAAGTCTCCAATGGCTACCATGTCATATGTGAGGTGCTTAGGTTTCCAGTTTTCTAACTGGACCAATTATGAAGTTATCCCTCAGAAAAAAGCAGGCTCTGTTCAGATATGTTCTGGCTCATTATGACTTTCTCTCCATCGCATCTGTGCTCACCTTGAGTTCTTTCTCCCTTATCCTGACTCTGTTTTTCCCATAGTACTATATTTGGCATTGAACATATTTGTATACTCTGTAAACAGAGAAAATTTTGTCATTGTTTACCTATGTATTGGGGTAGATGTAACAATATAGGACATGTTGTAATCCATTAAAAAGAGAATAATATATTATTTCTCATTGATAGTGTTAGGTAAACAATGGTAGAATCTCACAGCACTGTGACTAGCTGGCACAAAGTAAAACAAGACACTAAAGCAGCTTTTCACCTTTCATTTACTAGTTATGAGAACTATTTTGACTCTAACTGCTGAAAATGTAATATTATTGACTTCTCTAGCAAATTCCATATTATTAACTAACTGGAAGTAACCTCAAATGAGCAGGATGATGAAAAAAAAATTTTGAGGGGACTTACTAAGTAGTGGGTCTATGAAAGTCTTTGACTTTAGCCATAATAATGTTTCCTCCATTTGCAGAGAAGATAATTAGCTGATGACCCCAAATTACAGCTAAACTACCAACTCCATATGTCACTAGTTCATAGCATCCTCATGGTCTCAATGTTCTCATGGCATTTCTAGTCTGAACAATAATAAAATAAAAAACTCTAATAGTTCTGCTTATTAAGCCACTTAGCCCAACAACTAACCCATTTGTGTGACCTAACTAATATTACAATACATATTTAATTATTTGAATCAATATGGACAAAACTGATTCTGAAAAGGGCATTTTATCATATGGATAACTACATGCTCAGCTTCACAAACTCACCATGACATCAACACACATGTGCCAACTTAATGTTTAAACAGTGATGTACTCCAGCTTTTATTTCTTATAAAATCTTAACACCCATATTAGCTTCAAAAATTTAAAATAGCTATCCATGCCCCAAAGCACTTTGGTACACAGTACAGGAGAGCTGTATTGAACTACAGACCTTGATCAAACCACTGTCCCAAGCCCTGCTATTTCTTTGCTCTGCCTTTCAAATCACCAAACATACATGATCAAAGGAAGGATGCCAAATATAAATATTTGTGTAGAGATATTATAGAAGAAAACTACTCTTTAATGTAATGTTGATGTCTCAACACCAAGATACTATCAAACCATTATACTTAATTCCCAATAGTAAATCTTTACACTTTTACTCATCTTAATTTCCAAGAGTAAATAAAAAGTATTTTAAGTTGTGCTTGATCCCCTTTTTCTGGAGATTCCTCATTTGTGAATACATCTCATCAACACATCTTATTTGTAATGCTGTCTCCAAAATCAGTATTCCATAATTATTCCCAGACACTAAAATACATATTCCCCACTAAATTCAAACACGATGGGGCTCTGTCTCTTTTTTGAACACTCATACTTTGAACAATTGTCCTTTTCATGGTGTCTCTTTAATGCCACATTTTAGATGGTTTGGGCTAATGATTTCTCTGTTTAAAATGGCAACCCAAAGCAGTGCTGAAAGCTTGTCAAATGTTGGCAAAGGTTGTGATGTATTGAATGTTCCTAAATCATGTAGTCAGAGAAAACACCCACATCAGAGAATCTGCATTCCAGTATGAGTCTGTGCTGGTGTCTAAGAGATTGAGTCTAATATCTCAGGGATATATGTGAAGCAAGGTGTCTTTACACAAAGATGAAAATGGAAAGGATATATATATATATATATATATATATATATATATATATATATATATATATATATATGAAAATGGAACCAGAAACTCACAAGAATCTAACCCTAACTCTGTATTTCATCCCTAAGTACTGACTCAGTCCTGATGAACTCATTATTCAGACAGAATGCTTAAGCATAACTGCTGTGGATGGGGAGATGGATGTGTGATGGTCTCACTGGTTTTCATATTTATTTCTCAAATGCCTTGTGAAGATAATGAGAAAATTTCTATATATTTGTCCATCACAGAGGATAGATTCATTAAGAAGCAAATGAACAATAGGCTCATAAAATAAGGGGAAAGACCTGTTCCACAGTAGGTGAGTAGTCTTGGAGGTAGGAACCTAGGAAACACAGACTTTGTCTACATCTGAGGGTTGCCTGGGACTAGCCTGGAGCTGACAGACACCAACATCGCCATTGAATATGTATTGATTGTTGAGCAGTGAAGTGATGGAGAATTTGACTCCCCATGGTCCTTTCTAGTCATCACTCTTTAAACGACTCTAAAGAGATTTATTTCTTTTGTAAAGTATAATTAGCAGTTTGTGAGGAGGTTACAGAGTCATGTCAGCTGTCAGGAAAAGTGACTCCCACCCCATACCTTCATTCTTTCCTAACCTTATACAATAGAATTTCCTAAGTCTTGTAGACTTAATAATACATTAAAAATTAAGTCATGAATTTTCTTAAACACAAAGGAAGCCATTTGTGTTCTGAATAGATAAGATCTTTTAAAATAGCAATTTATGTACACTGTACATGTCTCTCTTTCTAAATTTTAATCATTTTTTTCAAAATGTTGAGATGGCAGTAATGACACTCCCTGTGATGATGATATGGCATTTTATCTAAAATTGTGGATTTTTTATGACTCATGAGTGAAAAAAAAATGATGCCTATAAACTCCTCAGCCTTTTAGATAAATGGTTGTCAGAAAAACATGAAGGCTAACAAAGCAGAAAAATGGCCAAAGGACTGTGTCTTGAGGATTACAGTAGTGTTTAGTGCAGAACACTTTCCAAACATAACTCTCATGGTCAGTTACCTTATTTCACAAGTTAGCACAGAATGGGAAAATGTCTTTAAAAGCTCACTATCCTTTCCCACCCTACTCTAATTCTCTTACCTAATTTTTCTCCATAATCTTTCAATCTTCTGAGTTTGGGCAGTGACACTCTCATCTCTCTGTCTTTCCCTCCCTCCCTCCCTCCCTCCCTCTCCCTCCCTCTCTCTCTCTTACTCCCTTCCTCTGTCCATCTTTCTCTCCTTAATTTTTGCCAAACAATAAAACCCAAAGAAGGGCAGAAAGAGAGCCATCTTTTCCAAAAATGTATATTCTAAAGAAGGTAATAGTCATAAAAGGAAATAGTGTGTCAAATACTATATTCAAGCAGAATCTGTTATATGTGTTGAAATATGGGAAAAGAATGTTTAGCCTAATCTTGAAAGATGGTCAGTGTCACAGTTATAAAATGGGTAAATTAAAAGCAGAAGAAATTCAAGTCCTCTAAGTCTAAATTTGAGTGCTATATCTTAAGTATAATTATTATGACTTGATGGAATTTTATTGAATGTTACAGTCTTTTAAAATTGATTTTATCAGTCAGTTCCAGAAACAGCTCTAGAGTTTGTAATTAATAGCTCTGCAAAGTTATTTGGTGCTTTAAATGAGACTGGTGTAGTATGCTAAAATAGTAACATCATGGATGCATCTTGCTAAGGAAAATGTTATAATTATTCATTTACTATTTCTAAAAACTGTTGTTTTTATTTATGAGTATAGACATGTGCCTGTCCAACTACATGTATACCACTTGTTTGCAGTTCCTTAAGAGACCAGAAAAGGGAATCTCATCACGTGAGTAAAACTGGAACTAACAGTCATTTGTGAACCACCCATTAGGGGTGCTGGGAACTGAATCTATGTGCTCTGTGAGCCCAGTAATTGCTCTTATCTACTGAGGCATCTGCCTAGCCCCTCATTTGCTATGTTTTACTCTTTAGAATATGTAATCAGCTTTTTAAAATAATATAAAAATTGGATCTCAAGATTATATTCATTATTTTTCTCTTGGCAGAAGATCGTTTCTCAAATTACTTTTAATTGATACATATTTACTCTCAATTATGCTTCTATGTGTATAGTATATTTTAAGAAAAATCTCCATTACTAATGAAATTACTTGAACAATACTGTATCAAGTGGTTGGTAAGATAAGAAGTCACAAACTAATGTAAAACCTACAATGAAATGTAATATAGCAGCTAAATTGTAAAGGTTAAAGCCAAATATAATGTGTACCTTCTAGGTTTGGAGTATGGTTTATTATTTAGACAATATTTGTGAAAACTCATACATACTTGACAGAAAAATGTGGGGAAAGAAAGTTAATGATGTAGGTAATGGGAGGAGCTTTCATGCCAGACTATCTGGCTTGTATTATCTATGCATAATAAACTCTAATTATGTTGCAGTTATATTCACACTACTAAGGTGAAAATGCTTCACTCCTTAACAACTCAGGATTCTTGGGTGATATTGGCATAAAGATGCTGTCTACAAGGGGCACAAATGGAAAGTAGCAGTGATTCTTCCAAATTATATGAAACTTACAGAAGTAATGCATTCCAGAATGAGCCAGAACACAAAAATATATCAGGACATTCAGTACTGAGCTGAGCTTGTTTGGACTCAGTCATCCATTTATATGTAAAAATCCCACATGATCTGAATATGGTAGAAATCAAACATCTTGACAGATTACATTGAGCAATTAAATTGAAGAACACATTGAACTTCTTCAGGACTCTCTAGAAGCCTCACATACCCTGATCATCAGCACAGCCTTTCTGATGTCCCGAACACCATCATACACCAGGCGTGAGGCATCGATGAACTCATTCTCCTCAAATGGTTGAGGGACATTAGCACTCAGGGCTTCGATGGCAACCTCAACTTGTTCAGCAAAGCGTGGCATCACTAAGTAAACAAAGGAAACAACAACAGATCAGAGAGCTTTTCTTGAAGTCTATAATTCCAGCTTTTGGACAAAGTTAATGGTAGGCCTTTTGGTCCAGGTTTGAATAGGTTGATTTAGACAGATTGTGTCACTTACTTCAATACAAGGAAGCAAACTGTTACTTCATGAAAGGTGATGGTTTTCCAAAAAAAAGAAAGAAAAGAAAAAGAAAATGAAACATATGACAGTCATCCAAGGTGGCGCAGGATAACAGATGTGTATAAATTTCACATTTATGGTAAACTGAGTTGAATTTCACTTTTGCTAGCTCCCACTCATAAAAATTTGTCCAGATTTTCTTAATTCTTTAAAGCATGCTTCTTTGCCTATATGATGGTTGCATTCACACGCAACTATCCATCTAAACTGCCCTTAGAAAATATTAGCAAACATCTAATTAAAACCAAAAAAATTATAAACATATCCATTGTATAGCAGACATTTGGATGGAATTGTAGGAATTAAGAAATAAAGAGGTTGAGGAAGGAACATATAAGAGAACACAGGAAAATGGGACTAACTCAGCAGAAAGACGTGTAGAAGAGAAGAACAATAGGCTTAAGGTAATTTGCTCTATTTTATCAATATCACCTTGATTTACATGTATAAGTTCCTAAAAGGCTGATGCCTCCTTCTCATGGGGACTAATTTGTGTGTGTGCATACACACACACACACACACACACACACACACACACCTGAGGACAGCAGAAAGCAAGCTATTTGGAATATTTCTACAGATTTTAGAAAAGAAATGACACTTGAAAAATCACATAATTCAATTTTCTAAGCTGTTACCTCATAGCAAACCCTTCCTATGGCAGATGGAAGCCAAAAGTACAACTCACTTTATTTACAAGAACAATAAAATTGAAACATCATTTGGCTACATCAATTTCGAGTTTTCACGCCTGGCTCATCTTTATGCTCATTTTCACCCTTTTGGATACATTCACATTCATTTTAATCCCTGGTGTGAGAAACTCCTTCTCAATTACTCTCTAGGGTCAGAGTACCCAAGGTACTCTGGAGAAACGCATTTGTACTAGAAAAAGTCAAGTGATTTTTTTGGAAGGAGAGGAGCAATGGGGGGCATAAACGTTCTTGCAACAAGAATTATCAAAACCAAAGTGTGAATTGGGCAATTTTCCTTTTCCATGTGAAAAATGAGGATTAGTGCCTTATACCACCTGAGCTTTCCATATAGTCATTGAGATGCATCTACATGGAACCAATTCTGGGGTCATTTAGTTCTATTGCTATAACTATGAATTGAAATAGAAGTGATTGGCATTCTAATTATACTCATTTGGTCAATAAAAATGCATGTATGTATCAGAACATCACATCATGCCCCCATAAATATGTGTAATTAGCCCAAGTCAACTCAACATAAAATTCTAAAAACTTTTATTTCTAAAACCCAGATATTAAACCTGGTGTTCTTTCAGTTATCCCTCTGTGTTGAGAATGAACTTTTTTATGGAACTGAAAAAATGCATATAATTGGAATTGACCTCCGAGTATGAGAACAGTTTTGTATGTATTTGACATTTAGAAATGAGTGTTTTACTTAAATAAAATCATAACTTTCTTTTTTTGGCAGAAAGTTCGAGTTATACTGATTTCACTTTATTTGATATTTAAACATGCATGTTTGTAGCTATAGATGACTTTACAGATTTATATTCAGCTGTCAGTAGTACTTAGACATATAAAATTCCCCTCATTGTCAGGATGATGTTTGCTTTGTGGGAAAAGGCACCTCCTGTCAGGCTTGACAAAACTTGTTTGAGTCCTAGGACCTACATGGTGGAAAGAGAGAAGGAACTCTGCAAGCTGGCTTCTAACCTCCACATACATGTTGTAGCATGTGCATGCACATGCATGTGCACAATAAAGAATAAATACATATAATTTTTGAAGTTCATTACTCTATTATATATCTGATAAAGAATCAGAACTGATTCATGTAAGTATAATACATACTACAAATTGCCAGAAAAAAAAACAAAAAATGATGAGCAAATTGACAGAAAATAATTGTATATTAGTGATAAATACACAATCATATACTTGACATCCTTAACTGAAAAATCGCAATAACGTATAACTCCATACTTTATATCCACAAGCAATTGGAAGCATCATAGTCCTATGAGAATGTGGACAGAAGAAAATACAGCTACTGTAGTTGGGACTGAAAATAACAATGCATCTTCTTGGCCATCACTACTATGAAATATGGTAAAACACTCTTTTCACTCCCAAGCAGGTGACTGGGTCATAATCTAGGGCATGGTCAAATATCAACTTCTATAAAGATGCTAACTATGCAAGCTGAACTATCTGACCTTGGAGTCACAAGAAATCTCTTTGAATCTCTGTGTTTGTGGCTGTATCTGTCTGTAACTGGTGTTCTAAGAGTTGAGAAGCAGAATTATGCAATAACTGAAAATGAAAACAATTGCTCTCACAGGGTCTTTTTAATAGGTCACAACTCAGACTTATTCTGATATATCCAACCAGACTTATTTTGATGGGAAGAGGAAGTGCATAATTTAAACATGCATGCATTTCTGTGTGTTACACATGCTCTGAAAAACTATATGCTGTCTTAAATAGAGTGTTTCCCTCAAAGGGAGAGAAAATAACATCTGGTATAATAGTTTCTGTTCTTGAATTTTTGGATCCTTTTATAGTTCAAATATTTTTAAAGGAGTTAAAAGTTATTCTGTAAGTCATATATTTCTTTGTGGAAATAGGCTCTGGAAAAAATAAAATTCTATTTTATGGCCCTCAACATAATACAAAACAGTCTGATCAATGGTATTAAATTGAGGAAATCACTGTGGAATTGTGAAGGAACTATTGTTCAGCTTTCTATGTTAAATGTTGTAGCTAACATTTAAGTTGCTTAAGTTAGGTAGTGCCTACCATGTAGACCCCAACCTCCAAGAACACATCTCTCGCTTCACAAATATCATTTCTAAGTCTAATGGGGACAAAGAAATGTGTCCCTTTTGTTTGCAAAGTTATCCTTAAGAATTAATAGTTCAGTGTATATCTGTGGGTATCTGCCTCTGCTTCCATCAGCCACTGGATGAGGGCTCTAGGATGGCATATAAAGTAGCCATCCGTCTCATTACAGGGGAAGGGTATTTAGGTTATCCTCTCTACCATTGCCTAGATTGTCAGTTCGTGTCATCCTTGTAGATCTCTGGAAATCTCCCTAGTGCCAGATCTCTCCTCGGACCTATAATGGCTCCCTCTGATATGGTATCACACATCCTGCTTTCCTCTATTCTTCTCCCAACTCAACATTTCTGCTCCTCCATTTCCTCCTCTCCCCTCCTCTTCTCCTCCTCTCATTCTGGCAGCTCCCTCTCCCCTACCTTCATGCTCCCAATTAGCTCAGGAGTTCCTGCCCCTTCCCATTTTCTGGGGTCCATGCATTTTTCCCTTAGAGTTTTTCTTGTTTCCTAGTTTCTTTGGTGCAGAGGATTGTAGCCTGGAAATACTTTGCTCTATGTCTAAAATTCATATATGAGTGAGTACATACCATGTTTGTCTTTTTGTGACTGGGTTACCTCACTCAGGATGGTTTCTTCTAGTTCCATCCATTTGCCTGTGAATTTCAAGGTTCCATTGTTTTTTTTTTTCCTGCTGAGTAGTACTCCATTGTATAAATGTACCACATTTTTGCAGAGAGGGAGGAATGAAGATTAAAGGGGTTGGTACCAGGGTAGTGAAACCCACAGGAACAGCTCTCCTGAACAATGGGGAGCACATGGACCCCAGACTACTGTCTGGGAGGCCAGCACAGGACTGATCCAGACCCCTGAATATGGATGTCAATTAGGTGGCCTAATTCTAGGGGGCTCCTGGTAGTGGATTAGTGTTTTTTCCCTGGTGTAAAAGGGGACTTTAAGAGTCTATTCCATGTGAAGGGATGCACTCTTAGCCTGTACACATGGGGGAGGGCCTAGACCCCGTCCAGGATCATGTGTTGGACTTTGGGGATCCAGCATCAAGGGCCCTACCCTGCCTGGGGAGTGGAGGGTGGATGGAGTGGAGGGCAGGTGGGGAGTTGGAGAAGGCTTGGGGGGATGGAAGAGAGAGGGTGAAGGATTGACATGTGAAGCAAGCTTGTTCCTAATTTGGACTAATAAAAAAATAATTTAAAAAGAAATAATAGAAGCAAGAAAATGAAGTGATGACAAGACTTGCTCTAGCTACCTTCAGACCCAAGGGACAGAAAAAAAAAAGATAAAATTTAAAGCAGCTACTTTGTGAAAATTATTTCTCTTATAGTTTGAGATTATATCATTTCTCACTTTCCATTCTTCTCTCAAACCCTTCTGTATATCCATGCTTGCTCTCTTATAAATTCAGGGCCTCTTTTCCATTAATTGTACACACACACACACACACACACACACACACACACACACACACACACACACCAACTCCAAATTACATAATAAAAACCAAGAAATATGAGGTGCTATATTCCCAAAATCTCACTAAACCTGTAAAGCAGCTTATGATGCCTAAACATGAACTGAGAAAGAACAACAACATATATGCAAAAGTGGACAGGGGGGTAAAAACCTCGAGTCAGCATCCCTACACAAAGAACTACAGGCAACTAAGAAATGCTGAGAGTTGGAGAAATAGTTTTTCCCAGAGAAGAGCTCACAAATTGGTCATCTAACACTGAGTGTTGTGCCCTGGAAACATACATATGCAGTAGCATTATAAAGACACTACTTTTAATAAAGGGATACTCTTTAAACGGCTGTTCTAGCATGGAATAAGAAATCTCTCTTGTGAGACTTAACTGGTAGGACCTTGTTACTTGCCCTGGCATCATCAGAGAAGGCAGAAATAGGTCCTTTTAGGAAAGTCAGTTTTCCACAATGTCAATGGTTGGGGTAAGAACAAGAACTGCTTCGTTTGTGCTCCGATCCTAAGTTTATTAACTCGGGTCTGGACTGGTTGCTATTTCTCTTCAACACAGTTCTGCACTTTTCAATGTTACTCCCTCCTGCTTTGCTTTCCTCCTGCTTTATTTAAAGTCTTAAGTCAAGAAAGTAGAGATTTAATAGAACAATGACCCATGGTGGCTGTACCTGAATTTCTCAGTTTAACCATGAACTCTTCAAATGTCTTGATAAGCTCCAAAACACATCTTACCCCAAAATATTAAGATAGGAAAAAAGTCTAATACTGGCCTCACTTCTTCTTAATTAGGACAAGGCTTAACACTGCTTTTGTGATTCGCACATCATATATCAACAGAGTTGCTGAAGTAGGTTTATATAATTAGAAGCTTTTTTCTTTGTGTATTGCACCCAAAAATGTAGACACCACATTACAATTATTTATCAGCATGCTGAATTGTTCTTAATAGCTTATGCCCTAAAAGGATGATCAAAGTTAGAAGCAAACTTACATTCTAACTACACTTTAGCATACACATTGCATACTGGGCTGCAAAATGACCTTCTAAGAGGAATTAAATTGAAGTTAATATTGCATATAAAAATCAAGGTCATACTATTCTGGTAGCGACTGAGATCTATACCATGGGTGAGGATTTTGGAAATGAATTTTCCCAAGAGGCTCCAGAGGTGAAGTTTCAGAGTACAGGGTGATTCAGTTTAGAGGAATGACAAGCTGTGCTACAGTGCAAATGAGACTACTGACAGCCATGAGGGAAAAGAACAAGGTTAACTGGATGCAAGGGAGAAACATAACCAGACTCCCAGTGTTTCTAAGGAAGTTAACAATCTCTAGCCTTAGACTTTCCGGTGATCCCCAAGAATGCAAATGTATATCAGTACCTGATGCTTGGATACTTTTGACTTCCTTTTCTGGTTTGGACACATGGCCTAGCCCTACACAAATCCAAATCTCACAATTAGATTGAGTTATGTCTGTTTCCAAATAGGACATGGTGGCAGGGTCGGGGGCCAGGGGTTCGGGAGTGGAGTCATGCTGATGGTGTGTCCATGAAAATTTGTTCTCTCAAATGTAAATGCATACTCTTCTTTCTCCATTGTTAGGAAAATGCCTTCTCAACTTCCCATCTTCAGCTTTAAGTGCCATTCTGAAACCTTTCTTAATCCCCAGAAATATGAAATCATTTATGCACCCACTTTCACAGTTGTCGGTACACTGATGTTGGTGTACCAGGGAATGGTCCCTGGTGTTTCTATATGTCAATTATTTTGCCTGAATTTTCCCACAAGTTTTTTGTTGTTGTTGTTGTTGTTTTTCATCTTAAACCTCTGTCATACTTTTGAGTCATGGAGAACCTCTCAATTAGGAAGGGAAGAAAGAGAACTATAAGTAAGGGCAGGAGGAAAGGATTCATTTATCTTTGAGTATCTCTAAGACAAAACAAGGAGTCTCATGTTTCCCATTCCTTTGTGGTGTTTATCATTCCATATTGATTCAGAATCTCATCAAAGATTTTTCAGGGCCATTAAACAATTTAGTAGTGTTTGCCCTGACTGGGTATGGAACTCTTTCAGAAAACTGAGCTTGGAGTCCTTTCAGTATTAAGCTTCCTTGGGAGAAGGTACATTAATGACAAGGAGAAAGACTCCCAATTCTGCCCTTGACTAATTCATTAAGACCAAACAGGCAAATCTATATTCAGAAGACTCATCTCTGATGGTGCTCAGGCCTTACACTGGGAGTCTGGTTTTTTTTTTTTGAAATTTTTATTATAAAATATAGAGAAAGTAGACAAAGAAGCTATTCTAGAAAAAATCCAGTTTGCTAAATATTCATGTGAAACCAACAATATAACAGCATTTGTGTGACCCTACAAAACAGCACATCTGTACCAGGATGTCATTGTGATTCTTTCCACTGCATAGCATAATATACTACCTGACCACAGTGACTACACATCTTCATAGCTGGAAATAGCTAAAGTAGTAGGCATTACTGGAGTAAATGAGCCTACAAAATAATATTCTGAGAAGACATCTTGGAGACATTTGAGTATTCCCTCTAACATAGAACTGTTTGATAGTGTTCATGGAGATAAAGTACCCATTCTCCAAAACAGTTTCTATTAGATATTGCCAAGGGAAAATTCAAAACATCTATAATTACGGGTTGGAAGAGGTTAAAAACACTAAAGGTGTAACTTTGCCCAAGGGAAAGTATGACTGGTGTTCCCAGGGTTTATCTTTGATGCTGCTGCATATTTATGAAGCAAGTGGTGAGGAGATGGTTTGAGGCTCAAGTTCAAAGCCATCACCTGTGTAGAAGTGTGAACCCAAACCAAAGCTGTGGCCTGTTGATAAATATCCTCAGCTCCAATCAAAAGTAATAGAATATGCGTGCAACCTTGTTTCTAACTGACATTAGTCTGTTTAATAAATATTTTCACAACCTCCTATCATTAGAGGGTTTCAGTGGAAGCCTCAACCTTAGCCTACAAAGATAATTTTCAAAATCATGAGTTTGGAATTCTAGACACTAGAGTTTGATCTATGGCTGATCATAATCCGACTAGCTATCTAAACCTTCCTTGTAAATACTGTTTCATTTCTTCATATATTTATGGATCCATGAGCTCCACACTCCACAGAGTACAGGTATACCTTTCCTGTAACAGTAGATGGACTCTTGGAGTGCCAAAGTACTTAGAGACTCTAAGTTCTTACAGGTTTTAGGCCTTGACTTCTAAGTATGATTCTTCACACTCCAATCAGTTATGCTTTTATGATAGTTTCCTATGCAGACTCTTCTATGATTCAGTATAATTAGCACTTAATCTCTACACCAAGAAAAATGAATTTTTTTGTAACATGGTATCTGGGTTCTTTCCCTTTGACATACACATTATGACTTTTTAATTGCAAGTTTTGTTTCTGCAAATAGTCTGCCTGTCTTGTTCTACTAAAGATCTCTTTTCCAATTACCTTAAACCAACTTTAGTTTGGTTTACTTTACAATCTAGCTTTGCTAATTTTTCATTCCCTTCTGACCACAAACTACCAGACTCTGTCTTGAGCTGGTGTATCTTTTTGGATTTGGAAATCATTACATAAACAAATTAGGCCTTTGTGTCTGAAATTGAATATGTCACTTATAGTACATGTTATTGGATTTTTCCATCTATCTTATCAAATCTCAATAATAAAGCATGCCCCATCCATATGCACTTCCCTGTATTCATATGTGGTGAGGCAGGATCTAAGATGGCACCACTTCTTAATACTAATATTTCTGTGTCTCAAACTGTGAACATGTGCTAGAACCACCAACACCTCTTGAACCAAAAGAATACAACAAAGGAGCTCAGATAGAACTTCTGAGATCAAGTTAAACACAGAAGTGAGTTTCCATCTTACTGCCCCTTCTTGCTCATTAGGGTAACTACTCTGAAAAAAAGTCAGTTGCTGTCTGTTGAGCTACCCTAGATGTGAAGATTTTTGTCAACTGATACAAGATAGAATCATCTGGAAAAAGAAACTCAATTGAGAAAATATCCACATAAGAATGCCTATAGGCAAGTCTATAGGGCATTTTTTAATTGCTAATTGATAGATTAGGGCCCAAACCATTCAGAGCAGTGGCATCTTGCGAAGGTAGTTCTGGGTAGTATAAGAAAGGAGATTTGTGCAAGCCATTAGGAGCAAGTCAGTAAGTGCTGTTCCTCCATGGATTCTGCTTCAGTTTCTGACTCCACATTCCTGCCCAGACTTCCTTCTATGGTTAACTGTGATTGGAAGTGTACAATAAAATATATCCTTTTCTCCCCAAATTGCTTTTGGTCACGATGATTTATCACAAAAGAAACCCTAACTAAGACATGAGCCATTATGGAATGGTGTAGAATGGCAAAGACACAGTGAAGCCTGTGGTAAACAGGTGCAAAGGAGTGGTGGCCCAAGGGAAACAAGAACTAGGGTCTTCCCGTGTCATATGCATGCATATTGTACTTGTCAATCCATAAACTGAAACAGCAGTGGCAACACCTTGACCTCCAGTTCATGAGAGACTCTAGATGGATGTTCTCAAACACAGCTACTACAAATACCCAATTTAAGATACTGTGACATCATGATCATAGCACCAAAGCTGATAAATTTGTGGTGATATATTACACAGAAATAGCTGCCCAAAGGAAAACTATTAGTAAATAGCAATCAACAGGACATGCTTCACTTCTTGTTAATTGCAGGAGCTATACTTACTCTCGACTTCTGGTATATTTGTCTATTCTGGGTAGTTTTCCCTGATTAACCCTGATATTTGATTCCAAACAAACCTGAACTTTATTTGGTGCCAAACTGGAATAATGGAGGCTGGAGGTATGGCTCAGCAGTTGAGAACTTTCTATTCCTAGCACCCATGTCAGATAGTTCACTATTACCTGCTAACTTCAGTTCAAGGGCATCTGATGCTCTCTTCTTGCCTCTGTGGACATATGTACACACAGAATACACACACACATACACACACACACACACACACACACACACACACACACACCACATATAAAAATAAACTAAATCTTTTTAACAACTGGGATAATGATAGCTGCCCCTTTAATTTGTATTAAGTGTAGAAATTATAAAGAAGACAAGAGGATGGTAGGACCACACATGTAGTCTGAGCTAATTGAGACTGCAGCAGAAAAATGAATTAGTTAATCCTAGCAGTTCAAAGAAAGCTTGTAAAATAATGTGAAAACTATCTATATAGATTAGCCATTGAGACATAGCAAAACTAGGATGTATGTGGTGTGATTTCCATGGACTTTGCATAGAAAAGATTTACAGTGAATGGCTCTCATGGTTGTCTTCACACTATAATCCTGCATCTGTCTACCCAACCACATGCTTTTTGGTTTTGCTGAATGAGGGCTTATACACTTAGCATCTTCTGCATAGGACTTGAGGGTCAAGCTGCAAAAATTTGGCACCCAAAGAGCTGCCTTGGTGGATGATGATTATATGAAGTGCCAAGAGCCTACCAGTGAATGACAAATCTGAAAATTGGGAGATGGCATAATTTATCTTGGCAAGCAAGCTGTCTCAATTCTGCTCCTCTCTCTTCTTTCAGACCAGTGTCATCCCATGGGTACCCACTTTTAATAACAACTTTCCTATATCTACCTCCAACTCCTCACAACCATTCCTTCTTTGATATCTTTTTTATCTTGATTGCCAAGAACCATACTAAATATTATGTTTGGTTCTGGACTCATCGGAGCCATGAGAGAAAGAATATTTCAATATTTACTTTGGAAAAAAAAGGTGGTAGCTTACAAAACACAATAAAAAGGCATTCAAACAGTTTCTTTAGCTCAAATGAAATAACCTCTCCAAGAAGACTTCCTCATTTGAACTGAGACTCCTGCACAATTATCTCCTATCTATCTTGAAGATATGGTGCATCGATTACATACTATATTTTAACTGGTGACGTTTATTTTTTGATTATTTTTAAATGTTTTTAAATGTGGTAGAAGAAATGTAGAACTACAGCTGAAGTGCCCTGTCTAAATTGAATACTTACATGCTTAAGCATGTAATTAAAGGTGGCACACACCTTTAAACCTGGCACTCCAGAGGCAGAAACAGGTGAATCTCTGAGTTCAAGGAGAGTCTAGTCTACATAGAAGAGTTCCAGGCCAGCCAGGCTACACAGTGGGACCTTGTCTCAAATTGAAAAATAAATAAATACATAAGCAAAATAACAGACTTCCTTTATTAACACTAATGACACTCTAGCTGTGACTATGGCTTGGCCTCTCCCTCTCTACCTCTGTCTCTCTGTGTCTCTATCTCCTCTCTCTCTCTCTTTCTCTCTCTCTCTCTCTCTCTCTCTCTCTGTCTCTCTCTCTCTCTCTCTGGAAGACACAAGTGTCAGATATCAAGAACAGGGGCAAAGTGGCCCAGTTGTGTCTATTCCTCATTCCCTCATGAATATTCATTAATTATTTCTACCTCTCCAGATAACCACAATCACCAGTCCAGCCCGTCCTGTTTCCATGCAGTCCTTCTTAGGTTTTCTTTCATCAGTGTCAGTCATCTGGTCTCTCAGTGGGAGTTCCTAAAGGCTGCCATTTTCATACATTCATGTTTAGAAAATTATAATGTACATTTCAAACATCAAAACCAAATCTGAGTTCCAGAAGGCCATACATAACCCATGAGCTGGATTGTTTGATAAAAGATGAAAAAGCACTGCCTAGAAGAAGGAAACCACACACAAAAAAAGTAATTCTAAATTCCATTCACGATGACTACCCTGAGAGAATCGGGGCGCATCCATCTGCTCTTGTCTAGACACAAATTCCTTTCCCCAAGGAAAGAAACTGCTTGCTTGGAAGGTTTTCGTAAAGTTTAAAATAAGCATTTCAAAAATAATCACAAATGGTTTATAACTTCAGGAGGAAGGATGGCACATTTAATTCTGAACCTTGAGGAATGAATAAAGAGTTGAATGCGAAGCCTTATTTAGCTTACAGTGTTCGTCAAAACCTAGCTTGATAAACACAGTTTAATTTGGCATCTGTGAGGTTTAAATACTTAGATTGCATTAAGATGCAGCGAAACACTTGCTGAGAATTTCTTACACATGATTTTAAAGATTCTGATTTTGATCATTAAATATGTAATTTGAAAAGAAAATATAAAAATCTCTCAAAGGAAGCCTCATATTACTAAGGTTTTCATTTATATCAATAAGCAATTTTGAGAGTCAACTCCCATCAAACCTACAGGAAATGAACAGATGGTTTTAAATCTCGAGGGGTTAAGATCTGATTAAAATCAATACATGTACACAGGTAGAAAGATGTGCAGAGGACAGGGAGAAAACATGAAAAACAAGTATATACTTAATAATAGAAATAAACAAATGCGGATATGGAGCTGCCAGGCATTATAAAAGAGCCAAATCAATGATTGATGCTGGCTATCTGCATAGGGGCAAGCAGAAGTAGAACTCGATGGTGTGGTTAGGGGGTTAGAACTTCACAGGTAAAGAGAACAATGTAAGAAGGTTAGTGAAACAGAAAGGCAAACCAGACAGGGATGGCATTTGAACATAACAAATAGAATTTTCCTACCCCCTATGTGAGTGAACTGTCTCAGGCCCTCTAGGTACATTTGCAGCTCCCCACTTTCCTAACCAAAACTATTTCTCAAGGTCTCCAGCTATGCAGTGCCTCCCAAAGAGCAACTCTGAGCATGATTTTCCTCCTCTCTCCTTAAAGTACATGTTACTGCCATAGTGTGTCTCCTAATGAGCGAATATGGGTCATGTGCCATATTGCCACCTCAACTTATGAAATAAACACATCCTGGCTGCCAAATCCTGGACTTGACAACATTCTCAGGCCCCTCTCCTACTCCATGCACCGATCTTTGTCATGGATACCTTGGAAATGACAAAAGAAGCCTCAGGGCTCTAAGTCCATACTTTGGTTCATGCAGATCCAGAAATTAACAACTTGCCCTTTGTTCTTTCTTTAGTTTATAAGTACCAGTAAATGCTCACACCCAGCTCTGCATGAATATCACAGGAATGTACAACTGTGTGAGCCTTCCTGGTCCACATTACTCTATCTCCATGTTCATGTTCAGGAGCTTGTTATGAGGCTCTATTTGTATATTGTACTTTTCCTTCTTAAGTAGTACTTTCTGGGGTACCTCTTCCACCCCTGTGCTGAGAGACCTGGATGTTTATAAATCAGAGTAGAACTTAATAACCAAGTCGGTATAGATAAGAATGTTTGCATGTTTGGGCACAGTTAGGTATTTCTAGGCAAAAATTATCTGTAACTCAGCTCAAAAGTTAACTTGACAGCATTCTTGCAGATACTGAAATAACCTGGAGAGAGGTATAGGACTCTATTTTTCCAAGAAATACACATTTAAAAAAGACTTTAAAAAGAAGTTGAATGTGAAGTTAGAGAATTCTACCATGAAGAGTCTTAATAATCTTCTCACCTGGAGAGAATTTGTTGAAAGTGAAGGTCAAAGACTTTTTTTTTTTGCAGCCTAAGGAGAGAAGTGGAACTCTCTGAACATACCACTAAATAAACTCGGGTTCATAGTTCCATAGTTTCTCTTCTCCAGTATAGCTTTCCTCTTTAAAGACAAGAGTCACCTACCATCATCCTTCTGTCCTGAAAGGGAGAATGGAATGCTGGGAGCTGGTGGTACCCTAAATAAGTTTGTTCTTTGCATTGCAGACCCCACATTTCAGGGATGGAGAGATGGCACAGCAGTTAAAAGCATTTATTGCCCTTGCAGAGACCCTAGAATCAATTCAGTGCACCCACAAGATGGTTCATAACCATCTGTAATTCTGGTTCCAGGGTATCTGATACTTTTTCTGGCCTCTGTGAGTTCCTGCATACACATACCACATATACACACACTCAGGAATACACATACACATATAAAATTAATCAAATAACTATTTAAATAAAAATCTAATATTTATTTTCAAAATAAAGTAATAAACATGAATTTTTAGATTTACAAACAACAGATTAGTGAGATGGCTTAGGAGGCCATTGACACCAAGCCTGACAATCTGAGATCAGTACTATATTCTAGTTTGATTTCCTATAGCTGAGATAAACACTATGACCAAAAGAAACTTAAGGTCAGAGGGGCTTATTTTAGCTTATATTTTATAGTTCATCATCAATGGAAGCCAAGGCTAAATAACTCAAGTTGAGATCATGGAAAAAATATCTCTTACTGGCTTGCTTCTTCTAGCTTGCTCAACTAGCTTTATTACAGACCCCTCACTCACCTGCCCAATAATAGTACTGCCCACTGTGGGCTGGGCACTTTAGCATCAACCAACTGTCAAGAAATTGTCCCCACAAATATGCTCACAAGCCAAAGTAATGGAAGCAATTCCTCAATTGACATTACGTCTTCCTGGGTGTGTCTTGGTTTGTGTCAGGTTGACAGAAACTATTATACCCCAGGATGTACATGGTGGAAAGTGAAACAACTCCTGCAAGTGGGCCTCTGACTTACATCATTGGGATGTATGCATTCTTGTATGCATACATGCACAGAAAATATGTTTTTTAAAGTCAAAAGCACCCATCAATCACATCTCTGCAATATCTATAACTTCAAGGTATCTTTATGTGGTAAAGGTACGAGGGCAAATCACACATTGCCTCTTTTAGGATTATCTAATGATTGAACTTTATTTTTCTTTCCATATTTTTGACTTGTCACCATCACAAATACTAAAGCTACCTTGAAGTAACACATTTACTCCATATCACCATCATTTTGATGACCTTTCAAGAGGGAATAAAATGCTTTATACCAATAGTAAGGGTTACGTTAAAATACATTAAAAAATATATTGGGATGTCTAGGCTGAGCAATCTCAGTCATAAAAGCTTCTGTTGAAATCCATTACTTTCATAACCTAATTTCAAGGTCACCTTTGGAGAATTGACTTATATTTTAATGGTCTTCTCTAGTATTTCTGCCTTTTCAATAAGCTATCCCAACCAACTTATTCTGAAATTGACATGCTTCTGTGCTTCTGCCTGCTAATATCCAGCTACGGGGATAAGGGGGGTCACCCAATTCAGTCCAATCATAAAACATAACCCCATAAAATGTGTCTAAAAAGCCAAAAGATTACTTTCCATTGGCAATTAGAAACTTAAAGGAAATGAAAACTACATCTGGAAATTTGGAGTTGTGAGTCTGGGGTTGCTGGTAGATTATAGTCACTTCCACACAAAAGAAATGCAACATGTTAATATGTGTGTGTGCATATATAATGCATTTGTATGCATAGTTACATTTATATATATTCATATATAGATCTATAGATATTAATATATACTAGTAGTTATCTAATAGGCCCATCACAAGCAATGGATACACATAGATGGACCTGCCTCTCAGAACTGAACATGGCCTAAGTGTACCCTGTACCCTGAAGAACATATACTTAATATGAGAGCACTTACTGATGAAGTTCTTTGTTTTATCCAGCTGAGACTAGAGTTAGATAATAAAGGATATGTTCAATAAGCAGATGTTGAGGAGGAGGAGGAGGAAATACAGAACATTACAAGGACTACAGTGGGAGGTGTGTGGATGTGTTTTGCTGGGAGAATGGGGCTCTCATCCAGAAGGGACTGAAGGTTTAAACAGAAGATTTAGTCAGGATTGCTCAGGGTGACTGCACTCAGAAGACATGTACAACCCTGAAATTATTCCAAGCTAAGTAATATTGATCACACACAAATGATAAAATATTAGGCAACACAGAAAACTCAGTCCTGGGGGCATTAATACATTTGTTTGCAGGTGAAGTCAGTAGGCAGCAGCTAGGTGCTTGAGTTTTTATGAGTTAAACCCTGACTCTATTCTACCGTATTAACCTGTCCAAATGAATAGATCAGTATGATTTCTAATTTGGGTGCTATTTGCTGGAACTTTTATATTTTATGTACAAAACATACAGTACTGTGCCAAAACTCTTACATTTTTATCAGTTAAATAATATATTAATAATATTGGGTTTCAAAGCATTTTCATACATTCACATAATGTAGTTTGATTATATTCATCCCCATCACCCTCTCTTTCCCCCTCTTCCTCATCCCCTTCCTCTTCTAATTTCCTCCTTCTACTATTTAACTTCATATTATAGAGCATGGAATTATATTATGCTATCACTATAACCCACATATTCTCCAAATCAATAGAATTTTAATCTCATCATCCAATATGATTAGTTAAATAGGATGATCATTTACTGTCTGTAGGGATTAGAGAAACAGAAATAGATCAGCCATACAGCACTTGCCATTGTGCACACATCCCTGAGATGGATAACTAAAATGAAAAAAATCTCTCAATCTCTCCTCTGTCTCTCTGAGTCTCTATGTCTCTGTCTCTGTCTGCCTCTCTCTCATATACCCTCTGAACAAGAAACATCTGTTAGACTCCCAAAGCTATCTCAACCCTATCACACACATGTTCCCTACATGTTCCCATAACTTGCATATAACTTATATCAGCTATGAATTTCACAAAAGTGACATTTTAATATAATCTGATCCATGTGGGAGGAACTACTCTGCTTATAACTAAATATGCTATCACTGGGGCACTTCTGGCCCCTGTGCCTCCGGCAGCAACCTGCCTGTGGAAATGGGAACTCAGGAGATGAGTCTGGCCAAGCGTGCGCTCACTACCAAGCTGTTGGCAATTTGTTATAATTCAGGTTTTATCGAATGGCCTAGGAAATATGCCATGTAAGTATTTAATGGGCCTGCTGCAGATCTATTTTATTGTGTTTTCATCAACCTAGATTTGTTTCATCAGAAATCAGTAAATTTCAGCGTGATGAAGTCCTACAATTTTATCATACTGGTAATCCACAAAATTATTTTCTTAAATTTAACTCAGTGTTCATAACAACACAGAAATTACTCTTAAGCCAAAACACTGGCATTACTCAGGAAGGGAAATAATTCATGGAAAATAAACTGCAGATGGTTCTGTCACTTATGGGGTCCCTCTCAATTTCCTAGGCACTTAATGAAGGCAGTCAGGCCTGCATACACTCATAGATGTAAATGCACTGATCCGCATTTGTAAATACTTCATCTTGCCATATCTTGTTTGGTCAAGATCTTCTGAAAACTCTGTCCTTTAATGAAACCTCTTTCTCATACACCCATGTCACAACATTCTTTATACAATGAGGGATTTCATTTTATCCTACTCATATCTGTCCCTGTTAGGGAACACTTCTCTACCTTGGGATCATGGCTCATATTTAATATTGCTCTGCCTCATCTAGCTCCACCCCAGGATACCTGGCAATGTCAAAAGACATTTTTGGCTGTCAGAATTTGGATTGGTTGGGGGCGGTGAGATGCTCCGCACATCTAGAGGGTGGTTGCCATGGATTCTGTTGATCATTCTACTATGAACAGAGAATTCTGCCACCAATCCCAAGAAAAGACTTATTTGTTCAGGGCAAAAGAGTGTCCGCTGCATAATGTCTTCTAACTAAGGGTCACAAAACTAACAAAAACACACACGAAAGCGGATCCAAGACAAGATACATAGATTTATCAAGACAACAAATAAAGCATAAAACTACACCTGACAATTTGGTCTCTCTCTCTCTCTCTCTCTCTCTCTCTCTCTCTCTCCTCTCTCTCTGTGTGTGTGTGTGTGTGTGTGTGTGTGTGTGTGTGTGTGTGTGTACTCCCATGCATATGCATGTGTGTGTATGCTTGTACAGTGTGTGTACAGGCCATATGTCAGGTATGTTCCTGCATCACTATATATCTTGTTTTTTGGAAATCAGTGTCTCTAACTCAATATGGATCTCACCAGTTTAACTATGCTGGCTGGACAGTAAGTCAGTTTCAGGGTCACCAGTTAGAGTAGGCTGGCTGGTCACTAAGCCTCAGTGACCCACCCACCTATACTTCATTTGTTGCTGGGATTTTCCCATGTGCACTTAGGGTGGACATTCAGCTCTAAATTTATAATTGGCACTTTATTTGTAGCCTTGAAACTCTCCCTGTTTTCAGTTGTCATTGTCATTGTCACCTTTCTCCCCTCCATTCACCTTACTTCCCCTCAGTGTCATCTTACTATCCCTCTATGCTCTCCACAAAATAAAATGTATCTTCAGGACTAACTCCAATAATCTTACAACAAAAAGTGGTCAAATCTAAAGCAAACATCCACCAACACACAAGGGGGCAGAAAGAGTGTGTAAGAGCCAGAGGGAGTGAAAACTGTAAGATTATTTTCTGAACACTGCAGGGCAGCAACACACATGAACTCACAGCAGTTATGACAACTTGTGCAAACCCAAGCCAAACCAAATCTCAACATGGAGAGGGGAGGTGGACACGAAGTCCCAACCATAGTTGTGAAGATACTGGTAAGTGTTAGATGCTGGAAGAGGGGGAGCTCCTGAAGTATTCCATGTTCCATTAGAAGACTGCACATTCATGAATAGTTGGGGAATAGAAACTGATGGGTTTCTCTTTTTGTTTGCTTGATTTTTGAACACAAAGTTGGATAGGTAAGTGGTGGTAAATTTGGAAAGATACATACCATATGTAAGTCTTAGAGAACTTAAAATAAAAAAGAGACTGACTTCCACTAGGACCTGCCTGAACTGCCACCCCTTCTGTGCTGTGTCCAATGTCCCTAATGAGCCAGGTCTACCATATCCTTCTCCAGGGTCTAACTTAAAATGTGTCCTCAGCCCTTCCCATTCACACCTTCTCCCCAAAACCAACAGATCTAGGCTTGGCCCCACATCCAGTGCTTCATTCTAGTCTGGCACCACTGTCTGGCTGTACTACAACCTACCTCTAGGTTTCTGTCAGGATTCTCCTATCCCTCAATCCATTGGTCCCCTCCATGCCACATCCAGCCTTCTCAATAGGCTCTAACTATGCCCATTTTCCAAGCTTGGATTGGGAGACACAACCTGCACTCCAGCACAGTCCCCTCCATCTATCTGACTTCATTCACCCAAGCCATTCACAACTTCTGGGCATCACCCACCCAAATGACCTTTCAGTCCCAATGTGCTCTGTCCATCTCAAATTTAGAACTTACAAAAAAAGTCCAACATGAGGGAGAAGTATCCCAAGTCAATGGCAGAGACCAGGTCTTCAGCAACATCATAGAGGAAAACTTTTCCAAACTAAGGAAAGACAAACCTACCCATATGCCGAGAAATACCCAAAACACCAAATAGAGCAAACCAGAAAAGAAAATCTCTGAGGCATGCATATCATTGCTAAAACACTAAATACACATAAGAAAGAAAGTGTATCATGAGATTCAAGAGATAAAATGAAAGTCACATATAAAGAAAACCCATCCAAATGACAGAAGATGTCTCAGTGGAAACACTGAAAGCCAGAAGAGCCTGGAGCAAAGCATTCCAAGTTCTAAAGGACTATGAAGACCCACCTAGACTAACATATGTTGCAAAACTCTCTGCCATAAGTAAAAGAGAAAAAAAACATTTCTACAGTATAAATAAAACCTAAAGAAAATGCAGGAAGCAATATTTTGTGCTAAAGAGAGAAATAAGCATAGCAGAGAGACTGTGCAAAAAAATAAAAAGCCATAATTATTAAATCACAAAAGTTCCACCACTAATAATAACACCCAAAATCAACAACATAATGCCTGTTATTAAAGTGCACACTCCAATAAAACTTTAAATATCAGTGAACTCAATTCTTTAATCAAAAGATGCAGACTGCCTGAATGGATTATTTTAAAAAATTCCATGTATCTGCTGTCTACATGAAACTCATATTAGCTTTAAACATGATCAAAACCTTAGAATAAAAATATGGGAGTCAGGCAGTGGTCTCACACCTTTAATCCCAGCACTCGGGCGGCAGAGGCAGGCGGATCTCTTTGAGTTTGAGACCAGCCTGGTCTACAAGAGCTAGTTCCAGACAGCCTCCAAAGCCACAGGGAAACTCTGTCTCAAAAAAATCAAATATATATATATATATATATATATATATATATATATATATATATATCCATATGTATATTTTCCCATATATATGGGAAAATGAACTCTGATCCAGAAAAATAAGGCATCATCAATGAATGATGCTGGAAAAACTGAATGTCCACATGCAGAAAAAGGAAATTAGATGCATATCTACCACCTTGCATAGAAACTAACTCCAAATGGCTCAAAGACCTAATCTTAAAACACTGAAACTACTAGAAGAAAACATAGGCATTATCCTACTTGATATAGGTGTAGGGAAGGACTTCCTGAATAGGACCACATTTGCCTAAGAATTAAGGTCAATAATTGATGAGTGGAACTTCATGATCTAAAAAGCTTCTGCGCAGCTAAAGAAACAAACAAACTGGGTAAGAATGAAGTCCATGAAATATGAGAGAATCTTTAACAGCTATTCATCTGACAGAGGATTAGTAACGAGAATATATAAAGAACACAAAAATCAAAAAATTTAAAAATGGCAAAGTAGGCGTGGCTACAGCTTCCACGCCTACTTAGGGGCTGGCTACATGGCAACAAAATGACCTATTCAAAAACTGGGCCTCTGATTTTGGGGCATAGAGTCTCACAGAAATTGGCAACATGTCCCATATCTTTCATTTGACATTCTGTTTGCAGAGTCATGAGCAGGAGATACTCTAAGTAGGGTCAGCATCAAAAGTGTGCTGGTATTATGTGTGAAATAAATCACAAGAAGGTTCATTCTTATATGAGGATAAAGCAGAGGAACCAGCAGAGAAGAATAAAATGTCTGATTATAATGTCTTTTAATATTTAATGTGTGTGTGTGTGTGTGTGTGTGTGTGTGTGTGTGTGTGTGTGTGTGTGTGTGTGCGTGCTTATGGGGACCAGAACATTTGGAGCTGAATTGTGACCCACCCAACATGATTGTGGATGCTGATAACTACACTGGGTCTTCTGGAAGAACATCAAGTACGATTAATTTCCCTATCATCCCGTCTGTCTATTTCTTTAAGTTCAGTGAGAAACACTGTATATCCAGCTTGCTTTTTATTGCTCTATTGCATGCAAGAGACAAGTCTTTTTGAAAGAAAGTAATGATAACCCAGAATCAATTAAAGTATAGATATATCTGACTATGATCTTTATTATTTTTTAGTATAGTAGGTTCACAAGAGCAATCTCTAGATGTACACTTCATAACATGGTATTACATTCTTCTATTTATTCTAATGTTTCAGAGAAAATGGCCAATATTTGTACTTAGGAGGTGTTTGGGGAGATTGATTGATTGATTGGTTATTTTTTCTTGATGCTTCCAAGCTAACAAAGTTTTTGTAAATAATCTTTCCTATGTAAAAGAAAACAGATTTCTACTGATATCAATCACCACTCTTAAACACAGGACAGTGTCACCCTACAGAAATATCTATTTTAAATACCTGATTGTGTCCAAAGTGAATATGCAAACTCCCTTGTAAGGTTCTCATTGAAGTTGGAAGAGAAATACTATTGTGTGGACACTCTGACCCATTTCAGTATTCATTCTCAGCTCCATACAAATAAAAGAATTATCTTTTCTTCTCTCTTGTTTCTCTCACTTCTTGGACATTCCAACCCCTCAACTCACAAGCAAAAATAGAAGGGATGAGGTACTTAAGTGTCTGACATTAATCAATAACAAAGATTATCACTCACACACACACACACACACACACACACACACACACACACACACACACACATCACACATTATTTCATACAGGCTTCAAACTTATAGAATGCATTGATAACTCAACAGTAGTATCTCATTTCCCATCCCAGTGCACCAGAAGGCTACAAGAGCCTAAAAGTTATAGCTTCTTTCTGTGGAGAGTGGATGAAGTCCTGAGTCAATGTGAATTATTGGCATGAGCATGGCCATGTCATCTCTGCCTCAGACTTATGGGAATGGTGACACCCAAAGTTAAGCTCAGGGTAATGGCAAGACCTTTCCTTGTTCTGAGTATGGATGTTGATGAATGGTTGACCTTTAGCTGAAAACAGCATATTTGAAAAGTACCAAATGTAGCCTCAATCAGGGAGAATTACATGATCCTGACCCCCAACAGAGACACCTCCACAACAGAGACTAACTAACCTGCCTCCTCATCATGCTGTATATAATATTCTTAATCTCCTGCCACTCCCAGTCAGGTTTCTAGGACCCAGCTGCATAGGTCACATTATGTGAACAGCAAATCCCCACTGGATAGAACATGACCTAAATGAGGACATTCAAGTCTGGGTAGACATTCAAATTCTAGCCCCTTTCAGCAGCACTCTCTGGCTTCTCCAAGTACCTCACATCTAGTCTCCCAGAGCAAGAGTTCTCAACTTGTGGATTACAAACCTTTGGAGGTCACATATTAGCTATCCTGCATATAAGATATTTATATTGTGATTCATAACAGTGGAAAAATTATAGCTATGAAGTAGCAATGAACTGATTTTATGATTGGGGGTAACCACAACATGAGGAACTGTATTAAAGGGTCACAGCATTAGGAATGTTGAGAAGTACTGTGTAGAGCCTCTATGATTCCCATTGGTAATCCCAAGTTCTTCAGGTTCAATTCTCTCAAGAAATTGATGAAGATATGCTTTAGAAATTCACACTGAAACCAACCTTCATTCAGATCTAAACTTTTTTCTAGCTTGGAGACTGTATTCCTCTCTCTTAGCAGGTTCAAACATTTACTTTCCATCTGTAATTTGGAAAAAACTCAAAATTTCTCTGCTTATTTCAAAATTCATAGTGAGAATCAAACAATATTACACTTTAAAATGACAAAGTGATATATATATATATATGAAAAGCAATAAAATTGTTTTTCTCCTATAACTCAAATACAAACTCAAGAAAATTCACATTTTGCACACCTCCGTTGACACATAAAAATTAGAGGCATCAAGGACTGTAGAAGAAAATCTAACTACTCTGTTCAGATAAAGAAGTCAATCATAGCACTAAAATTTGGGGCAGATATAACATCCATGCTTACCTGTTTCTGAAAGCAATTTTGTAGCTTCCAGCACCTTCTCAGTATATACCCCAGCTTCATAGTTCTCCATTTCTGCATTGATGATGTGAATGACCCGGGCTGCTCGGCCCCGTATGGCCCCAGCTGTTCGGTCCAGTGTATCCACGTCCCCCTCTTGGAGGGCAATCACGCATTTGTTCACATCCTCCAAGATGTGATTTTCTGTGAAGAGGACACACGCACATTTATATGACCTTGTACTATTCACAATCTAATGACTAATGGAAAACTCTTTCAACAGTTCCCACCTTGCAGATCCAACTACATAACTAATGGCATGAAATAGTATTTAAAGGGCATCACTTACACATACAATAGTAGTTGTAAAACCTGAGCACCAGAAAGAGGGTTTATTACACAGATACTTTGGAGAAATTTTGAGAGTTTCTGACTCAATAGCTGTAGTGGTTAGTTTTTGCTTACACACATGGGTATAGAGAGCCTCAAGGGACATATTGTCTCCATTGGAATGGCCAGTGAACAATTTGTGGAGCATTTTCTTGATTGATGGTTGATGTGGGAGGGCCTAGCCTACCTTGGGCAGTGCAACTCTTTGGCAGGTGGTCTTGGATAATATAAGAAAGCAGATAGAGCAAGCCATGGCAAGCAAGCATGCAACTTTCTTCATGCATTCTGCTTGGGTTCCTGCATCCAGGTTCTTACCTTGAATGCCTGCCCTGACTTCCCCACAAGGATGGACCAGAATTGGGATTTGTTAGCCAAATGAATCCTTTTCTCTCCAAGATGTGTTTGGCTTAATGTTGTATCACAGTAAAAGAAAACTAAACTAGGTTAGTAGCTTTGGGATGAGACCTAAGAAAGTGAGTTTCAAAGAAATTCCCAGGGGATGCTAATCAGGCTGGTGTGGGGAACCCCATAGTGTGAGACCTACTGATGAAAAAGTAATCCCTTATTTTGTTTCAAAGAATGAAACTTATTGCCCATGGAGGGTCTTTTAAGAGTTGTCAAGAGAGGGACTGGAGAGATGACTGAGCAGTTAAGTGTGGTTGCTGCTCTTGAAATGAGCTCAGATTTAGTTCAGAAAACCTGCATTAAGTGGCTCACAACCATCAGTAACTCCAATTCCAGGAAATCTAGCATCCTCTTCTGGCCGTTGCAGGCACCTGCATACTCATGGTACACATAAGCACTCAGGCACATGTATGTCCACATTAAAAAAAAAAGTTAAACTGGGGAGTCATGACAGCCAACAAAAAGTCAATCTGACCTGGAAATATTAGCTCTACCTAAAAAGACCTGAAGATGCAAAATACTTAATCATCTTCTTATTGAGAAACAATGTATAAAACTGGGCAGGACAACCCAAGTCAGTTGATAACATCTTCTAAAGTCATATTATATGGAACACATAGTACAGAGAAAATGGATTCAGGGGAAAGTTTACAGAGTTCCCATGAATTAAGCACAATTCAGTTTGTGGTGTTTCATCAGATTACAGTGCAGGCAAGCACTATTCTCATTTGAAGGACCACAGTAGGGGAAACCCAAGTGGGAGTGGAGCTGACTCTGTATTGCTGTAGAGAAGCACATACCTTCACAGTACAGCAAGTGGGCTCTGTTTCATTTCCCTGTCCAATGTTACATTGTAACTATGTCTTTTGAGTATTTTTAAAAGCACAATTCTAAAGAAATTCTCAAAAGTTCAGTGCTCCAAAGAAAGTAACTTTAAGCTGAAAATTATACACAGGCACTTACACAACCATAACTATAGTGACAGAATGCTCGTGCCTCAATGTATTGAAATTTCAAGCATAAATTTAAGTAGTTCATTATTCTCATGCTTTAATTTACATCTAAAACTAAAAAGAGTCAGAGAGCATCTCAGCCTGGCTAAATTACTTCTCTCCAAGCCTGTGATGACCTTAGTTCAAAATCTGAAACCCACAGGATGGAAGGAGAGAACCAACTCCTGCAAATTGTGCTCCAATCACAAAAGTTTACTCTCTCTCTCTCTCTCTCTCTCTCTCTCTCTCTCTCTCTCTCTCTCTCTCTCCCACACACACACACACACACACACACACACACACACACACACACACTAAATAAATGAATGAATGAATAAGGTTTGATAGAGGCTATAAAAAGCAGATATGCAAAATAGTTCAAAGACATTTTGTATTTTTAAATTTTTATTTATTTATTTATGGTACTAAAGATTGGACTTAGAGCATTACTCATTGCTCAGCAAGTGCTCATTTCTAACTTAACAAACACTTATTTTTGGTTCTCAATTTGATAAAAGGTTTCACTAAGTTGATTGTGATGGTCTTGAACTTACAATTTGGCTAAGGTAGAGCTAAAACTCAGGACCTTTCTGCCTTAGTCTCCTAAGAACTAGGACCATCGACCTGTACTTCCAGGCATGGATGAAGCCATCACATTGTCTGAGTTCCGACATTAAGAAATAAGGACTTTAGGAGGTGACACAGTGGTGAGGGCTGAGTCCAGGTGACAGAATTATTTCATTTCTAAGAGACATGCCAGAGATATCCCTCTCCCCTCCCACAGTGTGGAACTTCAGTGAATTCAGTTATCTATGAGATACCTTCGTTCTGGATTTCAGCCTCCAATGCATTGAGAAACAGATTTCTATTACTAATAAGCAACCTAATTTATAATACTGTTCTAGCACTGAGCAGACTAAGACACACACACACACACACACACACACACACACACACACACACTCACACGTGCGCGGGCAAACTCATTTTTTCAATAGAGCTAGCTTGTCTATTGTCTTAAGTAATCTGTTAACCTTATAAAATTAGGGCAACAAAATTCAATGACTAGTAGAAAGGTTAAATTATTAGCTATTTACAAAAAATTTCTATGGCCACTTCCGGTTTCTAAGTTCCTATAGGAGGCGAATTGAAAAGAGTTATCTGGCGGGAAAAATCACTTTACTCCAAGGGAGTGTCACTGGGCATATCAACCACATTCCAGGGCAGGATCATGACTTAGAAGTATATTTTATGCTTGTAAAGGAGATGGGACATTTATTTCATTTCTTTGGGCAGTTTTTGTCTTATTTGATTTTTGTATTTATTTTTGTCTCTTTTTTTTTTAGGGAAAGAGGGAGTACATGAAGTTGGTAGGAGGAAAGTAGGAGAGCTGGGACAGTGAGGGGAACATCTTCAAAATATATTGTATGAAAAAATATTAGTAAAAATAATTGTAATAAAAATAATCATTGGAGATAGGTGCATGTTCTGACGTCGGAGACCACTTCAAAAGCCGCTAGTTATAATCTACTATTCACCAAACAACATTAATTTCAATCTTATATCGTATTTCCACACTGAAATCATTCTGTTTCTTTTTCAGTTTATTCTATTTATTATTCGTATAGTGTCTGAGAGGGAAATGGAGCCACTGCATGTGTGTGGAGGTCAGATGACAACTCTATGGAGTCATTCTCTCCTTCCACCTTTACTTGGGTCCTAAGGGTCAAACACGGGTCACCAGACTTGTACAGCAAGTGCCTCTCCTGCTGAGCCATTCTGCCTGCCCTAAGTTTTTGATTTCTACACTTTCTGGTTCTTTAATTTCAATGGAATGGAAAAACAATAAAGGTATCTATAAAGGCTGGCTAATATTCAGCTTTCTTAAACTTAACAAAAGCAAACTTTTATAATGCTGATATTTTCTTGAGTGAAACAGCAAAGCAAAGTTGTGAAAATGTAGCTGTGGGAAGGTTTTATTCTTATTAAGGAATTCTTGGTAACCATCCCTTCCTGGGAGGCAGACTGCATCCTTTGAACTCACCTGAGCAGACACCTTAGGAAAAGGCTGACTCAAATGAAAGTGTACGGTGTTTTAAATACAGAAAGCTGACGCCATAAGCCTTCTTTCCAGCAGATGGGTTCCTTGATATAATCACACTCTGTCCTGGCCCCTAAAAGGGAGCTTCTGGGATGGGCTTCCTGGGTAAAAACATGTGTTCACACTTACATACTGCTGGAAATGACATGGCTAGCTGTTGCTTTTTCTGTGCAACTGGAAAAGATGGTATTTAGCAACAGACTGCAAAGCAGTGAAGACTGTTGATTATGTTGTTAATCTCTCTGGAACTAATACTTTTACAAAAAAAAATCTAAAAAGTCCATTCATGATCCAATAAATTATATTGCTACCAAAGGTTTTAAAAACAATAATCTTAATTATTTTCCAAGATGGGAATTTGCATCTAAATGTATTAAATCCATGAAGAAAAAATATGATACTGTTATAAGTAAATCTTTGCCCATTTGAAGGAAAGCAGCTTAGCTTAAAATTCTGTTAATGACAAAATTTTTTTAATCAGCAAGAGCAGGTAATTTATTAGTTAACAAAATTAGTATAATTAATACTTTATTCTACCTAATTTCACATTTACTATTTAAGTTATTTTAAATTTTTTTCATTTTTTGAGACAGAGTCTCTCTGTGTAGCTCTGGCTGTCCTGTAACTCACTATGTAGACCAGGCTTGCCTTATACTCACAGAGATCCACCTCTCTCTGCTTATCACTGATAGGATTAGAGTTGCATGCTACTAGTCTGGATTCATGTGTTTAAAAATGTTAAGATAGTTTGCTCAGCTACTCTCAACTGTCCTCCAACCTACAAATGCCAATTATTTAAAAATTAGTCAGAATTCGCTCACAATAGTGGTTATACTAATTGATGGCACTTTTGTGGAGAAGCCACTGAGATTCAGACTGTCTTTGCATATACTTGTGTATTGCTAATCTCAGTGACAGCAATGTGTTTGAAAAGGAGCTGCACCTGCCCATGTTGACATGACCCTTTTAGTCAAAATACAACTCTTAGTGTCTCCATGAATTCTTGGATACCTTCTTCCTCGTAGTCTCTGCATCCTTACCCCAGAGACCAGTGTGCTTGGAATCACATCTACCTCTTGTACATCAATGAAGGTGGTGAATTCCTTTAAGGTAGAAGCCACAAGTGATTCAGATTTGAATTGCTGCCAAAATAATGCACACAGCATGTACTCAAGAAGAGTGGTAAGTCAAGATGCTTGTTCAGGGAATAGATCTATTGTACACTTCCATCCTAAAATATTTTGAAAATAAACAACCCCTGAAGGAAGCTGAAAAATACTTTTCTGAATAGAAAAAAAAAAGAGCAGGGGTGAAAGAGTTAATAAGGCATGTGTGTTCTTCGGGTGTCTTAGTGAAGAAAAAACTGTCATGCACCATGTCTGCTGCACCAATTGCCAAGCATGGTTTGTAAACACCAGAAAATGTGTTTGCAACAAGTCGTATGACATACTCTCTTGGATTTTTGCAACTTTATTCTTTCAGAAAAGAAGAAATTTTGTTACTTAACAAAGCAAAATCAATGACAACCACAAAAAAAATATCTGTGAACCACAAAGCTTATTTTGAAGTTCTTATTCAAAACAAGCTACAGAATGAATACCTCCAAAAAAAATTTCAGAATCCTGGAGTTTTGTTTGTTTGTTTTAGGCTTTTAATAGGAGGAGAAAGAAAGAAAGACAAACAAAATAAAAGTCTTGAACATTGTGGGATTAATGACTTTTTACCAGTCTTAGCTCTCTACAATTTTGAGAGCCAAACCTAAGAATTAAACTATCACACAGTTGATGCCAAGACATTCAATCTAGGGAACTATTAAAAATGGTACTTTTCACCCAGTGAGAAAGGTTGGAATGTTCTAGTACAGCTATTTCACATTTTTGTGAATCTAGGCCACAACAGAATACTGTTTGTACTCCTGTGATGGTGATCACCAACATAGTTGTTCTCCAAATTTGTGATGTTCCATATGACCAAATTATATATTCAGATATATGAGTTCAGTTCATGTGGAATGATAGAGGAAAAACTATAGTCATTAGAAATAAAGATGCATGTGTATGTGTATGTATATGTACATGTATGTATGTGTGTGCACATTAAGGTATGTCTATGTATATGTGTGTGAGTATGCATGTTAAAAAGATGTGTTTGAACATGTGTATAAGTGTGTGTGTGTGTGTGTGTGTGTGTGTGTGTGTGTGTGTGTGTGTTACTTTTTATATAGACTTTCCTGTCAGAAAACTGCCTTAAGAATAAACTAATACACAAAACACCATTGGTAGAATTCTGAAATATCTCCTAGGTTAAACCTGCAATTTACCAATGCAAATGGAGAGGACATGGGAAGTAGTTTCCCCAACTATCTGGCTGTGTCCGAAGCCTATCAGCATGAACAGAGTGGGTCGTGTGTATTTGTCAAGCTCTGTCTACAGAAAGGTGCCTGCTGCCTGATTGTAGACTCCACAGGCATGCTCCAGCAGGCTCTGCCAACCTGGCTCCCTGACAGTGCCTGTTCATTTTCCTGTCGTGGCATGTGGTAGCTTTTGTACCACTAGGGTTGGACCGCACGGTGTTATCAGCAGGAGCCAAAGCTTTTTCTTGTTCGAAGTAATAATGAGATGCACAAAGGAATGGCAGGAAAAAAGGTGGCGAAGAGGCAGGCCTCGGGGGAAGAAAATTAAGAAAAGCTTGTGCTATTCACAACGACTGAGATAAGACCCCTCACCGCCAAAGCCTTGCTTCTCTCACTCTTACAATATTTTGGACATATATTTGAAGAAAAAGGACAAGTTGGGGAAACTTTTGAGTTTTAAATGATTCTTCTTTGGGCAGGGTATTTGGATAAATACTTTCTACTGATATATAGGCAGTTCACAGGAAGTTTTCCAGGAAGTGTCAGGATTGTCGTGTGTGAGCTGAGATTGGGTGGGAAGGCTCTTGGTTACTAGAAAGTAACTAGTCACCAAAGCCAGCATTAGTGGCTGGCTACCTTTCCATTCTCTAGTATATAACTCTCTAATTGTCAACAACTCTCAGCACATTAGCTGTGACCTGTGTGGAGAGTGACGTTTACAATGTTAAGGCTCAACCATCAGTAAACAAAGCTCCAGGGATGGCAACATAATGTGTTTTGTTTATTGTTTGTTTGTTTGTTTTGTTTTATCAGTCAAACCCTATAAAGGGGACTATTTGAAATGATCAGCTACTTTGAGATATCATATAAAGGCAAGCATTTAAGGAATGACAATCAAGACAAACTTATGAAGAAGTTGAGAGATTTGAAACGTGAATGACAATCCTAGAGCTGAAGAAAGGAGCAGAAGTGAGAGTGGAAAAGCATACAAGAAAGTAAGAAATTTCCATTCTTCACTCATCTATTGAGAACACTGTATATTTTCTGGAGAGGGGACAGTCTGGACTTTAATGACATTTTTTTTTCAGAGTCGTCTACCCTCTCGATGACTTACTTTTTTTTTTTTCAAAGAAACACTAGGAAATATTTATACTTACTTTATAGAATTTTGTTAAGAGTTAAAGAAAACTGGAGAGAGCCAGGCAAATTATAGACTCTGAGCATGGGTTAGCTTGTTTTCCCATCTGCTTTGTCTTGTTTTCTATCATTGCAAGTCTGGCTTTTCGATTGCCCATTGGATCTATAGGTCTATAGACTACACTGCTCCCAGACAATCCTTTAACACAGCCTGCAGTGGGAATTCAGTTTCTTCATGAAACAGAAAGTCTGCAAGAAGGGAAAATACCCGAGCACAAGCACAGCAGCCTCTGCCTGAATCATTTCCACAGCTGCAGTCACAGGTCTATCTCAGGATTCAGACCTCCCACCCCTAAGCAGGTCAAGTTGTGGCAAGTGCTGTAAGAGCTGCTGGGCATGAGTTCCACACACCTGTGGGAAGATCCAACACCTGTTCAATTAGAATTTTCAAGGATTGCTTGGTTGTTTTAACACCTTATAATCAAGGACAGTGTTTTGCATGACCTCCTCCCCATTGAGACCTTTCTAGATAAACTGGAGCTAAACATATTTGGTCCAAAAGCTCTTTGGCAAAATGCCCACTTGCTGGCAGGGAGGCAAATCTTGAAATGGCACTGATGAAGCCTATTGAAACTCAGAATGACTTGATCATCATCAGGATTTTCCACCCTGCTCCTGCCTAGTTATGTTCATAGAGAAGAAAGTTGCAATTACAGTGGTGAGTACCTCTGTGTTCTTCCATGGCGTTCATTATACATATTCACAAGCACATATGCAGCACTTTGTGACTTATTGGATTCATTATGAGGCTAGTAAGTCTACCTGTCTCATCACAAGCTTTCGATTGCAAAAATTTCTATTCTGGTTGCATTTCTGTTGCTATGATTAGATATCCTGCCAAAAGCAACTTGGGAACAAAGGGACATATTTCAGATTACAGCTCCAGGTTATGGCTCATCATTGTAGGAAAGTCAAGGCAGGAATGCATTGAACTAGTCACAATCACCAACCACAAGCAGAAGGAAATGGACGTACACATGCTGCTTGACTGCCTGTATTCAGCTCAAGCTTTCCATTCTCCTATAGTACAGCATAAGGAATCATGCCACCCACAGTGGGCTGGGCATTGGCACATTAATTAATTTGATACAATTCCCCATAGACATGCCCACAGGACAACTGAATATAGTCAACCCTTCATGGAGACTCTCTTCCCAGGTAATTCCAGGTTGTAGTATATAGCCAACTAGAATTTCTTCACATAGCCATGCCAGAATAAGTGATTGTCTATTTTAAGTCATAAGTCAAGTAAGTCAACCAATCCAAGTATATGGGTAATTTAGATGTGATGAAAATCCATCCTGCTTCCCCAAAATGCAAAATCTAAAATGGACTGTAAGTCTCTTTGTTACAATCTGTTCACGTTCTGAGATCGTCATCAGAAAGTTATCATTTTTCCCTCAAATGCCCTGACTCAGTGTCTCGATATAAGAATTTTTCAAGAGGGTGCTGTAATCACATTTGCTGGGATGACTGAAAACTCAAAGGCCGGTGAGAGGCCTTGAATCACAGACCCCTATCATTGCTGAGACATTTCTTATCTCGTTAGCTTCTTCCGCCTCTCTGCTAAGGGGCCTGCAGTTGATTACCTGAGACAGAGAGGAAGTCATCCACTGATGTGATGTCATCCACAGCCTCCGTCAGCACTCTGACCTGCTTTTCCCATTGGTCTTTGAAGACATCCATGTTGTCCTGAGCAACTTTGCTCTGTGGCCGGGCAGCCAGAGTGAGGGCAGCATTGATGACCTGTTGGTTAGAAAACAAAGGGACACGATGACATTATTCTTCAGAAGGGAGAATAGCAGGTCAAAGCACAGGTTCAAACCCCAGACTTTGAAATTACTGCAGACAAATAAGTTGTCAGTACTCAGCCCAATCAGAAACAGGAAAGATAAAGGAAGTTAGAAGCCACCATTACTTTTGGCTGCTTCTTTTGAAGATACAGTAATTAGCTTCAGGCTCCAAAAAGTGTTTGCTGGACAAGTCTAATTTTCTTAGCACAGATGTGCGCAAAATATATCACTTGCTTTCTGCATGTGCAAGCCTATAATTTACTTATTGAGATAAAGTAAATAGATGTAGAACATTGAAACCACAACCCCAAATAAGCAGAATGAAATCAATAGGAGCAAAAATGATGATAATTGCCACTGTAATCCTGAATAAACTGAGTGGTTGGAAGTTCCTTTTGAGAAAGGTACAACTTGAAACCCTACTGGATTGACAGTTAACATATTCCAATTAGAAAATAATGGAGCTGAATGTGGCTGAGAAGATGGCATAGTGGGTAAAGTGATTTCGACAAAAAAAAAAAAAAAGCCAGAGTGGCAGCACACAGCTATAAAGTGGCATGGCAGGGTGCAGCGGAAAGTAGATTTCTGAAGCACAGTGACCAGCTAACCTAGCCAAATCCATGAGCTTCAGATCTACTAAGAGACACTAGATAAAAATACATAATAATTATAATGTAGAGAAAAATAAAAGTGGAATTCTGGCCTCCACATGCATGTCCACAGCACGTACTTTCATGCTACAGTGCAACAGGTGAGGTGCACACACCCACACTAATTAGAGACAGAGGGAGAGAGAGAAAGAGAGAAGAAGAAGAAGAAGAAGAAGAAGAAGAAGAAGAAGAAGAAGAAGAAGAAGAAGAAGAAAGAAAGAAAGAAAGAAAGAAAGAAAGAAAGAAAGAAAGAAAGAAAGAAAGAAAGAAAGAAGGGGGGCTGTACAATGACTGTTAGAATAGCAACGGACTTTGGAAGCCAAGTGAAAGGCACTTACCTGGGGACATAGGCTGTCAATCTGGGTAGCTGCCATCCTGACTAGTTTCACCCCTTCCTCATTGTTAGAGATGGAACAGGCCAAATTGGCAACCTGTGTGGAAGAAGAGCCAAGTGAAAATTGAGTTGAAAGAAACAGAAAGAAAAGGAAGGAGTAGTGACTGTGTACTTTTCAGAAATGTGTCATTCACTTTGAGCATCCCATCTGCAGTGGAATAAGGCCATTCTTGTTCACTAAACCATGGGATACTGCTTACTGAATTCAGGCATTTCTACCAGACTAGACTCGTAATAGGAAACTACTTTGTCAAGGTCCTCAAGCATACACAAGCAGAGTTTTTAAATGAGGTACCTTGGACATTTCTCTCCATTGACTTCCCTGATTTGTGCTCACTTTCTCATGAGCCCCAAAGACCCATCATTCAGTAAAGAATACTATGCTCTTGGCTGCATCCATCCTTGACTCTTTCCAGTGACAGAAATACTATGTTGATGTTTTGCATTTAAAATACTTATCATACAATGAATTAGAGTTCTCTACAAATGAAATCTACATCTGCCTAAAGATGCCAGTCTACCAGTCACCTAATGCAATGCCCTGGTGAGTGGATAAGAGCGGTGTATAGAAAGACTATATGTGGAATACATAAAAAATAAACTATATACCCCAACTCTACCATAAAAGCATACATAGTTGCTTTACCAAGAACATTAAACAACTTAAAACAGCTAAAGTACAAAACAAAAAATTTCAACTTCCCAAAACAAGCAGCCCTATTTAGGTTATTTTTTTCTCATCAAGGAGTGAGACTTGGTCATGCAAGATCAGATTGGTTGGCCAAGGTCAACAGTACACAAAACTGCCATTAAAGCTCTGATCCATCCCATCAGACTGCTGTCAAGAAGTCAGGAGATTGAGGATTAGAGAGGCTAAAAGGGAGGAGATAGGCAGTGAGGACTGGGAGCAGCACAAGCCAAACAATTGACTAGAAGAGGGACAGTCTCTGACACCTCTGGACCACATGCATTTTGTTTGTACTCAGAGTGTCTTTGGTTTCTAAAACAGTCTGCTTCCCTGGCAGATGCCCTAATGCTCAAAGAAATTAAAATGAACCACACATTTGCATAATTCCTAAGGTGAAGGAAACCTGAGGTGGGCAGTGAGGGGAGTGTGAAATGCAGAGCTGGAGTGGAGACAGGTTTAGCCTCTAACCATCTATGTGAGTTCTTTGCAGCTTTGAAGAGGGATGTTTTCTTATCAGTAACGGAGGACACATTGATGGTGAAGTAGGAATACTTTCCAAAATGATTTCAATGCATCATCAGGGTAAGAAATGCTTTTGAAGATTGATATGAAAGATGGGGGATACTTTATGTCTATTACAGTAAAAATATAAGCTGCCAAAATTACAGCTCCAATGAGTTACAGATATTGTCTTCTAGTTTCTTGTCAACCATATTTAAAAATTTTTGATGGCCTTCCCTATTACACTTAGGTTTTAAAAATAAGTCTGAGAAAAGACAATGGTGCCTCATACTCATTCACAGTAAAGGACACTAAGTGGCAATGGGTACATAGCTTTTGAGAAGGGACACAACCACTAATAAAGGTCTCCCAATTTCAGTTTCCTTTGGCTGTATTTCATTATTTTGATTCTGCATTTTGGTAAGTATTGTTATAAATGTATGTCTGTGAGAGATCTATTTTACTTTGAGTTATGAGTATGTACATCTGTGTGTGGAGGTGTGCACATGAGTGCCTGTACCTGCAGAAACCAGAGGTACCAGATCACCCCTGTGGCTGGAGTTATAGGCAGTTCCTAACACCCTAGTGGGGTCTGGAAACCAAACTTGGGTTCTCACAAAGAGCAGAACAAGTTCTTACAGGCTAAACCATGTCTCCAGCATTCAGCATTTTCTGTACATTAATTCATTGTACATTCCCAGTGATGAATTCAGTACCCAATACGGATCTTCCATGTGTGTTGACTGAATCATTAAAGAGTAGCTGTTAACACGAGTATGTAGAAGTTGCTGTGTACAATGATTTGGGATATGATTTCCAGAGGAGGTACTCAAAATTGAGTTATGATTATTTGACTAAATACATTTCCACCATGCCATCTAACCAGTGTTTACCCACTTGATGATATTAAACAATAGCTGCTACATTCTGGTTCTTAATGGGAACCCAGAATGCCGCCCTCCTTGTTCATGGTAACCTAAGAAAAATCAGAATAGTGTGGGCAATTCTTCAGAAACATATTTCTTTAAATTTGGTCTTTTAATCTTCAATTGAATTCTTTCTATATTGATGCGGAACAACTCTATACCATGAAATACTGGTTTTATGTAATAGCCTGATTGTTCCGTACCGTCTTTCTTTGTCATGTGCGACAGACTTACTTAATGTCACATTTTTTAAAAGAGTGAGCAGTTAAAGCATGTTGTATGATACCAACATGAAAAATTAAAGTACTCCTGAAACCAAGGCTGCATTAATATTCTCCTACATCTCTTTTAAAACAAAGCAGCCAATGAAATGTTAGTTCTGATTTCTCAATGGCTATAAGAAAAAGGGAGAAGGAAACAAGAACCAGATGGTGTTTCTCATAGAATGGCATGGTGAGAGCAAGTGTTGATTGTCACCTGGGCAGGATCTTGTATCACCTAGGAAACAAACCTCCAGGCCCATCTGTGAAGGATTACTGGGATTGGGTCAGCCTCTGCACATGCCTGTGAGGAATTATCTAGATTAGTTTAACTGAAGCACAAAACCTGGCTCTATGTATGGGTGGCACCATTTTCTGTGGCTGCATCTTCCAGGAGATTAGAGAAAATTAACTGAGCACAGGCATTCAGTGTCCTTTGTTTTCTTACTGTGGCTACAATATGACCAGCTGCCTTAAGTGAATGTCACTGTGACTTTCCTACCTCAATAGACCACATCCTGGAATGGTGAGCCAAATAAATCCATTCTCCCTTAAGTTACATTTACCAAGGTATTTTAGCAGCAACAGGAAAAGTAATTAAGACAGCTATAGCACTATCTGTGAAACATTTTCCTCACCAAAAAAAAAAACTTAAACTGATGAGCTTGTATAATTAACTCAAATTTGACAGAAAATACAAAAGATAAAAATAAGTGTAGAACAGAACATCAAGATTGTCATCATGAAAGTCCTGATGGTAAGAAATGGGTAGAGGAAAGGTCATAACACCTTAATCATATCCTGAATAAAATAAGCTACAAGCACATGCAAATATGTAAATAAATAAGTATATAAATTAAAGTATATTTATGAAGTCAAAGAAACTTAAATGTTGGTTAAATAGTTATTGCTATTATGGAGTTACTCATATTTAAGAAACATGATGATGGTGTATTGATTACTTTAAAAGAGATGGGGCTGGGGGATGGCTCAGAAATTATGAGTGCTTACTGCTATTCCAGAGGACATGAGTTCAGCTAATAGAACCTTTATCCAGAAATTTAAAATCTCCTGTAACTACAGCTTCAGGGGGATCTGATGCCTTCTGGTCTCCAACAGTACCAGCATTGAGGTGCAAATACCTCATCCCATACACATAGTTCGAATTTTTTTTTTTTTTTAGTTTAAAGAGATAAATCAAAATGTTGATGAACAAAATAATAAAATGGCTGGCATTTACTTACAACTATATGAAATAGGTAGGGTTAGAAGACAAACAAGACTTTCCAGCTGTTCAAAACTGTTGAAACTGTGACATTGGATGACCTATAATACTACTTTGTGATATGGTTTTTAAAAAAAAAAAAAACAAAAAAAACTTTACAATAAAAAGAGTTAGCACCCATGCCCAGACCACCAGCTAGGGAAAACCTTTTTTACATCTTTCTAGGTTAAACAGAAGCTTAGTATAAACCAGAAAAGCTGGAGTATAGTTGGAGTTGAAGCTTGCACACAAGTGAGCATGATGGCTGAGCACAGAAGGGCATCATGTTCAGACCAATGCTGGCTGTGCTCTTCCTAGTAGAAGCCAGCTTGGAAGGGGAGGAGGGTTGCAGGACTGAGAACAACTGGACTCTTTCACAAGAAAGAAACGCCAAACAGTAAAATCCAGAAGGTGACAGCTTTTCTTCTTGTATCTTTTTGATTTCTTGCCCTTTGTTTAAATAAACTTCATTGTGACTTCAGTGTAAAGTAGAAGCTCACCATCCAACAGAACCCAGCAGGAGGGACAGAGCTGCCAACAGTGGGCAGAAACAGACAGCTGGCACTCTCCACTGTCCTCCGATTATTTATTCTCTTTAATTTCCACAGATGCACAAATCCTAATGTCTGGCAGTCTCTCCTCTGCAAAGCACTCCTACATTTAATTGTACTTAAAAATCAGAGTTCCACTTACCTTCTATTGTATTCAGAAACATGCTGAGCAGACTACGGATAGCATGCTAAGGACTTCAGTATCTATCTCAGAAGACAGGGTGTGGGTTTGAAACTGGTCATGGATGCCATCCAAATCCCTGCCTTCCTTGTTTCATTATGGCTTTCATTCCTCTGCTTCTCCCACAAGCCACTGCCATAATCATGAACAGATTTTCATGAGTTTTGATTTTTACAGCTCTGTCAACAGATGACCCCGTGGTTTAGTCTTCCAGGGAGCTTTCATGAATAACATAGCTTCAACTGACTAACACTTCCCCACCAAATGCCTCATAAATGGTCTTGATCGTCTATTCTTTAACTGCAAGGCGAATGAAATCAGTCTCCACGTTTGAACAAAATTCTCTCTCTCTCTCTCTCTCTCTCTCTCTCTCTCTCTCTCTCTCTCTCTTTTTTTTTGAAGCACACCTTGTCTCTATGGTCATTTTAGTACAATGAGACTAAAAGTGAGGGAATGAATGGAAAACTAATGTCATTAGACGCTAGAAGAAAATAAGCGAAAACAGACAATAGACCATGAATAGAGCATATAGACTGCAGCACCACAGACATTATGCAGTCTGATTAAATTTGAGACAATTTTAAATCCTGCTTGAATCAACCAAGCAGGTGACATTATGGGATGTCCATGCTCAGCTGTATCTGGCCTTTTCTTTCTCCATTCCTGAATTATTTATAGCTTAACTGAGACAACAAGAGTTATCCACCCTCCTGGAGGCCTAGAAAACAATAAAGTTTATCATAGGATATTAAATTTGAGGCTACTAAAATTGATGTGGGATGTCTAAAAGTTGGATGAGCCATAAGCATGGCGGGCTGAGCTGTTTGGTGAACCAATTGCATTATATCCACAGTGAAAAGGAGTCTTCCTTCAGAAATTTTGGGAAAGAAGTAAATTGAAGAAGTAAATCCTGAAGGCTGAGCCAATGTTTCCTGCATGGCTTCCTTGCCATAGAGTAAGCTGTCTTTCAGAAAATGAAGAAGGTTGGCAACCATCACTAAATTCTGTGTTTGCTGACCCTAAGTTCAGAGAACTTGAGACATTAGGAACTATGCTCAAGTGGTGAAGTGCTTACTGTGTAAACAAGGTGTGATAGCCTGTGCCTGCAATCGCAACATTGTGAACTTGAGTACCGAGGAAACCATACCTGGAGCTTGTTGACCAGTCAAACCAACTCAGTCAGTGAGGTGCAGGATCTGTCTCTCTCTGTCTCTCTGTCTCTCTCTCTGTCTGTCTCTCTCTCTCTCTCTCTCTCTCTCTCTCTCTCTCTCTCTCTCTCTCTCTCACACACACACACACACACACACACACACACAAATATCTTTGGAAATTTAGGGTAAAAGTGCTCATGACTATTAGCTCAGCCATTTGATGTATAGTGGAGAGGTGAACTAGCCATCCTTTAATCTTTCCTTACAGACATATTTTTCTGTTCATTAATTACTGCATTCTTTTCTTTACTTTCCTTTACTTTCCAGTGTGTAAGCAGATGAACAAACAATTAGCAAACTGCAACAGAAAATAAACCACTAAGGAAAGCTGGCACCAAGCTTTCCAATAGAATAAGTTGATTGCTGAACTCAGTTTATGTTAGGATTGGCTTATAACCCCTAACTTTCTACTAAACAAAAACAGCTTGTCAACATTCCCAAGACACTGATGGAGTAGTGAACTGATGATAATCAGAGTCATATCAAGTCCCCATATAAATATATTATGAACATTTAAATTCAAGAATGCCAAATTGGGGCCTAGAGAGGTCATTCAGCACACGGGAAAACATAATGCTCCTGCAGAATATCAGAATTCAGTTTCTACAGCACACACTGAGTGACTCACAACTGTCATAACTCCAGCTTCAGGGGATCCATCCAATGCCTCTAACCTCCACAGGCACTTGCATTCCACATGTGGATAACTGCACACAGGCATATGAACATGGACATAAATAAAATAAATCTTAAAATAAATGTTGGTCTTATTAATAGTTCAAAAGCCAATATGCCTGTAACACTACTGCATTTTAAATAAAAACCTCAACTTTAAAGTATTCAGGCATTTAACTCCAAAGCAATAAGGTTCATCTGAGTCATGGGAGTACATTCTCCTTTTTCTGACCCTGAAAATCAAATTATGCATTTAAATATTCATTGTTTCTGTTCAATTCCAAACACTAAACATATTCCACACATTCAGCCTCCAAATTCCATACCATTTTTTTTTTATTTTACACCTTCAGGTATCATAATCATGTCTTCAGAAGGGAGACTTTCGAAATAAAGTGAGGTAGAAATTCGAAGGTTCACAAAGCACATACTCCTTGTGTTAATACTTCACCATCATGATAAAGTCGAGGATAAAATGAACTTATTTGCTCTTAAATCGGAACCATTCACCAGTTACCTCTACGGCCATCAGAGAGAATGGAGGATGTCAGAAATGCATGCACCTTTACTCTTTGTAAACATGACAACTTGGACTACTTTGGATTCCACCAGAAAGTTTCTACACAACCATGCCCTGATATAACCTGCTGTAGGAAAGCATTAATATGGATTGCAGCTTTGCCTAGAAGTTATGGTCCTTCAAAGTTTTCGCCTTTAGCTGGGGAGCCATTGGCACTTGATGCTACAAGGAAATGGAGAGTTTATTTCCTCTAGTGCAGTCCTTCTTGTGTTAACCATGTTCTAGTGGATGTCCCCTATGCCCATGCACATATGGATGGCACTAATTAGTCTCAACTACAAGTTAAGTATGATTCATGCAGACAGGAACCTGCATTTTTGTCAGAAGACAGAACTTAAACTAGTCACCCCCATGGTATCTGCAGTGATTGGTGTGAAGTCCCTTAACTGAAGTGGAGAGCTTCTGCATTTAAACTGTGCACACTATAAGCCATCATTAGATAACTTAGAGTGCCTATTACAGTGTAAATGGTTGTTGGACTCTATAGTCTAAGGAATAAGAGCAAAAGGTGTGCTTGGGGACAGAGAGATGGCTTAGCAGTTAAGATAATTAGCAACTCTTCCTGAGGATCCATATCAGGTAACTTACAACCTCCTGTAGCTCTAGCACCAACAATGTCTGATACTTTCTTCTGGTCTCTGTGGATACCTCACCTCCTCCCACCCACCCCCATACAACATACACAGAGATACACACAAATAAAAATAATCTTTATTAAAGTAAAATGTATCTGTTTATGTTCAGTATAGATGTAATTTTTCCCTAGTATTTTCAACCTGTGGGCCATTGAATTCTTGGACATTAAACCTACAGATACAGCCTGGTGGTGGCACACACCTTTAGTCCCAGCACTCAGGAAGCATAGACAAGCATATCTCTGTGAGTTTGAGGCCAGCCTGGTCTACCAAGCTAATTTGGAGAGCCTCCAAAATTACAGAGAAACCCTGACTTAAAAAACCAAAACCAAATCCAAAAAAAAAAAAAAAGCAACCTATACATACAGAGGTTCATGTGTAACCTGTTTTAAAAGTTCATAATTTTATGAGCATTGCACAGAAATGAAGGGGACACAGGGATAAATAGTGATGGGTTAGTGAAGAATACATACCTCAGAGATCAAGAACTCTAGCTCCTCTTTCAGAGGTTCCCAGTTCCCAGCACCCATGTTAAGAGGCTCAAGGTTCCTGATCAAGGCAGTTCCAGGGACTCAGTGTCTTTAGATACTATTTATTTCATTTCATATTCCAAATGTTCTCAATTTTCTGTGCCATTTTGCACATTTTTAATACTTAATTTTTCCCCATATCACCCTTTTTTTTACAGTTTTACATCAAGTCAGCATTTGGCAACTAAGAGCCAAATGAAGCAGATGCAGCATCCGGCTACAAAGAACTGCAGAGAAATCTCTTTGCAGTACCATCATCAGTCCTTGCACCCTTGTCTGTAGTTAGACACCTATGACAACACAAATCTGCATGTCTACGGCTCCTCTGGGGTTCAAAATAGCTCCTCTGCTTGTTTTCTTAGGGATACCCGCACCACTAGCAAATGCTGTGTGCATGCCTCCGCCTAAATTAAAGTGATCAGTCTGCCCTGGTGACTTTAATGGAGGTAATCACCAGCTCACATTCATGAACAAATTGATGTGCCTGCTTCCTCGCTGAATCACTCAGCATAAATCTATACCCTTCATATATAAAAACCTCAGTGGCTTAAAATAATGCAATAAAGCATCCCCTAATGTGTTCTTGAAGCTGCTTCATCAATAATGTACTGTTATGTGAAAAGGATAGCAGAGGCTTCTCTTATGTTATCTAAAATCATGCAATAGATGTAATCCTCTCTTAATTACCAAAGACCTCCTGAGATTTCATTTTCTCTATCTTCACATCAAAGAAGTGAAGTATCATTACTCCCTGCTATTATTTTTCTTTTGGCAGTTCCATGAAAGTAAATAAAATCTTCATATTCTGGAGCATAAAAGATGTTGACCTTCATATATGCTGAACACTGATGGTGGGGGAATGACAGGTCTTGTCTCTAGTGATGGACGTGAGTTGCATTAAGTCATCTGGTGCTCAGTGTTTTTTGAGGGTTTCCAAGAATATTTGAAGATCCTGATGAGTAAGTGAAAACAGTCTCTTTCTTTAGTCTGGGCACAAGTGGAAGGGTGGAGTCAAGGCCACACCCAGGAGTCTAGCCATCCAAACCATTGAAGGATCTGTCCTTTTGTACAGAATTCTAAGTTAATGAGAGATGGCCCAGTGATGGGAAATGTACTGTGTATGTTTATCTTATTGATTGTTAACTAAAGTTCTGTTTGGCAAATGGCAGCAAGTTAGACAGGACTAGGAGTCAAAGAGGATTCTGGGAAACGTAGTAGATAAGTGGTGATCCAGGCAGGAAGTGACATAGCAAGGAGACTCATACCTAATCGAGGAAACAGGAAGTGTCCCCTTTTTCCTCTTCCTCCTCCAGCAGCGCAATATGATCCACCAGCAAGGAGGGATGCCAATAAGGCGTCCGATAAGATAAGTCTTATAAAATATATAGATGTATGATAATTAAGACTGAGTTAACAGATGAGAATCCTAGTCATTGGCCAAGCAGCTTTGAACCTAATACAAGTCTCTCTGTGTATTAATTTGTGCCCTAACTTGGGCAGGCAACTGGCGTAAAGCGCACATGTGGAGGTGGGGCTCAGTGGCTTTTGGCAGAAAGATTTATTGTAACAGCCCAGAGACTTCATTTTGTTTCAGATTATCTTTGGGGAATTATGAAGAACCTAATCCTTTATAGAAAATACCTTTACCAATTAAATTACTAGCACTGTGCCAAAGTCTATAAGGCTCTGAAGACTTCCTACTTAGAGTAGTCCACAACTCTCACTACTTACCACATATTATTGCTTTATACATGATTTATAACATGTGAAGGTACATGGGGCATGCCTACATATACAATTAAGCATATGGACAGACATAAATATACATCTTCAATGAAACTTGAAGCTGATCAATGTAGCTCCTGGGGACTTGATGCATTTACAGGCACCAGGTCCCCACATACATGCATACAAATAAAAAATAAATAATATTCATCTCTCATACCACATGGCTCCCATACAAGACCTTAAACATGGAAATGTCACTACAAGGCAGCCCCTGCCATCCTGAATCTTCTTGAACCCCATTCTTGTAAACCCCTACTTCTTCCAAGTTTACTATGTTACTGATAACCCGTCAGTTAGACTCCTTTGCTGAGAAAATAAAGTAAATGTTCTAGGAATTCATTTGTTTCCCTCCAAGACAGGGTAACACTTGATCTGATTAAGATGTGCTTTAGAAACGCTGGGCTTTCCTGCCAACCTTTGGAAAGGAGCATAAGAACAAAGAATGTCACTACTCTAACTTCATCCCCAAATCCTCTGTTTTCTTCTTACTCTGATTCTGCCAATAGCATTTTATTGTAATATCCGGTTTTGTAAATAAAGCTTTACTGGAACACATCTTTGTCAATGTATTGTCTGTGACTACTTTTGCACAACAAAGGCAGACTTGATTAGTAGTGGCAGATAGAACATAACATGCAAGCCAAGAAGAGGTGGTACCTATATCTGCACAGAAAGATGTTGTAAATCTGGTTTAGACTGAAACTTGTTTAGAATCAAGGATTCATTTCTGCAGGTCTGTCAAATATTCCAAAGTATTGTCATGACATGAACTAAATAATGTATAGATTATAGAATTTACATCATATTTCTTTTTAGGAGCTAGGAAAATGGCTCAGTGGGTAATGGCTGTTGTTTAACGGATTGGGGTTTAATCCCTGGAACCCACATAAATGTCCGGTGGTTGTTGTTTTAACTTCATCACAGTGGCTGTGCCTTAATCTACTGCTATTTCTGCCAGCAATTTGCAACTCTGCAGTTACCAGCCTGCTTCATTAGCAGTGGTCTGGCCGCTCTGGCCACAGCCTGGTGAGAATTCTGCTCCTGTAGGCTCTGGCCGACTCGCTGTCACTCAAGGTAGTTTTAACTAAATCTCTATTGTTCTAATTATAAAGAATTGCAAGTCAAAGCCTGGGGTGAAAAGCTGCAAATTCAAAGAGGCTGAGAAGCTACTAGCTAACCCTGCCTCCTTGCTGGCATCCACAGAAGATCCATGTTTCAGTTTCACGGATCCACAAAAAGCTGAGTGACCCCAGGCACCACCCTACTACTTCCTGTGTCTCTCATCTCTCCCGGATGCCCTCTGGTACTCTACGATTACTTTCTGTCAATTAGTGGCTAAAGCAGCCCCATGACCCAAGGTTAATTCCAAGGTTAATTTTATTTAATTAACTCAAATGCAAACTCAGGGTTTGAAGGGTGATAGAATATGCCCCAACAGGTGGCCCTGGCGACCCATCTGTAAACTTTGCAAGTGGGAAGGCAGAGACAGAGCATCCTCCTGCAGGTTAGCTAGTCATATTAGCTGAGCTTGTGAGTGCCAGGCTTAGTGAAAGACCTCACCTCCATATTCAATGTGGATTGATTGAGGAAGACACTTGGGATCAAAATTATACTTCCATGTATACCCACATAGGTCCATGCATACCAGCACACATACATGCATCTAAACACATGTGCAGCACACACCACATACATGGGCTAAACAAATAATAAATGAATAAATAGTTATGCTGATCAGAAATATGTCCATGTTTTTTAACAAATAGAAATATATATATAGTCCAAGGTCTACTTATCAGTATTAAATTGTGTGAGACTGGAAAAAAAAATAAGAAGAGCAACAGGAAGGTTAAATGTGGTACAAGACGTGCAGAAGAACATTTAGGATGCCACTTCAGCTCCAAACAAGGACACAAGAATTTGCCAGTAAAACGTTAAAGGGGAGAAAATTTGGGTTTGCAATCTGGGGACTATATTCTCCAACAATAGCCATACCAGCTACCCATTCCTGGAACTGAAAGATCTGACCATTCCAGAAGTCTGCTTATATTAATCATACTGCAGTCATGTCCTGTTGGCATTCATTTTTTCATTAGTCTCCCAGTTCCAACTAACTCCTAAGACATGATCTCCATCCTGGGCTTGAGTCAAGTACATAAGTAATCCAACTGACTATATCCAAAGGAAGGTAATAGCCCTTAGTAGCCCCAGGATAAAAAATCATGCATTCGTCACTATGATGGGCACTCCCAGAGTGAAAGAGAGCTATGGAATAGACATTTGCCATGCAACTTCAGAGTTAATGTCAGTGGATTACATAAGCTTTTGGGAGACGACCCAAGTCATGCCCTCTTCACACAGTGGAAGGTCCTTAAAAAGTGACCAAAATGAAAGTTCAAGCCCTTTAAGAGCTCTGTCTCTGCCCTTCCTACTTAGAAATTCTCCATCTTCCCACTTGAATTCTATCCTAGAACCTTCCCATGGCCCATCCTCCAACTTGCTCTATCTTATTTGTGCTTCTTTATTCTCTCTTCCTTTACTACAGATCGGCTCTCTTGCCTTCTTCAAATTGACTCATGGGCTTTCAAACTCTATTTAGTGTCCCAGTTGGAATATGGGTGCAAAGTATAGTTCCTCCTTTCTGTAACACTTCCCTAAGAACAAGTCTACCCATTTTCAGACCAGGCAAAAGCCTGGGTCCCTCCATCATCCACAGGTGACATAAGGAAAATGTCTACTTGAACTCTTTCCACATCATTACACAGGTCCAGTAAAATCATGAACAAGCTATAGATCCATCCCTAGGATTTCCCCTGACATCATCTCCCATGAGATGAAAGTCATCCTGCTTCTTCCGTCAACATCTGCCTTCATATACTTCTTCCTGATGTCTATGTCAAGCTTTCATCTTATAGTACCTGAATATTTTTACCTGGATAACATATTCACTCAGCAGGCTCTCTCAACTATTCATTACATCTGCTCCAGCCACCACCATTTCTTCCTACCACAGTCCTATAGCGAGGTGAGGCCTCCTCGTGCCATTGACAAACAACACTTCCACAAATCTCTCTCAAGCTGAAAAACTTCTTATGGAATGCCCTGCCTGCATTTCTTTCTTTGGACCACATGCTCTCAAATAATACCTATAAATATATCAGTGTCTTGCTCAGCACTGAAATCTGAAAGATCTCATAATGACCAGAGATGGGGGTCATAGCACTGCCCAGACAGTAGAGAGCAGAGTTAACTTCACAGAAACCTGGGAACCCCCTTAGAAAAGACTGGAGCAATGAGATCCCTTTCCCTTGCAAAGTGACCCCCAAAGTGTCATCTCTGTCTCACTGGACATCAGACGTTTCCATGCCAGCCCAAAGCCTGGTCACAGATGCATCCTGGCTTCATTCTCTGACTCTTGGGAGACCATCACCAGGTCTAGATGGAATGAGCAGCTGTAGTTGTGAAAGTATCCACAAAGTCACAGCCAAGTTTATTCTTGTCACTAATGCCCATAGGATCACTCCTAGCCCACAATGCCCTTCAAATGTGCCTCAGCTTAGCAACTTCCTACAATAGAATTGCTTTGCTTTCATCCTCAGGAGGTCTGTATTTTTTTCTATCTTTTTCTAGCTGAATCTGTCATCTAACTGAATGGCCATTTGGCTTGACCTTTCAATTTGCTCCGTGATATAAAGCTAAAGATGGCACTCTCACTAATATTCCCAGAAAGGAGCAAATAATAGGGAATTCTATGCATCTTGCTTCAGTTTAGTTTTGCTCTTTCCAGGTGGGCTGCTTATTTCATTAACCATGAGCTTTTACCTCAAATAGATTCTCTCATGGGGCACAAGATGATAGAGCATACCTTATGTGCATGCATGGGGGAGGGGCTATGAAAGTATTTGAGGATCATCACTGTTAAGGAAGTGATAACTGTGAAGATCATTTTGACACTCCAAGGTAAAAATGTAAGTGTTTAATACTCTTTCTTTTACCATAAGAGAATATATTATGTACTTACAGATAAATTCCTCATCAGTATTATTTTATGTTTAAATAAGAGAAAAATTTGGCAATGGGGCATGTGTGTGTGTGTGTTGGATTGGTTGATGTGGTCTTCAACTGAGAATGCCCATACCATTATACAGAGTGGCTAAAACATATACTGAAAAAATAATATGCTACCTGACACATAAGACCAAAAGTAATTAACTCCTCATAGCACAAGTTTTATGAACCCAGAAGTATGGTGGCATGCTAACACAGGAGGGCTATTTAAGTTCTCACCAGGGTACAAGTTGCCTGGAGCATGCCTGTCCTCCTGGCAGCTGTTGCTGATCAACACTGCCTGTGCTCACCCCTTCCTCAGTCTCATCTCTGGAAATGTTCAAGTATCTCTCACCTTTGCATTTTCATATATTTACTCATATATATGAAAGCGTGATATCACCATCCATGATTTCACCAGATAAAGCTTATGCAAAAATATAAGCTGTTTCAGGGACTTAAAAGCTATAAAGTTGGAAAATATCCCAAAGAAGATGTCAGAGCCTTTTTAAAAATATTCATAAAAGAATCCATGCAAAATCCACTGTATGAATGTCTTTAGGATATGACCAAAACATCTCAGGGATCCACTAAGAAGAAAATTGCACTCTGTGATGAATGTGTTCGGGCATGACAAGGGGCTACAACTTTATACTTGTGGTGCCCATAAGATTTGTAGTATGCCACCAAAATGGAGCCTGCATTAGCTTTTGTTTGTGAGATTCAGGTAGAACCTGACTATTCAAAACATTGAGTCAGAGAGGTGGCTCTGTTGGTAAAGTGCATGCCATGCACTTTTGCTCCCCAGGAGGCATGTAAAAGCAGGATATAACACAATGTACATGAAATCCCAACACTAGGGAGGCAGAGATGGGAAAATCCCTGGGGCTTGCTGGCCAGCCAGTCTATCGAGACATATAAAGCAAAAAACAATTGTGGAAGATACTAGTGCTCACCTCTGGCCGAGAGAGAGAGAGAGAGAGAGAGAGAGAGAGAGAGAGAGAGAGAGAGAGAGAGAATAAAGCAAAGCAAGAATCACCCATAAGATAATCCAAGGGCATGGCCTGAGGTTGTAAAGATTCCACAAGTAATTCCCAGTGGTGTCACTATTGTAAAAGTCTGTGTATAATGGAATCAGCCTGAGTGGGAAAGTGGACTGCACTGCCACATGGGGAAGTATTCTTCCAATGCTGTGAAACCTTCCTAAGTAAAATAGCCATAATGAGTCTAAATTTCTGATAAGGATGTTTGTAAGATATCAAACACCTAGTGTTCCACAGAAGATTTGTTGTTGTTCTTGTAATTAAGTGAGTCACTACTGCAGTTAAGTACATGGAAAGAAAAGTCATTTGACAGGGGATGTCTGCCTGACATTTCAAAGCCTAGTTTGTTATTTTCAGCAAACAATTTGACACTGACTAAAGGAAGCCAGGAGCTGCCCATCTAGAAACACAGAATGCTTTATTCGGAAGTGTCTAATTGAATGGTCCTAGCCTTACATGTCCATTCTAACAACCCAGGGAGTTAAGTAAAAAGGTATAGATGCCCAAGTCTTAACCCCATAGGTTTAGACTGGAACATGTTCATCCATAGGTTATTCATTTTATCATTTCTCTCAGATTACTTAGACATATAGTCAATGCCAAAGCCAAGAACCATAGATCTAATCCAGTCAAACCCTCTTACCTTTCTTGGGTGCTGTAAACATACCTCCATTTACAAAAGATGAATCTATGCTAAAGACAACTGAAAAAACACTCCCCTAGTTATGTAGGTAATTTGCTGCAAAATGGAGATCAGGTTCCACACATTTCTATTTTGGTCCTCTGTATGTTTGGATATGCACTGAAAATTCCTAAGCAGCTTTAGAAAGTACAGACACTAATGACCCACTCTCAGGGTCCAGTGGTTTGGGGGATTTGAAGAACCCCCCAGAGAATCCTATTCTACCACTCTGGTAGAAAAGCATATTCCCATTCTAAATTTAATCTTATTTTTCTCTAAATTCCATTAGAACATTTCCAAGCAAGGAGACCCATCACCTTCCTTGCGGCGTTTCTTTACCCTACATCCATCAGCATCATCTCTCAAAGGACTTAGTCAGGGAGAGGACTTGGAAGAGGTTTCTGTTTCCATCACAAGGCTCACCCTATGTTACAGTATGGCCTTTTTGCTTCAGGCAAAAGAGGTTCATTCCACTGGCATAATGGAGTAGACAATACAGTGGCCAGGTAAAACTATAGCAATTTTCTGAGTGGCAATGTGTTAGTCTCTGTGGCAAGTGAAAGGAAGCTCTTGATACTCCCCAGTAGAAGGAGCAAGAGGATGGTCACGGAACACTTGCCTGCCATTCCAGCCTTTTCTCCCTGCATACCACACACCTGGCTTACATAACTTTAGGTGGTAACAGAATATATAAGAAAGGTAGAGGTTAACTGCAAAGAGAACTTTATGATGCAGTTTCCACAGGGTGATCATCCAGGATAGGGTGAGAATTTGTGGTGATGCAGCTATCTGGGGGTTCACCCACAATCCTATAAGACACCAATCACCCATGCGTGATTTGTTTTGATTGGGTTCGGTTTTGGTTTTATGAGACAAGGTCTCTCTGTGTAATCCTGGCTGTCCTGGAACTTGTTTTGTAGACCAGGCTGGCCTCAAACTCAGAGATCCTCATGTCTCTGCCTCCTGAGTACTAGGATTAAAGGTATGGACCACTACTGCCCAGCATCTATTTGTGTTTTGTAAGCCAACCCAATAATATTCATTGGCTCACCAGTTTGGATTTTTGGTTATATTTTGGTCTGTCCTTAGTTTCCTGTCTTGGGTGAATAGATGTTTTATTCAAGTCTACCCAGTTAATATGATCCTCTGTCATAAAAACCAGCAGTTGAGCTTGTTAAATTTCCATTCTGCCTGGAGGTCTTGATTCTATAGGTCTGTGAGGGACCTATTTCCACAAAGATTCCCCAGACACACTTATGATTTTGCATTTTCAGAGAAAACAGGCTTAATTTGGGGCCAGCAGTACCATGAGCTCCACCAAAGAACACACTGTAATGCAAACTCCCTGACCCCTTCCCTGTATTTGAATCATACACTCTGGAAGTGGGGCCCATCTCCCTAAATTTCAAGCAGGCTCTCTTTCCTGAGACCTTCCCACAGATCAGCTTCAGTCTCTTTGCTTGACAAATGGCACCAAATGACACCCTATTGTTCATTGTCCACCCATGAGTGTTTCCCCTATCTTAAATTATACCCTTTACTTTCTTCTTTAAAAATGTTCCCGGTGTCATCAATTCACACGAGTCTATAAGAGTAAACAGTTTGAGAGTTTTACCAACACTTTTAATTTAGAGAGGCCTAATCACTATCATCATTCAGGAAAATTTTGGGTAAGAGTGAGACCCTGTGATTTAACATGAAAAACATGCCTTTCTGAGCATTTCATGACAGTAAAAGGCAGCTTGGTCATGTTGCTTTCTGATTCTTTACACTGCAATGTACACACACAAGTGCCATTATTTCTATCTCCCCAAATTTTATTTTAAAATGATAAAGAAATCACAAGAGGAAACGAAAAGAAAAAATATATATATATATATATATGTATATACATATATATATATATATTTCTTTGTCTTCAGGACTTTGAGAAATTAACTTTCTTTTATGAAAATGATTAATATTTTATTAGTGACTCAAAACCCCTAACCTTGGAAATCATAAACAATTATTATGTGTATTTTCTCAGATCCTCACAAACCCTTATAAAATGGGGGATCTTACTATCATTCTCATGTTATAGTTAGAGGATCCAAGAAGCAGAAAGATCAATAGCTTTCCCAACATCACAGCTGAGTAATAAAAAGTCAGGTTTGAGGCTGGGGAGATGGCTAGGTCAACATAGGGCTTGCTGTACAAGTGTGATAACAGGAGCTCAAATGCCAATAACCCATCTTAATGCCTTTGCACAGGGGTGGCAGCTGACTGTAATCTCAGAACTAGGAAGGCAAAGAGAGAGGATTCACTTGCTCTGGCTTAATTGGCAAACTCCCAATTCAGTGAGAGACCTTGCCTCAAGAAATGAAGAGGAAAGTAATGAAGCAAGACACAGGATCAGCTCTGGGATCTCTACAGGCATATGCACACAAGTGCATATGCACCTATACCCACACTAATGACATATATGCACATGCACACATATGACCTACACATAAGCAAAAATAATAAAAATAATTTTTAAAGAAAGTGAAAAGCAGAAAAGTCAGTTTTGAACTCAAAAAAAATTTTTTTTTCTACAGATCCTCCTACGGGCTCATTTACCCTTTACTATTAACCTTCAATACATATTTTTTCCATTTTATAGATGATGAGGCAGAAGCCAAGAAAGAATAAAAACCCTGCCCAAATCACACAGTTAGAAAGAGACAGACAGAGTTTAAATCTGGAACATGTATGTTGTCTCCACTGGGCACAGCACTACAGCACTCATCTTCCTTACAGAGCCTGAAACACCAACAAGCAACCTTCCCAGGTGAATGAATTTAAAGCTACTGTTTCCTGAAAGACTTAGAACAGTCTTGGTTGCACAGACCTGTAGTCTGCACTCTATTCAGGAGGCTGAGGAGGTAAGAAGGTCTCAGAGTTGACACTCAGCAAAGCTATATGAGGAATTCAAAGCTAGCCTAAACTTAACTTATTAAGACCATCTTGAAATAAAAATGGGACCTTGGCTGGGCGGTGCCTTTAATACTAGCACTAGAGAGGCAGAGGCAGACTGATCTCTGTGAGTTCAAGGCTCATCTGGTCTACAGAGTGAGTTCCATCAGGATAGTCAGGACTGTTCACAGAGAAATCCTATCTCAAATAAGAAGAAAAAATGAAAGATAGTGAGGAAGGGAGGGAGGGAGGGAGGGAGGAGGGGAGGGAGGAGGAGGGAGGGAGGGAGGGAGGGAGGGGAGAGAGGTTTTCAAGAATCCATTCTGATTCAAAGAGGCATTAGCAAATGCAGGCCTGAAATAATCTCTTCAGGGATTTTCCTTATCAGATTCCAACTTCCAATGACCAAGCAGGAGTAGGCCCAGGGCACAAGGAACTCACCCAGCCCCTCCAGGCAGTAAGGTGTCTCAGAGTGAGGAAAGGGATCTTCAAACCAAGACAGAGGGAAAAAAACAAACAAACGAACAACAGAAAACACACAAACACACACACACACACACACAATAAAACCTCTGGTAACCTTCCTGCTTCTGGCTCTTGACTAGGCACAGTGCTTTTCTAAAAGATTTTAATTACATGTGCCTGGGGCAGGGGTACTAACATGTGACTGCAGAATGTCTAATAAGGCCAGAAGAGACTTTGGGATCCCTGAAGCTGGTGTTTCAAACAGCTATGAGTCACCCAAGGTGAGTGCTGGGAACTGAATCCCAGTCCCTCTGTAAGAGCAATATGTGCTTTTAACCTCTGAGCCATCATTCCAGCCTCCGAAGCACAAGACTTCTAACCCACAACCATTAGATATATTCTACCGAATACAAGGACAGGCAAGCATAATGCCCTACACAAGTGAGGTCTGTTGGGAGAAGGCTGCCTGGATAGTGTGGCTTTAAACTTGACTTTTAGCTGCATTCTGTGTAAAGAGAAAGAACAGAGCAAAGTTGCCCTAAAATTAGCCAGCTTGACAGCCTTGCCCCAGCACAGAGTCAAGCAGAAGAGCTAATGAGAGGACATAGCTTGTTTCTGCTTTATGTTCTCACCCATTCACTCAACGTAACTCATCGCTATGCTCAGCTCTGGATATCAAATGAAATAAAAGACATGATTTTTTTTTTCCTTTAAGCCACTCAAAGCTTAACTGGGTGAACTAGGGCACGAGGAAGCAAATGAACTCAAATACTAAACCTTTTGCCATAGAAGACTTTGCCAGATGGAATGACAACATGGCATGGGGAGAGCTTGTTTTAAATGGGAGAATTGAGGGGCAGATGTTTTTAGTAAAAGTTCCAAACTTGTAAAGCCCAAATGTTACAGAAAAGCAAACCATAGAATGAGGTAGATGGTAGCAACAAAAGAGTCTGGGGGTACAGGAGAGCATTCTCTGGGAAAAGAATGGAGCAAGCCAGAGGTATTTGAAGATTGACAAGTAGCAAGACAAGATATGACCAATGAAACAGCAGGTGATATGTCAGGAGATGAAAGGCTTCATGGGGATAAAACTGCCATTTGCACTTTGGAGCAAGCGTCGAGCTTTAAACAGACAATCTCCAGGTGGACACGGGGATAAGGTAGAAAGAAAATCTAAAACGTGTTTGGAAAATGACTTGGAGAATACAAGACTGCCTACGGAGTTAGAATGTTCTGAAAAAGAAAAAAAAATCATCTATTAAATTCATAGAGAGAAGACAGTGCATGTAGCCGGTGACTTGAATTTATGAGTCAGGTTTCCTGACATCAATTTTCCAGAGAAGTTCAGCTCATCTCCTATCACCATATAGACACCCTCTTGTACTATCTCCCACAACAGGGTTCTCCTGCCTGAACCAGCTGATTCCCGGGAGGCCATCTCCACTGTGGTCTCCACAAACAACCACTGATAGGGAAGCAGCTGTCAGTGCAAAAAAAAAAAAAAAAAAAAAAAAAATGACAGTCTGTCCTGTGCTTTCTTTTATAGTCCCCCCTTCCTCTCTTACCGCTTAACTAAAAGTCAAGTTTAAGACCACACAATCCACAGAGCCTTTTCCCAGATGACCTCACATGGGCCAATATGTTGAAATCCTACAATAGCTCATGGTACACAGCTAAAACAATTGCCCCCAAGAAGACATTGCCTCCCCAGTTATACCTTACGCTTTTGAAAAACAGGGACCAGTCCCTCCCTCTCCCATACTAACCTTAGCCTCAATGGTGATTCTGAAAATATAACTGAAGTCAAGCCTTCCCCTGTAGAAACTGCTGGCCTTGCTGTGTGCACAGTTTATACCTTCAGGGCAGGGAGGGTGAGCTCCTTAGAGCCCCACCCATCCTAGGCTGGAAGTAAAGTGTAATAAATAGGTTCTGTGAGATGTAGACAGTGCCACTTAAGCTAAATTTCAGCAATAGGAAATGCCAATACCTGTCTTCCCCTTTCCATCTTCTACCTTATAACTTTCTCTTCACACAGACCTGCCATTACAACCAAATCACTACCATTTTCTTCCTTTCACTTTTTTCCCAGCTCTTCAGTCATTCATGTAGAGTGTCGGCTCTTAGGCTTTCAATTCAAAGCTCATATTTACACATCCTTTTGGACTGTTAAGTCATCTCTCTCCACTCACTGGGAACTACACTATCTTATATGTACTCAGTTTTGTTGGACTAACACTGTAGTTTTCCTTTCCACACTCACCAAATCCCTGAGTTCTGTTCTCTCCATTTCCACCATCTTGAGATGGTCACGATGGCTACATGTGTTTTGTTTTAATGTTTTAAGAAATGCTTCTCAAAGATATATGAGATTCTCACCAGTCCCTCTTTAAGTAATGTCATCTTTATGAACTAATCATTTTGATACACTTGTCATACCAGTTTCTGACCCCAATTTTGTACTATATTTTAATAATAAAATAAAACAAGATAAAATAAAAACAAGCATACCAAAATAGGACAAAACAGAAGGAAAAGAGCCCAAGAAAAGGCACAAGAAGCAGACATAGACAGAGAAACCCATTGTTCACATCCCAGAAAAACAAAACAAGAAGCTACAATACATATGCAAAGCACCTGTAATGCTAAAAAATAAAAATAAAAAAAATAAATACAAATAAAATTAAAAACAGAAAACCCCTGACATGTGATTATGAGACAAGTAATTTCCAAAGATGCTGTTGAGCTGTTGAGTTCGTTTTCTGTTAGCCATCTACTGCTGGGCTTGCAGCATACCCTTGAGAATATTTTGTTTCTCCAGTAAGACAACACTGGTGAAAGCTAAATTTCATTTGCAAGTAGTTATCAATTGGAGATTGCTTCTGGGCTAGGGGTGGGGCATCTGCCAAGTTCTTCTTACAGCTTTAGAGTCCCAACTGGTACAGAGCATTGTAGGCTCTGAACATGCTGCCATAGTCTCTGGGAGTTCATCTGTGAATTGGTCCTGTTTTGTTTAGAAAGCCTTGTTTTCTTGTCATCCTCCATCCATCCCCTCCTGCTCTGATGGTGTTTCTGCCTCCCCTTCCTCAGGGTTCCCTGAACTGTAAGGGGAGTGATTTGATGAAGACATTCCATTTAAGGCTGCATGTTGAAAAGTCTCTCAATCTCTGAGTATTGTCAGAGTCCTGGCTGTAAGTCGTTGTATTTGTTCCCATCTTCGGCAAAAGGAAGCATCTTTGATGGTAGCTGAGTAAAACCCTGGTCTATGAGTATAGTAGAATGTTGTTAGTAGTCATGTTATTGCTACATTCCTTTAGCAGAACAAGAGAATTTGTTTTTCCCCTTGGTCCCTGGCCTAACTAGTCTCAGTTCTTGGCCACTCAGCATACAGTATGTGTCCCATTTAATGGAGTGGTCTTAAATCAAATCAGATATTGGTTGGTTACTCCCATAAGTTTGTGCCACCTAGCATGTCTTGCAAGCAGGATACCATTATTGGTAGTGTACAGTGAAGGTTTTAGGTAGGCTCCAGTTCGACTTCTCCATATTCAGTGAGTTGTGTAGGTATTGTCTTCAGCAAGGAAGGGGCCTTGATGTCAGATTGTGAAGAGCAACCTATAGCCTTGGCTGCAGTCTGGGTTGTCAAATAATGGGGAGACAGCCCCAACTAGATATATTATCACCATTATTTGACAATTTCAGTTATATTAACTTCTCATATTTCTCATATGTTTCATTTATTTATTTAACTTGTATATATGTGAATATTATACAACATGTATGTACCTGGTGTCCATAGATATCAGAAGAGGTTCTTGGGTGCTCTAGAATTGGAGCTATGAATGGTTGTGACTCACCATGTTGGTTCTAGGAACTGAACCCTGGTCCTCCACAAAAGCATACCCTTAACCACTGAGCCATGTCTCTAGCCCCATATGTACTCTTCATATGATGTTCTGAGTTGGTGAGAAAGTCTTCCAACAACTGTCACACAATCACCTCAGATAATACTCTCTCTTCTCTTTATTCTGCTCAGGTTCACAACTACCTAAGAACAAGTCTGGTCTCCTAGTTACACAGAACACAAGCTCAAGATCTTACCCAGGGTTTAGGCAAGTCCTGCCACCTGCAACTGCAAAGTATCTCCAGTTATTTCTGTTCTCACCCCTTCCTGCTGTTCTAGTTAAAATGTCTGCTGATCAGCATTCACTACTGATTTTCAGAACAGAACCCAACCTATACAGCAGAACTATACAGAACTATACAGCATTCTGTTCTCTTCCATTGCCTTGTCTCACCTTGGTTGTCCAGCTTTATCTATTATAATGTCCCTTCATATGTAGACTGACTTAGTCTGCAAGGGACCACAGCAATCTATGCCTGGTGGTATACAGTGTAATTCTAACACATATTAAGTTGAAGGAGGAAGATCAAGAGTTCAAAGGCTCAACTGCATTGTGTATTCAAGGCAAGTCTGGGCTACAAGAGACCTGTCTCAAAATAAGTCTGCACAGTCTTCAAGACCTGTCTTTTGAGCCTCCACTTTTGAAGATTTTTTAGAAGAGTTGAGGATCATATGAGTAGTCAATCCCCTTCAGAAGTCAATAAATTGAGTATGGTCCTAGTAAGAGTTAGTATCTCTGTAATTTGGACTTGATCTCCCTTCAAAGCCAAGGCACTTGACAGAAACACTGGAACCAAATGTGCTTGGTATGGAGTTTCCAGGAAGAAAATGAACAAATAACACTGTTTAGCAATGGAATTATTAAATGAATAGTCATATGAAGTTATATATAGATATATATTAAAATAGATGCTTTAAAACAACTTCTGTTGTTAGTCCTACTATTTTCATTACCTTTACTCCCCAGAGCTTTTACATTCTTCTCCCATGATGAGTCTAAAGTAATCTACTCTCAGTACAGTTACCCAGTGCATGAGTTTCCCATTCCTTCTTCAACAAACAGAATTTAGCAGCTTAAAATAACACCAATTTACTGTTACATTTCTGAAGGTAAGAAGTACCTGGTCCTTTCTGGAACTCCAAGGGAGATGGTTTCCTTTCCTTCATTGGCTTCTAGATGCTGTTCATATTATTTGGCTTGTCATTCCTTCTATGTTCAAACCCACTGGTCAAATCTTCTTCCTATTGCCTTACTCTGAATCTCTCCTTCAGTTATAAGGATCTTTGCAACACATTTGGAATGACTGTGTAAAGACAAGTCCATCTTGCCTTAAACTCAAATGATCAGCAACTTTAACTCTACTTGTAATTTAATTCTTTTGACACAAAGATAATATAATCACAGATTATAGAAATTAAAATGCAGGCATCTTTGGGACGTGTGTGTGTGTGTGTGTGTGTGTGTGTGTGTGTGTGTGTGTGTGTGTGTGTGTTACTCTCAGTTTAAGAAAGCCCTGACACCCTTAACTACAAAGTATTTTTCATAGAGGGAGTATATTCATTTGTCTTAACTAAAAACAAAAGGCTATCAGATTGTATCAGCACTTTCCTACAAAAATGTCTTCCTTCTAACACACACACACACACACACACACACACACACACACACACACACACACACACACCCATAGACATAGATATAGATATATAGATTCTTTTATGCTGCAGATATGGAAAAGGGTATTAAAATTCATTAAGTCATTTTCAGTCCACAGATGAGCAAAAAGTGTCTCTATTTCTCACACCTCACATTTCTATTTTAATAGCCTTTCTAGTGGAGGATGGATGAAAGAATTGAGAGAAACATAATGGACAATCCCATAAATGGGGGGAAAGAAGAGATTTCTGTATTAGTTACTTTTCTTTTGCTATGGTAAACATCATGACCAAGGCAACTTAGAGAAGAAATAGTTATTTTGGGTTGACAGTTCTAGAGGATTAGTATCCATGATGGCAGAGCAAAGGAAACAGGCAGCAGGCATAGTAGCAGGGGCAGGAAAATGGGGACCCACATCCTGATGCACAAGCACAAGTAGAGAGAGCAAGTCAGAAATGGCATATCTTTAAACTGTCAAAACCTGCTCCCAGTGACATACTTCCTCTACAAAGGCCATACCTTCTACATCTCTCAAATAATACCACCAACTAGGGACCAAGTGTTTAAATGCCTCAAGACCATGGGAGACATTTATAATTCAAAGCATCGCAGACTCTAAGCACTAGTACACTGATTTCATGATTAGAGCTCAGGCTCCAAATAACTAGTGACTCTATGTATAGAGTGACAGATATGACAAGTCTTCTAGGCTGTGCAGCACATATAGATCCAAAGCTTGGTCTCAAGGGTGTCATTTCTTACAGGTGAAGACATTTCTCCTTTATGGAAATATATTTTATTAGCCAGGGTTCTCTATGAGAACAGAACTGACAGGATGAAATTATATATGAAATATGGGATTTACTAGAGGCAGTGCTCTGGCTCAACTATACCAACAGAAACACAGAGAATCCAGTAGTTGTTCAATTCACAAGACTGAAAGTATCTGTATATTCAAGAATCCTATAGAAATATACGCTAATGCCTGAGACAGAATGAACTTGCCAGTGAGAGTGAAGGGAAGCAGGAAGAGTATAAAGCTTCTTTCTTCCATGTCCTTTATATTAGCTGCCACCAGAAGAAGGACCTCCCCACCATGGGTTAAAACTAGGTCTTCTCACTTCAAATGCTTTAATTAAGAAAAATCCCTCATGGGTGTACCCAGTCACTTGGGTTTTAGTTAATTTAGGATATAGTCAAGTTGACAAGCAAGAACCACATGCGTCTAATGCATAGTTAGGCCACTTTTTACCTAGTTACTTCAATAAAGTCACGGAAGTATTCAAAGACCACTGAGTTGTGGGCTGCTTTAGTGGGAGAGAAAGGATACTAGCCCTTAGTTCTTTCCTACCCTTTAAGGAAGCATCACAAATCCAGCAAGTCTGCCTTTGAATAATTTTGAAACTTTCTGGGACACAGAGTCCAGAGGAGGTCAGGACAGAGCAGGTCAATGAATCATTTTCAGACTATTATTATCTAAAGCTCAGAGCTGTGGTCAGGCCACCTGCTGGGGAGTGACAAACTTGTTCCCAATACTTCTTCAGTATGGAGGCATTTAAAAAAAAATGACTCGTGAGTTAAGGCTAGAAGGGGATTTAAAGAACACCTAACTAGGGAACTAACTGTGAGTGGGAGTTTTCTCTGATGCTCTCTCTGCTAAACTGACCAAAGTTGGAAGCAAAGCTACCCCCACTACCAATCCAATAACCTTCATACTTTTCCAGTCTAGATATAGTAATGGGTTTCTATGCTTATTATGTATACAGCAAGAATAGTATGTGTTTGTTTTGAAAAACATCCTTCTAGGACGTGACAGTAATCATCTGCTTTCGTGATGAGCATATTCCTTCCTGCTTTCTTGGCCATACCTCCCTGACACCTCTGATGTTTCTTGATTTTATAATCAAAGTCACAAAGAGGACAGATACACAGAGACTTGGGCAAAGACAGAGCACAAATTGCAGACTTTTCTGTTGCCTCCATCAAAAATTACCCACTATAGTATGCATAATTCTTCTCAGTAGTAACAAATGTTTTAAAGATCCCTGTGTGGGGATATATATATGTGTGTGTGTGTGTGTGTGTGTGTGTGTGTGTGTGTGTGTGTGTGTGTGTGTGTGTGTGATTAAATGTCTTTCCTACTCAATTATCTGGAAGTATAAATGAAAAGATGTCAGGATAAGTTTATCACATATAACTAGATAGTAAAAAGATACTAGGTTTAGTTTCTTTTTTTCGACTTTTTTATTTAAATTACAAACAAGATTTAATTACATGACAATCCCAGTTCCTTTCTCCCTCCCTTCCTCCCCTACCACCCCCCCAACTAAAACCCTACCTAAGGCAAGAAGGCGAGCAATAGGCTGTCTATTGCTTTTGAAAATCATTAACAAAAAGAAATCTATAAATTCAACTTCGGGGATCATTTTACCTAAAATTCAATAACATTCACTCACAACTCAGAAACACATGGCATGAATGTTGCATTTAATCGAAAAATACTTCATTGTGTTCTTATGAAATACAAAAATATTCCATCCAGATTAATGACTATTGCTGGAAACTGAAGACCATGCTAAATATCTATTAAATACAGTCAACAGGTAGATCCAAGTAAGTCCAAGACTTAACCAGAAATTCAACAGAGAAGCATGTCTACATAATTTGTCAATTCCAATCTTCATGATGCATGACTTGCAGGGATATTGTGCTCTATCCACAAAGACAGGAAGGGCATGGAATGTTCTTGGAGAGTTGGAGACTTCCCAGTACCATAACCAAAATCTGTGCATCTGTGGGTGGAGGAAGAGGGGGGAAACTTGACAGATTGGGGAAATGATGCTTCAAATGAGAAGCCAGATTGATCCAATTTTTCTATCACAACATTCCACACACCTACCCAACTCTGATTTTAAGCACATGTTACCTCAGTGTTGACTTAACACCCAAGATGTTCTTCTGGAGTCAGCCAAACCTTTCCTTGGGGTCTTAGCTCACAGACCAAGCCTTTCTTTCTTTCTTTCTTTCTTTCTTTCTTTCTTTCTTTCTTTCTTCCTTTATTTCTTTCTTTTTTATTTAAATTAGAAACAAGCTTCATTTACATGTTAATCCCAATTCGCTCTCCCTCCCCTCCTCCCCTGCCCCCCCAACGCCCTTCCCACCCCCTTTCTGCATCCTAGAGAGGGGTGAGCCCTTCCATGGGGGATCTTCAAAGTCTGTCATATCTTTTGGAGTAGGGCCTAGACCCTCGCCCATGTGTCTAGGCTAAGAGAGTATCCCTCTATGTGGAATGGGTTCCCAAAGTCCATTCGTGTACTATGTGTAAATACTGATCCACTACCAGAGGCCCCAAAAATTAACCAGACCTCCAAACTGATATCCTCTTTTGGGGCAGACCAGGCCTTTTCATATTACTGTCTTTGTGTCAACCTTAGCATTCTTAGCTATCTACATTCAAAACCCTTCGCTAATCCTTTATGGCAGAGCTAATCCTTACACACACACACACACACACACACACACACACCACATACCACACACTAACTGCTTCTACAAATAACACACTTTAGCAAAATGGATTCTGGTAAGTATCAGGTTAGTGTAATCCTTACCAATAAGCCAGAATCTTTGTAACGCACTCTGATCATAAGATAATTCACTTATCCAGATCAAGTGATCAATCAGACAAAGTGAAAAACTTAGATAGCAAAGAATAAAAAAGATATTAAAAGTGACTCCAACAACTATCAAAAAAGAACAAATGAGTACAAGCCTATAGTGGTTCGGTGGGCAAAGCAGGTGCTGGGAAGTGTGAGGACTTGGACTGGGATGCCTAACACCTAAGCACAAGCAGGGTGTGGCAGCACACATATGCAACCCAGAACAGGGAAAGTAGCGACAGGATTCCTTTAGCTCAATGGTCAGCCAAGTCTAGAATTCATGAGGTACAGGTTCAGTGAGAGAACCTGTCTCCAAAACAAAGATGGAGAACAACTGAGGAAGAACCCTGGCATTGGCCTCTGTCCTCTACATGTGCACATGTGTATGCTCGCGCGCGCGCACGCTCATGCGCATGCGCGAGCGCACACATGCGCACAGAGATGCACGCACGTGCACGCATGCGTGGCTCCTTGGGCCTCAGATGCATAAGGCAGCAGAGTGTGCCTGCAATATCAGCACTGGGGAGACAGAAACAGGAAAACCCCTGGGGCTTGTTGTCTAGCCTGTCTGTACTATCATCGTATTTCAGGTTAGTGAGAGAGCCTATCTTAAAATGTAAGGTGAAGAGCAACTGACGAAGATACTTAGCATTGACCTCTAGCTACCACACACACACACACACACACACACACACACACACACACACACAGGCATACACATGAAGGAATGTGAATGGGCTGCATGGAGCTTTTATTATTAATGATTTGAGGTTATATGACCAAAGTTTTTGTAAGCAGTGTCTTTTTGGCCAAACTCTACAATATTACACCAAGTATTTTAGATTTCTGTTTTGTGTGATCACATTCATAGAAGCTTTTTTTTTTATTTCACCTGTCCCGTTGGAGTGTTTCCCTCACTGCTTACCGAATAGTTAGAGGATTTGTAGGTGCCTGTCATTGCCATCCTTAAAGCCAAAGGAGTCCCTTATACAGCCAATGTTGATAAGTGTTGGTCAGTAAGGCAGTTGGCGGCCCATCTGAGGCATCCTACCTACTTTCTCCATAGCTATATTGCACCACTGTGACTACATGCACTGTAATGCTTCATAAGGACCATAAAAGAAAGGTCCACTTTCCAAAGTCCATGAATCCATCAGTGAGTCTCACCTTCCCCAATCATTACAAGCTAACTGCTCCTTTGCCTCCTGGTGAGGCTGATGGGAAATGAGCCTCCAGCACTGACAGGCAGAAATTAATGTGATCGATTTCTTTTCTGTGCCCCACATTCCGGGTGCCAATGCTTTCCGCACCCTGGTGGAGCACATTTACACTCTCTTCTTTACAGAAAGTGAATTTATAGTGCCCAACTAGAAAAATTCATTTGCTGAGGATCAGTAACAGATGCCACCATCAACCTCCTTTTACCTTTCTGAGCAGCGCCAAAAGTGTTCTCCTTTTGAATTCTGGATAGAAGAGAAAATTCTTAGTTGGGGAAGGGATGAGCAAGTAAGATAAGAGCAATTCAAATCTGGTGAGTTTTCTACTGAAAACAAAGCATAGCATGCCCAGCTGGATATAGTTGTGTATGCTTTGAACCCAGCATTTGGGAGGCAGTATGAATTCGAGGCCAGCCTCGTCTACATACATAGTGAGTTCCAGGACAGCCGATCTACATAGTGTGATGGTCTCAAAAAGAAATAATAATAATAATGAGTAAAAGAAAGAAACAAAAATTTAGCATGCCTGTCAAGAGAGAAATGAAACAAAGAAAAAATGTTCTCATTCTACATGGAAGGGAAAATTTCAACAAATCCTCACCTCAGGTTAAAAAGAACATCATTACGTAAGGACTAAGGACTATTAATTTACCATTTTAGACACGGGAAGTATGTCACTTATTTATCTGTATGTCTTTCTTATTCGAGACTAAACTGTGTCCATGGCTAATATTTTCCAAAGATTTAAGAAGGAACTAAATGTAGATGACTAGGACTTTCAATAGTTAAATCTCATTTTCTCAGTCTATAAACCAACTCTTCATTAAACATGAATATTTTTCATCTCTTGCTTCTTATTTTTAAATGTTCCCACGTCCCTAAGTGGAGAAAAAAGACTGATATTTCTTTGTTGCCTGACACTTGCTCAGATATGTGTGAAAAATGACCTCCTCCCTTCTGCTAGAGTTAATGGTGGACTTCCTGAAGGAGCTGTTGGAACCAGATGGGAGCTCTGATGCAGATGGGCAGAGCTGCGTGCTGAGAGATGAGACAAGTGGAGATTTTAATTCCTTCTGGCTTTACCTGAGAGGGTTCATCCAGGTAAGGCAAGGTGTAGAGAGAGAGAGAGAGAGAGAGAGAGAGAGAGAGAGAGAGAGAGAGAGAGAGAGAGAGTTGTCCTAGCTCCTGGCCTGGGTTCTTTTGTTTGCTTGCTGCCTTACATAAATATAATCTTCCATAAAAGAGTAGGAGCTTCCTGGTATCTTTCACTTTCTGTTCCTGCTCCACGGAGGAACTGTAATGTTGCTCATTCACAGCATGAAGTTTCTACCTGGAAGTTGAATATTAGCCAAACAGTTCAGTGTGTAAACACTAAGCACACCCAAGTGTCCGGAGAGGGATGGCCGCTCCTGCCCCTGAGATGTTCCACTCTAGTGACCCCACAATCTCATGTGCACTGAATGATGAATTCGAGTTCTTGTGTCTACTGAGAACGCCATCTAAACAACTGGCATGTAAGAGGCAAGGAGAGAAGAATGGGAGAGGGAAGGACAGGAAGGAGTGAATGAGGAGAAAACATACCTAGACAACAGCAAAAGGAACATCCATTGTAGCTCTTCTGACCTGGACCTAGGAATGCTTTTGTGCCTAACTGTGAGGAGAAGGAGGAGACTGGAGTGCATGCTGATACTCAGGCTACTACTATTCCTGTGGAAACCAATGCCTCAATCAGCTTTGGCTGAAGCCACCAGACCTTGGCTATTATCCTCTTCAGGTTTTGTTTTCCAGAAAGCAGAACAGAGAGTAAATTAGGACATTGGTTTCTATGTCTCTTTGCAAATCCCAGCTCCTGCAGTGAATAGTGGAGAACTCATTTCACATTTAAAGAATCCATAACAAAAGTTTCTTTTAAGCATCTGAGAGGAATGAATACCATCTCATCTTAATGCAGCTCAAGAGAAAAAGATCCCAAAGCCAGCCGCTGGCAATTGAAATAATCAATTTTGAGAGAACAAAAAGGTAATAATATCACTGGAGTGTCAAAAAGTCATTGAAGGCCCAGGTACTCCCATCTGAGTCTCCAGTTTAGCTTCTACATCTAAAGTATTAGGACACCTTCCTGATACTTCCCAGGGAATAAAAGAGGAGCCTGCCCAAACCCCCCTTTTGTTCTCTCCCATTAACAGTTAATGTATTGCCTCATCTCTTTTCCTACTGGGAGGCCTGAGACACAGGAGAGAAGCTGCTATGAAGAAGGCCATTCTCTTAGTGATGACAAGTCAGTAGAATTCAATTCCAGGGGAACCTCCTGAGTGTCTCACAAGAATGGAACTGAAAATGAGCATTTCCGGGGAAAACAAGTAAAAGGATGGCCCTGCACCTGGAACGTATAGAAATGCCGAGATCCGTTTCAAGTACCTGGAGATTTTTAGTTCCTCTAAGAAGGTATATTAGAAATCTCCCTGAAGGAAAACAAGAGATCAAAAGACTTTAGGCCTCTCTCCCCAGAGCCAGCTTATCTAACATAGTGAGTGCTGGTGTTAGGACATTAACACACACAGAGTCACAAAACACACTCAGAAATTTAGGGGACTTACGGGAACAGAGAGAGATGCAGCCCAAGTGGTTGGTGAAGAGGAGAAATGTGGTTCAGAAAAGAAGGATAGAAGCTTTGTGTGGTTGGAGAACTGTAAATACTCAATAGACACTGATGAAGGGTATTCATGTATAGGTTTCATAGGAAGGTGCTCCTAGTAGAAAAAATCTCAAGGTGTCATTTGTTCTCTTCTTGGGAATATTATAGGATCTAATTTCCCCCTGTCTTATGATGGATCCACATCACTAGTCTACTTTAAATAAAGTAAGTCCTGATAGAGCATGCATTGCCTCTCACTTGTAGCCAATAAGATGGAAATGGTAGTAAATTCTGGAGAATGCTTTGTTTCCATATATAAACCATATTTGCCTGACAAATAACACAACAGTATGGAAACACATGGCTGTGTGCTGGCCAAATGTTCTCTCAAGAAGGATGACAATGGTTATCATGCCCACAACAGGGATTTTTTTATTACTTTCTCCTAAGATTTTATATTCATTTTTAACCATGTGTCTGTATAGACTCTGTGCACATGAATACAGAACCCATGGAGGCCCAAGGAAAGCAACACATCCTCTAGAGGTGCAGTTATGTACAGTTGTGTACCAGTTTTCATAGATGCTTGGAACCGAACTGGGGTCTTCAGGAAGAACAGAAAGTGCTCTTGAACTCTGAGCTACTTGTCCATACCAGAGGGTTTGTCTTTACATATCTAAGGTGGTTCTCACAACCTGTAATGAACACGCATAATAAATTACCTGACATCCAACTAAACAATAGCTGTCTACAGGAAACACACACACACACACACACAAACATACACACACACACACACACACACACACACACACACACACACAGAGAGAGAGAGAGAGAGAGAGAGAGAGAGAGAGAGAGAAACTTGGTCTTCCTGTTTTAGACTTGTGCCTTTGGAAGACAAGGGAAGCATGGGAGAGTTCAAGCCGTATAGTCTTTCTCTCTACCCTACATTTGTGTTCCTGAATGAGGGGCCAAGGAGGTGCTTGGAGTTGTACAGATGTGGAAGCTTGAGGGAGCTTGGTTTATGGTATCAATTCCACAGGATCCTGTGAAGAAGAGTGCATCTTCAAGAGACCAAAAAGGAGTGTGTGTGGATACACTATGTATCTATACCACAAAAATGTTAAGGGAAAGAGAAATGCTAGGCTAACACCATGGGGCCATATCATCAGCAGGTGAAACTAGCTGTGAGGTAGATCAGACAATGGTAAATTAGCAAAGCATCTGTGTGGGAAACAGCAAAAAGAAATAGGTATTAGAATGCCCCTCCAAAGACCACAGAACATAAGGAAACATACAGTGTTATTGTGGTACTAAGATTCTGTATAAGAGGGGATTAAGATACTTAAAAGGTTTTTAAAAGACTTCTGACTTCAATATTTTGTAAAAGGCAAAAAAATGCTGATAAATGTGAAAGATATTGTGATATGGAGTAAATGATCAAGACAAATAGTTACATAACTATTTATCACTGCATATATGAAATGCCAAAGCACCAATCATCCCTTTCATATACCAGGTGACTAAGCAATGAGATCTAGAAATAAAGACAACTTTAAAAGTTACGCTGTATCTCAGAAAAAGATCTGTGAGCCCCCTTCTTCATCTCTCATGCATGTCACTGGAGAATGTCCATTCTGTTTTCCCTTACTCAAACAACAGAATATGATCCCAAAGTTTATATTTTAAAGTAGCAAAGCCAGGGATCCAACCATGAAACTCATATCACTGATTCTTTGAACTTTTATTTTTAAACTTGCTTTTGTGAAATCTCCAGCACATAAGGTTCTATGTCCTATATTCCTTCCTTTCACTTTTACAAATTCTAAGAGATTACAGTTACATTTTGTCAAGGCCCTTTATTTATATTTTTGAAATTCTAACATTATATAATGAATGAGATTAAATCCAGAGCAAAAGTCTCCATGAAAACTTGCTACTCTATCTTAACAAACTCATTTTGTCACATCATTCTAGCACTCTAGGCTTTATCTTAATTCAAAATGTGAGTGGGTGCGTGTGTGTGTGTGTGTGTGTGTGTGTGTGTGTGTGTGTGTGTGTGTGTATCTTTGTATGCGCTTGAGAGTGAGACTGAAAGAGAGAGTTAGTATACAATGCCACCACTACTCTAGCATGTTTGAAGAAGTGCACTAGAGTAGACATTGTACTACATACAGCAAATATATTTAGAATTTACCTGTGACCATGTGACAACATAAACAACTCCAGGTTTGTGCTCACAGTGCTTACAGGCAGGTTCACAATTACCACTTTTGACAAACACCTCAAACTAATGGCAGTGGACAATGGGAAACTTATCTGGAAGAACATTCTCTAGTGTCTGACCATTTTCAGAACTGTGATGGTGGATTTTAATTCTTCCTTTTGATCAGCCCAACTATACACACATTCAAAATTCACATACTATTGAACAGGCTTAAATGGGGATGGATGGACATCAGCAACATTAATTAGTTTGCTTCCCAGTTCACACCCAAAATGATAATGTTGCTCTCCACAGTTGATCAGTGACTAATGGTAATTATTTTATATGTAGTCATTTAAGTCTTTTCTTTAGGATTGGGTTTGAATCTAAAATGCAATAGTCCTAGGAAAGATATCACAGTGGTCACTAGCTTTAAAAGATATGAATAACTAAGAGCAGAACCATTTGTATGACAGGATTTAGCCAAGAAGGTCTAAGTTAGAACTCACTTCTGTAAATTCAAAAACTAGAGTGTAAGGCGTTTGAGGGTAGGAACACACATAAACATTTAGCAGACGTTGAATCTATAGCAGGATAAGAGATTCTACTGTTTCATTTTGTAACTTTCAAATGTAATATAGGAATATAAAAATGAAACCATAAAGTTGTACCTCTCACATTTTATTTTGCCTGAAATTCAACTTATTTTCAATGGCTCCAATACCAATAGAATCAATGATCAAAAGTAAATTGTCAAAAGGATGGACAGTTTTTCAGAGGAGATTCAGAAGCAAAAAAAAAAAAAAAAATCCCAAGAGACTCTAGAACACCATTAGTTCTGCCATATTGAGGCAGTTCAGTTGAGTCTTACAGAATGAATGAAACTTCATTAAATGAATGCACACTCTAGTTGGTCATTAAGGGTAGAACACAAGGAAAAAGGCACATCCAGTTAGGAGAGGTAACAAATAATAACTACAGGCAATAGTATTAGTACTTCAAATGGAAGACAATGTGGCATGAAACAAGAGGGTATTTAGAAAAGGGGAGCATCTTAATGAGGTAAGTAGAAGGACATCTCTGTAAGTTGCAGTAGGTGGGAGTTATAACACAAACAACAGATGAATAGATATAAAAATAAAAACAAAAAGTTAAGTACACCAAGGCATACATTAAATATAGTTAAGAGGATGTCAATTAATTCACACTGTAAATAGAATTTTTAAGTGTAAATTGAATCCTGTGAAATATACTGAGATCTATAGGATACTGAAATTAATAGGACATGCATATGGCATAATAGATACTAATAATAAGGTTATGAAGGCAGGACAGAGCACAGATGTGAATCAGCAAACTTAATAAAGAGCACATAGAATAGAATTAGAAATCAGACTCTTATTTGCATACTGGGAATTGCTCAAGGGAATACTGTGTTCTCAGGGCTGTGTGTGTATTGCCCAATAATGAAGACAATGCAGCGGTGGAGAGAAAAGTTAATCTGAACTCAGAAATCCTAGGTTTCAGCCCAGGTCTGTTTCCCATGTGTGATGTAGATGAGAATTGTTGAATAGTGGGGCCACCATGGTTTATGATACCTGTCAATGAACTGGATAAGCATTATGACATATATCCCCTAACGGAGTACAAATCTCTTTCAAGGTATTACACTGAAATTGCCTTCTCAAGAAGATGGACACACCATGGTTCTCAAGCATCAAACAGCTGGAATTTTCAAGTAATACTTTAAACAGAAGACATACACGATTAATAGAAATGGGTTAATAATTAAGAGAGAGATAGCCAACAAAAAGTCTGAGCCATTGGCCAAATAGTTTATAATAATTAATATAAGCCTCTGTGTGTTTGTTTTGGACTAAATGGTTGCTGGACAGGGTGGGACAGAAACTTCTGTCAACACTTCTAAATTCTGCCTGCTTTTTCCATGATATCAACAATCTGATTTCTCTAGCAAGGCATTCTTGGACTTATCTCTTAAAAAGAGTACAGTGGGTAGACAGTTCCTACACTCTAGAAGAAAACAAGTTAGGAAGCAGATAGCAACAGACGCTGGTGTCAGCCATCTTTCTCCTTTTTCATGTAGTTCAGGACTCCAGCTCAAGAAATGTTGCTGCCCAAACTTAGGATAGCTTCTCCTACCTCAATTATCCTAATCAAGATAATGACTCACAGGCATGACAAGAAGCTAATTTGATGTAGAAAATTCCTTACAGTCTCACACAGAAGCTTGGCACCTAGGTGAGTCTATATCATGTCACTTTGACAATCAGTGTAAACCATTACTATTTCATGTTGTGTTGACATTGATGTGGCCTCAACTCATCTCTCTGTAGGATAATGAAGGATTAGAGGACTGGAAACCTCCTGCTTAATTGAAGATCATAACTACCTTGTTATAGCCCATTCTCAACTCAATATACATGAAGTCACATGGCCTCTCTGAACCTCTGATGTTCCTTCCAAAGAAGACAGAAAAAAATTTCTTCATGTACTTCATAAGGTAGTAATGAAAATTCATTTGAAGAGTACCTTATAAACTAAAACATGTTATATCCACATGAGGGGTTATTTTTATCATAGAAGAGAGAACTAACTCCTGGGGACAGACTGTTTTTGACTCCTAATCCTTCTGTTTACCATGTACCACTACTTGGCTTGATTCATACATAAGTAGAAATGGATTAGATTCATATATGCAATAAAATGGAAAAGTAACAAAAGATAAAAATAAAGATTAGAGAAATGGAAGTCAACAGAGAATGACTTCCAATATGGATGGTTTGTCCTTGTGGATGCTGATCACCAGGCTGGCCTCAGCTTCCTCATGTGCAAAGTCAAGGAAAAGTGCATCAGACACTTGCTTGCCATTGGCAATAGGCAAGATTATTGTCCCTTAGATGAAACATGGTGCATGAAGGACTTCTGTGAATAGTGTCAGTTTTATTCTCCACCATATTCTATAGCAAATGGAATGTGTAGTTTCTTAGTATAATCCGTTGTTGGGTGACATTTCCTGGACAGACATGAACAAATGTCTATTTACCCCAGGTAGAGCACTGACTACAGACCAAAGAGATGATTCCATCTAAGTCTAAATAATGAAATGTTGAGCATATTGGGGCTACATAAGCATAAATGACTCAAGGGGCAGCTTCATCACAAACAAACAAACACCCCAACATTAACAACTCATGGAAGATATATCCTGGTGCTCCCTTCATGACTCTCCTGCATGTTGACCTGTGGGAGAACTAACCTCCTCTATCTAACAATTTCACTGTTTTTACAAATTAGGGCCATGAGGTATGAATTATCCAAGTTTCAGGAGTTTCCTGGCCTTTGTAAGTTTCCTTTAATTACCTAGATTACAGCTTCCTTTTACTTCCTTAGAATATGATCCTCCTCCCCCTAGGAGGGAATTTTTTAATTCAGTGAACATTGTTACACAAACCGTCATAAGTAAGTACAAAGAAACCTACTGCACAAAGTGCTTAGTAAATATTGTGTGATCTTTGTTACCAAGAGAAAAAGAGTTGTGAGGTCATGCTTTATAAGGCACAGCTATAGATCCTTTAGAAATCATTACAACATATCAAAATCAAGAGAAGGCCTCTCAAACTTTCAAGATCCACTTCTATTTGAGAAGGAGTATTGTCATGGATTGAACTGAGGGTCTCTTACTTGCTAATCATGTTAATTGTGCTACCAACACATTACTTCCATAACACAAGTCTCAATTATGTAGAAATTTTTAGAAAGTACTCAACTCCCATTTAATCAGCAAATGTAAAAGTTGGGAGTTATAAATCTTCTAGGGATGGTAACTCCATTTTTTTTTCTATAACTAAACCCGAGACCACCAGATGGGACATGTCATTTTCCAAAGTGAGAAATGCCTTTCTCCATGTCTCACTCTCCATGGTTCAGGGTCTGTGCCCTAGTTCAGAGTAGTCATAGCACTGAAGGTCCCTATACATCCATATGGAATATCACTCTTTAATTGTCTATCACTGCTAGGAGGGTCTCCCTGCCTCAATGGCAAGCTCTTTGATTCAGTTGCATTTGTATCTTCATAGAACTTAGTCCAGAGCAGGGAAACCCAGTGGGAGCTAAATATTGCCTGAACAGCGGATGTGAGTAAAAATAAATCAAGCACTTTCTATTGAAATTTGAAAACTCAGCTTCAGTGCCAAATTCCAGCACTGTCCTTAGTTTCTGGCACTAGGCAACTCTGCTGGAGGACAGTAATGCTATTACTATAAAACAGATTATGTGAAAAGTAGGGTCAAATGGTATTGTTTCAATAAAGTTTCAGCCACAATAAAGAAAATATTATCACTTTAACTCCCACCTCACTCCTTCATAAGTCAAAGGTGCTCCATACATATAAATTATAAAATTAGAAGATTATAGGCTTTTCTTCTTTAAACATTAGAGGAAAATTATTGGGCAAATATTTTATATTACCGCAAGTCTTCAATATATGCAAGAAAATCCAAAAATAAGTATGAGGAATACTTATTTTTAAATAGACGCTTAATAATTGTCAATTCTCAATTTGCTCCCACCTAAAACGTATGAACAAAGGATCAGTTAGGGGCTGGAGAAATGATTCAGCTTGTAAAAGCATGTTATGTTCTTTCAGAGCACCTCAGTTCAAGTCCTGCCACCCATACTAGGTGGCTCATAACTGATTGTAACCCCAGACCCAGTGGATTCAATGCTTCTTGCTGACTTCTGTGGGCATATACATGTACACTCAAGCTCACATATGCATATCTTTTAATTAAAAAATGTAAGAATTGTCCAATTGATGACAATGTGATGAGACAGTGATGGTGGAGGTAATGATGATGGTGATGGCGTTAGTGATGATAATGGCGGTCGTAGTGGTGGTGATGCTGATCATAATGACGAGAATGATAAAAGTACTTATATAGCGGACACTGGCTCTGAGATTTGCACACATTTGTACATTTATTCCCTACTGTATTTCTCTTATCATCTCCATGAGAAAATAAAAGATGAAATTGAGACGGAGAGAGTTAATAGCATAGAAATCTAGACATAGATGCACTGTGATAGCAACTCATTGAGTTTTGTGGTGAATAGCTGGACGTGACAGTAACCTCTTTCATAGTACTGATTACTAACATATGTTGTGCATCTTGGAGAACAAGATAGTCCTCTAACTCTTCTATATGCTTCTATGCATAGTAATGCTTGCAAGTTTTATTATGTTATTATTTCATATTCACATCTTACATAGAAGGAAACCACCACTAAGTTTGCTCAGTCACAAAGGAATTTGTTACAGGCTCACACAAGTTATGCTAGCATCTGCCTTTGCTTTTCTTTATCTTAGTTTGCTATTTATTATATGCATACACAATCAAGATTTTTTAATTGTATTTCTCACTCTTTCCCCTAACTCTTCTCAGATCCACCTCTACACCCAACTTTAATTACTTTTCTTTCCCCCATTTACTCAGTGTTCAGACATCCACTGGAGCACGGTTGATTCACCGTGGGCAACACCTTTAAAGAAAACAGACTGTCCCTCTCCAAAAGCTCTCAACTGTCTATAGCTACAAAGCTTTTGGGTGAAGACTCATGACTCTTCCCTTCTCCATGCTTGGATGCTAAATGGCTTGGTGTTTAGCAATCTTTTGCAGTTGAACACAGTTGAAGTGAGTTCACAAGTGTAGTCGCCCTGTCAGGTCAGAAGATGGTGTTACATTCTGGTCCTTCCTGACCTTTGTCTTTTATAATTGTTTGCTCCTTATTCCACAATGGTTTCTGGGCCTGGCTGGAAAGAGGCATGATACAGATGTTGTTTCCATTTTTAAAACAGTCATATTATACTCCTTTCCATGAAAGAGGAACAAATAAAGATGTTGTACATCTATCCCTCCTATACTATGTCTGTTCAGAACATCCTCATCTCTAGTTTCAATTACTCTAGAAAGCTTCTCATCTTATTCTTGACCTCTTGCTTCTACTATGGCTTCCTTATGCCCTCTCTTCTAATAGCAAAGGTCAATTAATTCCCAGCTCATCTTCAACACCATTTCACCTGTAATACTGCACTGACTAAGCCCTTCAGTCACTCACCACTGTCCATAGCAAAGGTCAAAAACCCTTCAAATCCTTCTCAGAACCCTCAAAATCTTATTAGACTTTTTCCTCATTTGTCCTTACCTCTCCTCATTCCCCATATCACCTCTTCGTAAGTCAGCCATCCACAGCTCTGAATTGTTTAAAGATCCTAGGAACACTAGTTTTTGCCAGACCTGGCTTTGTTGGCTTTGAACTTCCCGTCTGGGATGAATTTCCCCAGGACTATCTCCTTTTTGTTTAGTTTCTCTACATGCTTTAAGGATTCAATTCAAATGTGGCTTCCTCTACAAAGCCTTCTGGAAATCTTCCAAAGAGTAACTGATACTAACAGCTGTCTGTCTCTACTTCTCATTTCAGTGGCTCCAAAGCCCATTAGTGACCACTGATGCTTCCATGCTAAGTCCACCTCAGAAACTGGATCATGTCCTGTCACTTTAAAATTGCACTGAAAATCTTTCAACAGCCCTTTGTTTCCAGTACTTTCAGGTGTACACTAATAATAAAGCTGAGGCTGATGTTATTGTAACTTTTTTGGGACTACGTGACATGTAGTCAGAACCAAACAGAACTATAAATTGCCAGGCTGATGAAAATCCCCCAATATATCCCTTGGGGCTGCTTTGCAGATCCTTTTTAACTGGTTCAAACAGCTGCAGCATTCTCAAAAAAGGTAGAACACTTAAAGTCAACTTATTAACCACCTTGAGAAAGGTAGAACACTTAAAGTCAACTTTTTAACCACTTTGAAGAGCAACAAAATATGCAGAAAGAAAGAACCTGGACATTGGCAGACACAGTTAGGTTTCTGGGCAAGGAGGTAAGCTAACACAGTATCTGGAACAATGAACAGTTACAAGTCACACAATAGTTGAAAATGGACAGGTGATTATCTAGTTTCATTTCAGTTGCGGTGATAAAAAAAAAAAAAAAAAAAAAAAAAAAAACATTGACAAGAAATGACTCAGAGAAAAAGGGGTTTATTTCATCTCACACTTCCAGATCACAATCCATTGCTGAAGAAAGTCAGGACAGGATTTAAAGGCAGGGACCTAAAAGCAGAAGTGTTTGTTATCCCTTGTAGAATTAACTCTAACCAGGGGATTCTGGCTCAGTCAAAGAAATGCAGAAGAAAGACTGTAGGAACTTGGAAGATAGCCCATTTGCTGCCAAACAAGAAAAGAAAACAAGGAAAAAACCTGGTGACTGGCTCACAAGATAATTTTTGGATCTCTTACTGTGTGTGTGTACAGACACATACATATATAAAATAAATCAATGTATATTCATTTAATATATATGTAAGGGTTAAATCTCCCTTAAAAGGTAAAACAAAAATAACACAACAGCTTAAGATACAGCTCAATGCAGAAAGCAGGAAACAACCCACCATCTAAATAAAGAAAAATGAAAAAGATGACACAAATGGAGAGCTCTTGAGTAGTTACCTGCTTTGAGTGGGTTTCTTACAGGCATTTCTTTAAAGCTGTGGGGTTTTTCCAGGGCTCAGCAGCATGTATGTTCAAAGTCTGTCTAAGCTGGGTTCCAAAAGGTGGTTGTGGATAAAGAGCAAGAGGGTCCTGATGAAGCATAGGGTAGTTCTATGTTACCTTTGAGGATGTCCAGGCAGTTGTTGCCCTGGGTATCCATGTTGCAGGGGTAGAAGGTTGGGGAACTTCTCTTTGTGTGCACAATGAGGGTGGCCACTGAAGAGAATTAGGGAGAGTTTCTTCTCCTGTTTCCACACACTGTCAGTTATTCCAAGATTAACCCTAACCATCTGAAAAAGCTATCTGTTTCATGGAAAGGAGAAATGCATTCATCACCAGACACAAGGATATTCTGATATAGTCTCTTGACCATAGGAGCCCAGAAAATACCCCAGCTGACCTCAGCTCACTGTGGTGACAAGATTATAATTTGGGGATACTACCCAGGCAGAACTGTCACTGACACAAGAATGTGGAGAATGCTACTGCAAGTGCCAGCTCTCTTACACTTGATGGCTGACTCACAAGCTAATGCTTAGCTAACTCATTTATACAGTCCAGAACAACTTGCCAATGGAATGGTATTGAACACAGTGGGCTGAGCCCTCCTACATCAATGAAGACAATCAAGGCGATCCCTCAGAGAGAAATGTGCTAAACACAAGGACCCAGTTGACCATCCTTTGTCAGGTGATTCTAGGTTGTGTGAAGTTGACAGTGCTAACTAGGTCAGGACTCTATTGGACTTCAGGAATAACCTGAATTCTCTTCATGCAGATCTGAAGTAATAGTAAGCCACTCTGGTGTCACCTCCATCACTCTTCCCTTCTACTCTTGACTCTACAGTTAATCCACAACCTTTGAATCAATGTAAGAAAGCCCTATGCTTTCCGTTTAGAAAAAGGGACTTGGTAGGCTTGATCTTCACATACACTTTGTCAACAGTAGCACACACACAGTAGAGACCATTGGTACAGCAAAAGATGTTAGATAATTTCATTCAACAGTCTATGTCCATGCTCATTAATTTTTGGTCTTCCTTTATTTTAAAATAATCTTCTCTCATCTTACATACCAATCCCAGGTCCCACTCCCTCCCTTCTTCTTGCTCTCCCTACTTTATCCCCACCCCTCCCCCCATCCACTCCTTAGAGAGGGTAAGGCTTCCCATGGGGAGTCAAGGAAGTCTGACAGAACCAAGACCCCCCCCTTATCTAGGATGAGCAAGGTATCCCTCCAAAAAAGCAAACTAGTAGCTTTAATTATACCATTATCGTACTTGTATGGAAGGTTCTTTGCTCATATTTATTCCTGTATTATCCACACTTATCTCCACTGCACCTTTTACTTACCCTCTTCCTGTCCCCTAATAGTCTGCTTTATGCTTCCATATGTTTTTATTCATTTTTTAAAATTAGCTGTAAACTACAATATGTTACTCACCCAAAAAAAATCTTTTTAAAAAACAAAGCATTCTTTATTGAATCCAAGAAATAGAGCAATTCCTCTCCTGGGGACTTTACAGGATCATCTTCCTAATTCCATGGCAATTACAACCACTGTCTTCAAGTCATAACACTATTTCCTATCACTGGGAAACTAAGTCTGATTTTGATTTTCCATTTTGCATTAGCAGCTAAGTAAGACTTACTTTTCCACTGCCTCCCACTCAGTATAACAAGGCATGTCACATCCTTCCATCCAAGTGCTGAGGTCTTAGCAAGACCACCTGGTTTCACTCTAACACTATCAGGGTACCTAGGGAAGCTATAGCAAGGAAGGGTCAGCTATGATCCTGATTCCAGTGGCCAGGTGCCTGGTGACCACCACTTGTAAACACCCTAGTAAGTGCGGTAGAAACACGGAACTAACTTTGACAGAAGAGGAAAAGGAACAATATAAAAATATGTAGGTTCTGAGGTTAGTGCTAAAAATAAATAAATACAGCATCATATTTTAAAATTTGTGTGTGTGTGTGTGTGAGAGAGAGAGAGAGAGAGAGAGAAAGAGAGAGAGAGAGAGAAAGAGAGAGAGAGAGAGAGAGAGAGAGAGTCTGTCTGTCTGTTTGTCCGTGTGACTATGTGCCTATGTGTGAGGCCCTATATGCGTTGCATGCATGCACATGTGCTTGTATGTGTATGTATTTGCAAGTTGACTGATGAGCATGTATATGCCACAGTGTGCATATGAATTTCAGAGAACAACCTTGGGGTGTCAGTCCTCAGGTCTTATTCTCAAATGCATATGCCAAGTAGCTGCCTGTCAGCTTCCTGGTATTTTCTTGTCTCTATCACCCATCCTATCTCACTGTAGGTGGCTTGGCATTGTAATAGATGCATTTGCTATGGCATCCAACTTTTATTCAGATTCTCAGAGCCCAAGTCCTGATGCTTACAAAGCAATCACTTTATATAACAAGCCATCTCATCCATCCAGGTAACATTGTCTTTTAATTTATTTCCTAAATTTAGACTTTCTTGGAGAGTTTCCCTCATAGAGCCTATGAAAATAGGACAGGTTGAATGGGGATGTGCACTGCAGTGGTGCCTCCAGGAAGACAAAGGGCTCTGTTTCAACCATGACCATGGCGTCCTCGTTCCTCTGTTCCCTGATATTTCCTGAGATTTTGTAGCATTCTGTTATGTGACAATGAGAAGTGAGTTAGAAAATTAAAATGCTTCTGAGGAAATAAAAGACTAATCTTTAAATGACATATGGGAGGGAAAGATCCAAACATCAGTCTTCATGGGTGCAAGTGTGTGAGAAGAGTGCTGCAAGTTTGCAAGCCGGCTTTTGAAAGGGTATTTACTCTGGGCCAGATACCTCTCTTTCTATTTGCTCATAAATGGCAGGGTTGGGTTCAACTCCACCAATATGCTTTCTTTCATGCTACTTTCTATAGCATGATGCTATAGACTGCTTTCCATGCCTGGCATGTTCATCCTCATCTGCTGTGAACATGTAGGCCTCTGAGAACACAGTGGCCAGTTTCATATTCAGGTGCTCCTTTGGGGATAGAGTAGAGGTGAAGGTTACAGTTCTGTTTGCCTGTTTGCTTTTCATCCTGTCTTGTTTTATGTCCTGTTTCCTCAGAAGGTCCTTCTAAAACTACCCAAGCCCTTGTGCTCTGTAACAACAGGAACAGGTACTTTCATGAGAGCCTTTTAGATAAAGACACCTCAATATCTCCCCTGCTTTACCTTACTTAATAAAATTTCCTCTCCATAGAGTCTTTGGAGACTTCCTAAATCCAATTCAAATTGCTCATGTTCCTGAATTGGCAGGGAACCAAGACAGCTCTGTGACCATGTGTTTCAATGTATCACACTGAATTCTATAGGAAACATCCAGGGGACTGGTGAACAATAGGATGTCAGCCTTTCTTGATTCACTTCACTGGTCCAAAGAATATGACTCTACCTTTTAGAAGGAAGAGTAGCAATGACATATCTTTGATTGTGCAAAATCAAGTTGTGTGCTTTCAGAGATAATGGAAGAACTCTGATTATTTTGAATAATGACACTGACACTGGCCTCTGCAATCAAGTGTATGGGGATACAGTCATCAAGAGGTAATTGATCATGTATTGGCATTACTCCAAATAAAGCAGTAATTGCTGTTTCTAGGCCTATTCAGTTTTCCATTAAATTGAAGAATAAACTGAAATAGGAACATGTGATATTTAACAAGAATCTGTGTCTGGCTTAAGGGATTCATTACATTTGAGTTTGTTTTAGAAAGAAGAAATTAGTGAATGTGACCATGTGAACATTCACTCTTCTTGCCCATGAATAAATAAACAAATAACCAACAAACTATTCAGCTTGGTTAACAAACAAGCCCTTAGAGCAAAGACAGTAAGTTTTAGGATGTGCTGGAAAATAGTTTCTGAAGAGAAATGAAATGTACAAAATTTATATCACAAGAAAAGCTTCCTGAACTCTGCTACAGCACATAGTTTGATGCTGTAGTTACTACACACTTTGGCAGCAAGAGTGAGTTCCATAATCACGCCTATACTCTGTAGGGAAAAGGAAGTGGGCTGGGCAGAAAGAATAAATTGCAAAAGCTATTTTCAAAGGTTTTGATACATTCAGCATAATATTACCCTCCTGTCTAAGCTCCTTTGTTCTCTGCACCACAGAGGAGTTATGTAGAGAAATTCATCTTGGATATTGGATCATCCATTAGCGCTTGGAAGATGATAGCATGGCAGGCACTAAGTAGGGATGTACTATAGTACTGAATGGGTGGATATGTGGATAGATGAATGATAGATGACACACATTCAGTAGATCTTAGACTTTGGAATATATGGATGGGTGGATAGATAAGTTGGTGGACAGATAGCTGAGTAGGTGAACAGATGGATAAACAGAGGGAATGGGAGGCTAAATTAGTGGATGAGAGGTAAATAAGTAAAGGATTTAGGGGTGGTAGAATATGTAGTGAGACAATAAATGAAGTAGCAAAAGAGTCCTCAGCAAAGAGATGACAAAGCTCAATTTTTCTTCTTATGCATTTTGTGGAGTCTATTTCTGGATGCTTTATAATCTTTCATATCTTTATACTCTTTCTGAACAATGTGTTTAAAGATAGGAAAGGATAAACTCATTTTTGCGAAAACAAAATGATTGGTTTAATGGAAGTAAACCAGGCCTTTACTTTTAAATTGGGAAATGTACAAAAGGCATTTTAAAGATACTTTTAAGTGTGAAACCTTGACCACATATCCACTAAGTTCACTGCAACACAGGCTCCACAGCAGCAGGTGTTGCCAGAATGTAGAATGAAGTGAGAATTGAGCAATACTCCCTACGAAGTGAAAAACATGGTGAATTGGCCTAGAGCTTTAAGACGACATGCTGCAGTTTTGCAACACTCATTTCCATTTATAGGGCCAGAGAAATCATTATATAGACATGAGGTACTGAATATTAAAAGGAGGCCAAAAAACTCTTCCCAGAATGCTTCAAAACTTTGCCCCAGATAGGCTTGTACCATTCTACCAAAGGGGCAATTAAGAAATCATGTTACTGACTGATGGACACCTTTATTTTAAACACATTTGGTTTATGTGTGAATGCAGACTGACCTGTCTGAAAGATTGACAAGGTGTTATTTGAAGTTGTGAATTTATTCGCCTCACAAAGCTGCCAAAATAGGGCATGAGTCAGAAGCCAATTCACAAAAACCACTGTTTGGCAAGGAAAGTATAACATGGTCAAACCTAGCACCCCAAATTCATTGGGAGGATGTGGGAAATGGTAATTAAGACATACAGAGAATTCAGTACTAACATTTTTCTGCTTAACAGAGAAATGAGGCATTGAATATTGGAATGTTGGCAGGAATACTGGAGTGTACTCAGTACTGCTCATTTATCCACTCAGATGGGAAATCAATATGAAATTTTTACAGGGTGGTCTTCTCATCTCCCCCAGAGTCTACAAGAACAAACAACTGGTATGCTGAAAGGACATTCTGGAATATGCCTTTTAGGAAAAGGTGTTAAAAGGGAGCTATTCACAGCAAGGCACTCTTCCATAGGGTGTAAGTATGAGAGTGCCATTTATCTTGTTTAAATCACTATGCAGACAAACAACAGAATTGTGGGTCAGGCAATAGTTACAGCACAGGTAATTACTAAGTCAGGAAAAATATGAGATGTCTACAACATTAACAGAGTGCTATTGCTTTGAATCCACCTATGCTAAGGGGAAAGAATAGCATGTGTGTCACTCAGAAACTTAGAGTAAGTATGGTTTCTTGCTTATCAGTCTACTTTAGGAATTGATTCTCTGATGATAAATAGCATCCAACTAAGGTGGTTTGAAACATTATTCAAGATAGGGGAGATGACTCAGCAGTAATTATGAAGACCTGAGCACCTACATAAATGCTTGGTGGGCATGGTGATGAGTCTGTAATTGCAGCACCACTAGACAGAGATAGCAGATCCAGGCTTGCTAGACAAATAGAATCAGTAAGCTTTGAGTTCAAATAAGAAACTGCCTAATATATGAGATGGAGAACAATCAAAGAAAAAAACCAAACATTAACTTCTTTTCTCCACATGCATGCATATACACCTGCATGTACATAAGTGCCCATACACATAAGAACAAACACAGACAAAAAAAGAAAACCCAACTCATTTTTACGTCATTCTCAGGGATTAGGCATTCAGCACAGAGTAGGCAAATTCTTGGCTTAGGGTTTCACAAGACTAAAAATTGATGGGTCTCATCTTATCCCATGCCTCCTCCAAGATCACTGGTGTTTTAATTTTTAAAGAAAAGAATCATGGTCTCTGGTATTTCTTCTAAAGCAGTCTAAGTTGGTCATGTGGCATACTCCTGTAATCTTGGCCTTTGAGGAAACAGGTCTTAGGCTCACTGAGCATTTAAGAAAAGCCAAATCAACACAGTAAGATCCTGTCTCAACAATGCAAACACATAAACAGACAAGAATCCTAACAGGAAAATTCCAGAGTGTTGCCAGTTATCTATGTTTTGGCTGTACATAAGTATCTGTTGGAATACATGCAGTCCCATGTATACATGAGTAAAAGACTACCCAAGTAGTTACACACCTATAGACACAATGTCACACAGATATTCTTTACATTGGCCTCCATGACATAATAGGTTAGTAATTTAGATATGAGTCACTTTCTGTAGACTTTTGCTTTTAAACCCCTGTCCTTAAATGTCTCACAAAGAAACTTTTCAGCATTTGATCCAGTCCAAATTCCTGGGTCTGAATCATCTCCAGAAGATGCTCCTTAGGGTTATAGATCAAAAATTAGAACATGGAAGTAGGCATAATGGAATGTATGTGTGTGTGTGTGCCAGTAGTGGAAAGACAGAGAAAGGGTGATCAGTTCAAAAACATTCTCAACTTCGAGTGCAAGATCAGCCTGTGTTACATGAGACCCTATATTTAAAAAGTAAAAGTTTCTGACAATTAAACTCAACTGCTTCAGACATCCCTATTTTAAAAAGAAAATACATTATTAAAGTTATTTCTGAATATATTATATAATTATACAATACAGTTCCCCTTTATACAAATCAGGTATGTGGTATCATTTTGTCAATGGCTTCACTGGGCCTGTTAATGGTTTTCAGCACCTGTACTGGCACAAAGAATGCTTTGGCCTGGATTCACATGCACAACTGTGGAAGTTAAAGTGAATTAATTCAATGTCATTAGTTCCAACATCTCTCATTGATTTATATACAGAATTGATTATTCAGTAGTATGCAAAGTTAGAGAAAATAATGAGTCAGAAGCAATTACAGTAGATCAAGAACATAGCTCAGTTGGTAGCGATTGCCTAGAATGCACAAAGCTCTGGTTCAGTCAGAGCATGGCATAAATGTGATGGCACACACTTGTAAATCCAGCCCAATCAGAGATGGAGACAACAGGACCAAGTGTTAAAGATCTAGTCAGAGAAGTGTTATTGAGCAGTAGATGATGTTTGATGAAGAAACTCACGTATGGAAATTCAAAGAAGTGGTATTGGGGCATACTCAGTCATAAATGAGTCATCTCTAACAACCTTTCCCAAGGCTTGCGAAGCACCAAAGGAAAGGAAGAAAAGGTTGCAAGAGTGAAATGATGTACTGGATGTGACAGGACCACCACATTCATAAACTCCCATTAGCTGTAGTTGTCTGTCCAAGATCAAGTTAGTCAATACTGGAGCATGGAGATGGAGGAGTTCACAAGCCCCCACTCCTAACTGAGGAGCTATGGGCAATTGATGGCTCCTGCAGAAGGAGAAGTAAGTTTTTTCTTTTAAGGTGTAGTTCCCTCTAGATTGACACCCAGCCAAAGTGTATGGCTCTATACCCAAGAGTATATGGGCAGCACAAATTGCAGTTAGTTCCCCTATAATGAGAATGATGACTACCTTATATGCCATCCTAGAGCCTTCATCTAGTGGCTGATGGAAGCAGAGGCAGACACCCACAGCTAAACATTGAACTGAACTTGGGAACCCAGTTGCAGAGAGGGAAGAGTGATGAGCAAAGAGATCAAGGCCAGGCTGGTGAAACCCACAGAAACAGCTAACGTGAACTAGGGGAAGAGCACAGAACTCAGACTGATGTCTGGGGGGCCAGCATGGAACTATTCCAGACCCCTGAATGTGGATGTCAGTAAAGAGACCCGGGCACTCTATGGGGCCTCTGGTAGTAGATCAGTATTTATCCCTGGAGTAAGAAAGGATTTTGGGAGCCCATCCCACATGGAGAGATGCACTCTCAGCCTGGACACATGGGGGAGGGCCTAGGCCCTGCCCAGTTTGATATGACAGACTTTGAGGATTCCCCCATAGAGGGCTTTACCCTCCTTGGGGAGCAGAGCTGGGATGGGATGGGGTTGGTGGGAGTCGAGGGAGGAGGAGAGGGAGAGGGAGCAGGGATTGACATGTGAAGCAGGATTGTTTCTGATTTGAACTAATAAAAAATAATTTATTGGAAAAAAGAATAGAAATAATAAAATTTTAAAAATGTAAAATAAAATAAAAGTAGAATAAAAAAAACGTTGAGATGTGTGTGAGGATAGACTTTGGAGGAATTAAGGGAGTAGTTGGTGATGAATATTACCAAAATACATTACATAAATTCCTCAAATAGTGAACTGTTATTAAAAAGGGAAAATATACTTTAAAACCATAGGAATTTAAACAAAGTAAGAATTAATGTCACCAAAAAAAAAAAAAATTACGAAGGTAATTCTTCTGATTGGCTGCATTGCCAACCAATACTAAAACATAAGAAAGCTTGGAAAGCCAGACTTGAAATCCACTGGGCAGTAATGAATCAAGTGCAAACACACTCTCACAAGTCTACAACAAAGCTCCAGCCTCCAGGTTTCTCGAGAAAAATAAACCAGAGCACTCAGCGCTGCCCTCAACAGCAGCATCCCCACCCTCACCCACACGTGCTTCTCCTGAGTCACATTATTTCTTTAAGAGGCATCTTGTCGATGAGGAAATGGTGAGTCACAAACATGGGGGAATTAGTAGGTCTTTAAAATTAGTGTACATTCAAAAATAAATGTGAAAAGCTCTAATTTTTCAAGTTCTAAAATTTCCAAGACACAATGAGAATTTTTCAAGCACTCAGACTTCTCTTTATAAAACACAACCATGACAAATTCAATTGTTTAAGCAAATATAACAATTAAAAACTCTGCAGTGGCAAGGCAAACAATGAAGTGTTGATATCATGAGAATAACCACACAAAAAGAAGGAAATTCTAATAGATCCCGATAATAGTCCCTTCATATATGGAAAATGCTCTGGAGTCATCGCTGTTCTGAGCAGAAAGATGATTTTATCAAGAAAGGAAAACTATCCTACACTATAGAGCTAACTAGCCAGCCAGTGCTAGAGCTGGAAACTAATTTCAAGTTCAATTCTACCTCATTCTACTTACAGTTGAGGACATGGTAGTCATTTAGGGTTTCAAAGTAAGTAAATAAAAAACAAAGAATGGTATCATATAATTGAATGTTTCCTATTTTTCAACTAATATGTATACATATATGTTTATATACACTGGTAATAAATATAACATATATGCACATATGTAAATGACATGCAGATTTTTCCATTAAGATGCAGAGTCAGCTCATGAAGAAGTTGGACAATGTGTCTGGATTCATTTTCTGAAGCTATACAGTGAATACCATGCACAGAGTGGCTATAAAAACAGATGCTTCTTGTCTCCTAGTTCTGAAAGGAAGTCCACATGCAAGCTGCCTCTGAAACTCACAGTGGAAATTTTCCTTGGACCCCCTGTTGCATGGAAATCTGATGTTCCCTGGCGTATAGCAAACATACTTTTGTCTCTGTCTTAATATTTCACAGCCGTTTGTCTTCCATGGGCGAGACCATTAGGATGAGAGGCCATCCTAATTTTAATATGACCTCAGAGAGGAGAGTTTACTCAGTAAGGGGAACAAAAAGAATGAGAGGGCTGAAATCCAAAGACCAGACAGACTGTGAGTAAGTCAGGTAAGAAGGGACAAGCCTATCAACTGAAAACATGTTGGGTTTAATTACCAAGAACATGACTTTATGAAAAACATGAGTTGTACTGAGTCTGCTGCAAAATCTAACTCTGTGATTGCTGGCTGGGGTAGGTTCTTAGAATTTTAAGGTTGTTAGGTGTCTTTAAGCAACCCACGGAGACCCATGAATAAACATTTTCTTCTTAAATATCCCCCATGTGTGATCACTTGGCCTCTTTTGAATCATCGGATCATTTTTAGTGATCAGCAAAGTATAGACTTGGCAAGTACCACAGTCCTTCTGCTGGACAAGAAGAATCTTTCTGTAGTTTTCAGTCTTGTGGTTGAAGGAAGGACCCACACTAGGCAAGCATTCTACTGTAGAGCTAGATTCCCCAGCCCCCCTTTATGTTATTTTGATCAAAAAGGAAAACTTGGAAATTTGGTACTTCAACAAAAACTATGGTATCTGACTGTGGGAGCCTTTCCTAAAGGATGCTTCTGTTGGTCCACTGAGTTTTCTTTAGGACTTACCATAATGCCTCACCAGTTTCCTCATTCATGAGAGAAGCAAAAAAAATTAACATGAATTCACTCTGATTCTATGAGAGTCATGAATTTTCTTTTATTAGAAATTATCTTTAACACTTCAGAGCCATAAACCACGCTTAATTTGAACTGAAGTGCACCTTCCTCCAGCTTTCCCATAAGCAGGCACAAGGAAACCATGCAGACTAATTCTCATCTCTCTTCCACATCATGACCTAATAAATACTTGAAAACAGCTCCCTTGACTCCAAAGAGTGTCCCACCTCTGCTACTTTCATGTGGTTTTAAATTGAGAAAGGGGGAACACAAATCCTTGCCTACATCTCCCTCCAATGGATCATATGATGGGTTTTTACTAAACAGTTTTCAAAAACACTGTCCATCCTCACAGATATAACCAATTCACTTAGAGGTGAATTCATTTTCCTTCATTTGTATATGTTTGTCTGTAGATTACAGTGAAGATATTTATGTTGCTTGGTGTCATATGCGCCATGCTCTACTAACTTTTTAGTTCTAAAAATACTGGCAAAGATTTAAGTTGAATTTTCTGTAGAGAACATTGCTGTTACTTGATAGTTTTCACAAATGTACCCATGTATTTTCTGAGATACTGTCACTCTCCCAGATGCTCTTCAACTATTTCTCATGTCCCGATGTCCTTCTTTTACAGAGAATGTAGGATCCAATAAATCCCTTGTTTTCATTACTTGTCATGTTGATGTGACCAAACGTATCACAAGAAGCAACTTCAGGGAGGAAGGGCCTGTTTCACAACCTTTCAGTTTCATGGTGAGGGGAATATGGCAATGGTCAGGGTCGTGAGAACTTGTGGCAGGGCATGTTTCCATCTCAGTAGACCAGAAACAGAGAGTTCGGGGTGAGGGGGAATTTCTGTCCAATAGCCTCAAGGTCTGATCCCTGTCACCTAGTTCTTCTCAACAGTAGTCACCTCTTCAAAGGTTCAACAGCCTACTAAGATCACACCACCGGGTAGGAACGATGTGTTCAAACATGTGGGCTTGGCAGGCAGGGCTGTTGGTGGTGTTGATCATTTAACATTCAATTATAACAGCCCTGCTGTTCTTGTCCTATCTAAGCAGAATAGAAAGGATATCACATTCTTTTCACTTTCCGTGAAAACTCATTTTCCTTGAATGCTATGTGAAGTCATATAGACAAACTAAGTGTATACAAGATTATTGGCCTTTTTGTGCAGCAACAATTTTATAATGTGTATAAAAGTATTTATCTAATGAAAGGGACAGGCAAATATGCAAAAAGTTAATGTGTCTTTCCCTAGAGAGACTAGACTGTAACAGTCATGCTTGGTCTAACTCTCTCTCAAAGAGGATCATCACTAAGCCCATTATGACTTCACTACATCTGTAAATACTCTTTCTTATGAGTTTTCTAGTAAGCATACATTTCCTATGATGTTTTTTGAACAATCTAGAACTACCTGAAAAAGGTTCCTTTCTTTACACAAAAGTGGATTGACTAAAGTCTAGGAAGTCTAGTCAGAATGAGGCTCACCTGCCTTCCATAATGGCTCTGAGTTCATTCAGTTCTGCTTTGCATGTTCTCTTCAGGTCATGGGAAATGATCTTCTGCCATGAGGTATAATCTCCAAAGTGCAGAAAGTCTCTAGAGAAACTGGGCATGCTGACCATTGTAGTAATATCTGAACTCAGAAAACGAGAAGTGTTCACAATGAGTTTCCTTGTGTCTGATGACAACCACGGAGAATTTTTCCTCAAACATGCTGTGATGGGTTCTCTGGTTGGGACACAGAAACTCATATAAATTTGGTTCCACAAAAGCTCAGGACTACTTTTACATAATTATCTGGACCTTACTTAAAAAAATCGACCCTCGTCACCACTGTCTATATATTATATTTCCTCTTTCAGATAAGACACTCCACTCCTTCCTCCTGTGGATCCCCTGTACACTTAGGAAGGTTTCTTTCAATTGCATGCATGCACATTTAGTCTCAGTGTTGTAAAAGATTAGTCTTATGGCCTGTGCTTTCTAGATAAGCACTTCTTCTAAGATAAGACAAATATACATGTATATATATGCATGTATGTGTATATATACATATGTATATATATATATATATTATCAAATGAAATTCATGGATATATATATATATATATATATATATATATATATATATAATGAAATTCATGGACCTACATTATAAGAATGAAGTAGGCCTAGAGAATTATGGGAGGAGAGTAAATAACAATTAACCTGAAGACAAAGGAGAGCTAAAAGAATGTCAACCTCTACTCTGATGCATGAGGAAACCTTCATCATAATGATGGAGGGCAAAGTGGTGTAGCCTGTGACCAGCCAAGAAGAACAAAAGTATAGAGATCTATAAATAGTAAGCAGATATATAGCAGAACAGAGAACCAAGATCATGAACATAGAAACTGTCGGTGATGGGCTCTTATGTCTAGCTAAACTAATAGGGAATCAAAGGAGGGGTTGGAGAGAAGATTGTTTCTCAATAATGACTCCAGCATGAAGCTAACACTGAAGAAGGTGAACTCTGCAGAAGGAGTCTAAGTAGTACCAAGAAAGGCCAGGGACTGACACATTTCAAAAGACAGCAGGAACAGACATGTAGGACCTAAAGCATCTCTTAGCTGGACTGTCTGTTGTCATCTTCCTTTACTCTCAGAGGAGAGATGAAAGCAGAACCCACTAGCTAATTCTAGAGCCGCCTAGAATTGATGCTGCAGTCAGTGCTTTGGCTTTAGACCCAGGGAACAAAATTGCATTCTAATGTGTAAGGAAGAAAAGAATAGCCACCTGGCAGTAGAGGTGGTGGTGAGCCTCTAAGCGCATATACTTCTGTGAGTAAGCAGCAGGGCTTTGAATTCCGGATCCCATTGGAAGCCAGTACTCTATCAGGCAGAGTGTCTTTGTAGCTTCTTAATCATAGAGTCTCATAATCATTCACCTAAACACCCTGCTTATGACTCTCTCATTTGTCTCCCAGGTGTTTTAGTGTTCTTTGCTTGGGAATTCAAGTGGCTGCCTGATATACAACTGTAAGTGACCCATCTTCATTCTTCAGACATGAACATTCATCTCAATAATTAGCTCAAACACATGGGGACCAGAAAAATGAAAACCCATTCAAGTCTGCTCATCTGTCTTCATGATGACGTTCGTTCACACCCACTCTGCCTTCTTAGGCCAGAGAGGATCTGCAGGCCAAAACTGTGTAAAGGTAGGACAGAGGCCATTTTGGTTACTATGCTAACCAGAAAGCTGCTAAGAATCTCTTCCATTCCTTGTGAGCGTCTGCTCCAAAATGGATATGTAGAGCATTCTACAATCTGTCTCAATCCGGTGTTTGTGTGACTGGGGGTAAGGGAAGGGTGTATGCATATATGCATATGTAAATGCATGTGCACTCACCATGAGTGCATGCCCATAAGAAGGGCAGAGGATGGCACTGGGATGGCTTCCTAGGTCACTTGTCTACCTTATTTTTTGACATAGACTCTCTCTCATTGAATCTAGAACTTATCACTTTGGCTAAACTAGATGTCCAGTGATCCCTAAGGAACTAATTGTCGGGACAGCTTTAGTAAGAGGCATGTGCCATAGAGTCTGGATTTTAACATGGGTCCTGGGGATTGGAACTGAGGGCCTCATATTGTGCCGCAAATATTTTACCCACTAACATGTCTCACCAGCCCCAGTGCTGTGTGTATGAACCTGAGATGACCCTGGCTTATATTCTTGGTGACATGGTAGTCACAAGATACTGCATGGATATTTGAAGGCTGTATAATCACAAGGAGAAGACACTTTGTTCAATAATTTCAATTTGTGCACCTGAAAGATAGAAAGATGTTACTATAGGATGAAGCATTAACACAGAATTTTACATGAAAAGTCAGATTTTTTTTCCCTTTTATTAAAAACTATGTTGTTTTCTCACGTAATATGTCCTGATCATGTTTTTTTTTTTCTCCCAGCTCCTCTCATTTCCCCTCCCATCTACATCTACCCCTTTTCTGTCTCTTATTAGAAAACAAATAAGGGAAGAAAAAAAACAGTTTAAAAAGCTGTTTAAGAAGTCAATTGCTTAAAGGCATGCCTCTAGAGTCTGAATGTTTATTTTATCTCTAGTGGAAATAGTGACATTTGAATTTTTAAAAATTCTTTTCATGTTTGCTTATCCATTGGGTAGGTGGGAACACATGCCACAGTGTAAATGTATAGAGGTCAGAGGGCAACTTGCAGGAATTGGTTCTCTCCTTCCAGTATGTATGTGCTCAGGAACTTAGTTCAGGTCATCAGTGCTAGAAGCCAGAGCCTTTATCCACTGAGACTTTATCTTGCTGGACTGGCATTTGTGTTTTAGCATGAAAGTAGATAAACATGTTTCTAGTACTGGAATTTGGAAAGAAAGCATAGAGCAAAGAAGTATTTACTCTCTGATAAATCAGATTGCCAAAGGGAAAAATAAAGATGTTGACAGCCAATTATTCTTGGGGAGATAACATGTTATTCCTTAAAAGAAAAAATAGTTTTCTTTGCTCTGTAGGTAAATCTTCATGTCAATGTGTGGAAAACAGCTTGGATGAGGAATTACTTTCAACTGTCTCCCAGGCATGTCCAACCTGAAGCTCACAGGCTTCCATACATACCTCAGGACAGCTACCAGTGCTGCCCAATGCAAGATCATAAATTAATTTAAAACATTATATGAAATTTTTGGATCTTTTTAACCATTGCATCATTTTTTAAAGTTACCATCGTAGATAACATCAACTTGTGATCTTTGATGGCCGAGGAACGGCTGCCAGCCACAGCCTCTTGCCATATTCCAGTCTATTCCCAGTTTTTATCTGATCTCTCAAACTAAGAGAGGTATTGCTTTTTATTTTTTTATAATTTTGATTGTGCATTTTAATGGAGTTCATAAAAATTCAAATATAAAGATAGATGCGTCTTTGTACTGCATTAATAATGCTAAGAAATGTAGACTCCAATAGCCTTAACTGAAAAGTTTTCCAAGCAGAGCCATACCCAGTTACACAGCTAAGAGCAGTGTTTGCACTATAGATGGAGCTGAGCATCCTGATGTAGACAGAGAGCACATGAGCCACAGAACATGAAAAATAGACAGGGAAATCAAGCTATAGCCCCGACATCAGAGCCTTCGGTTGGGGATTTAATCAGTTCTAGTGACCTTTACAGTTCCTACCAGGTCTGACTGAAGAAGCAATACAGATGCTCTCAAACTGCCCTTCTATTACAATTCTAGAAAGGGTACCTCAAGCAGGTCTAAACAGCAGTTGGCTTACTGAAGGAGTATTGTTGATTTGGTACATTGATAACTTGCACACATTTTCTCAGTAGTGTTGTTTCTCAGTGTTGAGCACTTAGTCAGCGGTGGTGTTGTTTCTTAGTGTTGAGCACTTAGTCAGTAGTGTTGCTGCATTTTCTTAAACCTGCATATGCAATGCCTCATTTGCATTCCCTCTCCAAGAAGCCATCAGAATGTTTGACTTCACATTTGTTCTTTCCTCCTCCAGCCCCTTACTAAGAATTCGTCTCCCCCAACAGATAAAATTGAAAATAAACAATAGAGTATGTCATTCACTAATTGTCTGTCACACTGGCACTCCACATCAGCCTATTAGAACCTTTCATTTTTTTATGGTGGGGGCTGAGGATAAAAGAGAGAGACAACATCTAGATATAGGATCTAATATAGCCAAAGTTGGCCCTGAACTAGCAATGCTGCTGACTATGACTGTTAACGTCTGGTCCTCTCGCCTCCACTTCCCAAGTACTGGGCTTAGAAATGTGCCTGGTTTACATGGTGTTGAAGATCCAACCTCAGGGCTTGGTGTGTGTGAGGCAACATGTTTACCGATTGAACCACCTCATCCGGTAGCCTCAAAGGGAATATATTCTGAATCAGTGCTACTGGGATGTAGGTTTACAGATGACAAACAGAATCTCCACAGAGAAACTTAGTTTTCTCCTAGACAGAGCTTGGCTTTTTTGAAATATTCAAAGCACATTCAAGATAACCTTCCAATACTCACTTTTCAGAAGAATGTTCAGTGAAATACTGGGACATCCTGGGATAGCATTGTCTCTTAACAATCACCAGGCTATTATTTTGATTTCTGGCACCTCCAGGCTAACATATTCAGGATGACTGACTGAGAATGAAAGAGCCTTGACTACATTGTCAGCTGTGTGTCTCCAAGGCAGTTTTTGTGGTTCTCTTCCTGTGCTCAATACACCAGATCTTACAATTTAATCATAGTTTCCCTTTTTTTTTTCATTGCCAGTCATTAAAATGGACTGGTTTTTTTCTTTTTACTTTTTCTCCAAAGTTTTCCATCCAATGCCACTTATAACTGTGCCCAACCCAGATTATATCCACTGTCCTTGAGAAAGTGATGATAAATCTCATTGTGAATGTGATTTAAAAGATTTCCATGAGAAATACAGGGGGAAGAACTATAGACATGTCCATCTCAGAGACCTGTTACTTTCAGAATGTTGCCACCTCATTCAAAGGGGAAATCTGATCAGAATAAAATTATCAAGAGTGTATCACGAAAACACACTCAACGGGGGAAGCAAATGCGTTTCTTTGACATCCGAGATGCCAAATCCTAAAGCTGGCTGTGTATAAATGTTTCCCAAAGAAAAACAAAATGAAAGCGTGCGTCTAGCTCAGAATGTGGCTGGCTGTGCGTGTCTGTTTGCATCAAGACTTGTGTGCATTGTGTGAGCTGAACTCCTCATTCGTTCCTACATTTATTCCATTAAGATATGTGGATTTAATGGTTGATTTGTTTTGAATTCCTTGAATCCATCTTCGGTAGGCATTTGTACCGATAAAAACTGGGATTTAGTTCTATGACTACAACCCGGGATTTATTTAGTTATCTGGGGTCAGTGGGCATGTAACATGCTTTTATAAACTGATACGGAACAGGAGAGGAGCTGCATTACAATAGAGGCTGAGTAACAATAGGCTGAACTCTGAGGTGGTGTCTCAGTCTCCCGTTCATTTTGTTCGATCGGGTGGAAAACAAGCCTGCTGTTAACTCTTTGCCTAGCCTCACAGCTAGTAAACAGGTGCTGTGCAGCCAGAGGGAATTCAGGCATTCTTTGCGTGGAAGCTTTTAATCCTTCTCATCATATTGACAGCACCTGTCTTTACAATGACTTCTGAAAGACTGTAATAGATTAAAGAACTTTGGGAATCTCTACCCACAAACACCACTGCTAGCAACCAGACCCATGGCCTATTTAGCAGGTCAGATTGGGGCAGAGTGAGACAGGTTTAAGCTAGCCTGCCCCTGTCACCTGGCAGAATGCTCTTAGGCAGTACCCTGGTCAGCCCAGGGTTCTATGACTACTTGTCTGCACGCAGGTGCAAAGGACCCCTTTAAAAGAAAGACCCCTGCCCACTTGTGCTCTCTTACGCTTTCCTGCTGTTCCCCTGGGGCAGAAAGGACTTTTCCTGTCTTCCTCTTCTCTTCTGTTCTCTCTCTGTCTCTGTGTCTCCTCACGGATTTTCTCTTTCCTTCATGCCCCTTTCCCTTTCTAATAAAACTTCTCACTAAGCTCTATCTGCCTGGCATGTTTGTCTCCCTGCCTTATCATCCTTGCCTGCCATGGAATCCACTAAGGTTCCCCTCGGGCTTTATTCCCAACAACAGGTGGAGAAGCAATCAGTTTTCATAAGAGTATTGATGTCAGTCCTAATGGAATAAAATGGACTCCAAAGAACACAGTCCCAGCTTAATTCTGGGCAGAACCTTGGAAGGAGAGGTGGCCGTTCTTCTGGTGGCTCATTTTTTAACAATTATGCAAGATTGTGTTTGTGGGTTAAGAATCACTGCTATGTTTGTGCAGCAACCAGAGAACTACCAATAAGGGTTAGAGTTCTAACTACGAGCTTTTACCAGTAAAACAAGATAAATTTCAAACTATTTCCTCAGCTTTAAAATGACAAATGCCATCGCGGTAAAGAAATGATGTACAAATCTGGTTTTTCAAATTAGTAAGATTTTTGATGCAACGAAATTATAACAGCTAAATTTATAAACCATCAATTGTCAGGTAGGAAAAAAAATGCATCAAATAATACCAAATGGTTCTCTGTATTACTGAAAGACAAAAGTGCTTTAATATGGCACGTAAGAGATGTAGTTTATGATGAAGATCAAATCACATGGTGCATAGAGCATGCACAGAATTCTAAAACATATGACAATTTAAAATTCGTATTTTTTAAAATTCAATATTCAGCCAGGGAAGACGACTCAATGGGTAGAGTGCCTGCCACACACATACGTATGCAGGCCTGAAATCCAACCAAAACCCCACATAAAGCTGGACTTGTTTCTATGCATCTATGATCCTAGTGCAGCTAGGGTGATGGGGACCAAAGAATCCCCAAAACCTAGCCTAGTGTACACAGCACTGACCTGCCTCAGACAGGTCAAGAGTGAGGGTATCCTCTGACTACCATATGCATTCAATGGCACACACACACACACACACACACACACACACACACACACACACACACACACACAAAGATTTTGAAAGACGAAGTCAAGAGTCAAAAGTGGAGGGTAAACTATACTACATGGACATCATTTATTAAAAGTGCATACTGTTTAAAGGCAGGGTGTCAGACCTGGAAGAACCCATTTCAGACTATGTCCAGAATGCTTCGTTAGGCAAAACTAAGCCAGCGTTAAGAGATCCTGGAATTGAAATACAAGCATAGTGTGGAGGTGATACAACAGCAAGGCATGAATCTGAAACTTTTTGGTTTTGGTAAGTGTATTATGCTATAGATGATGCTAAAATAGGAGAAAACAAAACTAAATTAAATCTCTGTGCTTTTCTTACAGCTTCCTATAAATCTAAAATAATTTCAAAATGATTTAAGAGAGAAAATTGTAAAACAATATGGAAAGTACAAATAAAACTCTTAAAAAATTAATAGCATTTAAGTACTTACACAGGAACATTCCCTAAAATATATATTCCTAAACTTCAGGATTGGAGAGGAGATGGCAGTGAGCCTTTTCTTATTTGTTTTATATATTATTCTAATTGATTTTTTTAAAATAACAGAGGTTTTATAGTAAAAATAAATCTAATATGCATTCATTATTTAAAATATGTTTCCATGAATATCATTGTTCCTATATAGTGGAGAAGACTGTAATTCAAAAAAGTTCCAAAGCTTATAAATAGTGAAACAAGCTTTGAACATTAGCCCTAACTGCAGAGTCTGAACTATTAGTCACTATGTGAGATTGTCTGTTAGACCCTTGTTCCCTGGGGCAGATGGTATTTTATTTATGGCAGTGATCCCCACCATGTCTGCAGCAGCACTTAGCATATCCCAGGCAATCAATACATGTCTGTCAAGTGCAACTGAATGCCAGCATGAACATTCTGTTTCTAACACAAATGTAATATACTTTCCATTTATAAGAGTAGAACCATGTACAGCTGATTTGTAATATACTTCTTGATTGCGCCTAGGAACAAATGCATCCTTACAGAGTCAGAGGGTATAATTAGGGGCTGGAAAAAGAATGGAACCGAATTCAACATGAATAATGCCAGACACTCATTCACTGAGGGTAGGAGGAAGGGAGCAAAAAAAAAAAAAAGTTAAACTTAATTCCAGCATGAAACTTAGAAACAGTGTTAACACAAAACCCCAAACCACTGCTCTAAATAACCAATTGAATGTACATGGGGGGTTTAAATTGTTTTCATCTACTTCTGAGAAACTAGAAAATGTCCTGGCTGCATTTTGTTTTATTTCCTTCTTTTACTTGTTTTCAGTTCATTGGTTAAAGTACCAATATGTTTCAATTTTTGTTTATTGAAAAACATTTATTAAAACGAAAGGTTAAAACCTCCCTTGCTTTCCACCTCTCTGGAAAACACATATGGATTATGTCACAATACTACGGTATCTGGAAATTTGAAAAATGTTGTGGCTTAAATGGACGGCTTGACCTTTCCATTCATTATTTTCTATTCACAAGATGTTGAACAGGCTGTCAGGCTGGAGGTCCTGGCTACAGGCGATGGAGTGAATAAAATTTAACCACTAAATAGAATCCCACCTCATTAGGAATGCATATCAGCAGAGAGCTTTATTCTAAAGCCTGGAGAAGGGTGAGTCTTGGAAGGGTCGATGCAAGAGTAAAAGTGTTTTTTTTGTTTGTTTGTTTGTTTTATTTTGTTTTTCCTTCCTGGCAAAGGGTGTTGATCATAGTTGGGTCAGAAGGATGATTAATGTTTCTTAGGAGAAAACCAAATATTCTGTTAAGATTCCCAGAGGGTTTCACAAAAGCACGTTTGAAATAGATAAAACAAAAATATGATTTCTGTATATATATTCTTGTATATTATGAGGTTTGAGGAAAAAAGACACAAGATAGTTACAAAATATTCTACATACAAAAAATAATAAACATTTTCAATAATAGTTCATATATACGTTATTTTGAAAGTTTTAAGATTTTATATTTTAAATGTTTACATTACTGTAAAATAAGCAATTCCATATGTATTTTCTGGGAACAAAACAATATTTTGCTGGAGATAGTGGCTATTAGTCCCCGCTGCAGCCACAGCCTGCCTCTGCAGCTGAGGCACTTAAATCATCACGTGTCCCAGATGCCTTTCACTGTCAGCTATGTGACATGTGCATTCCTTAAATGTGTCCTCCAGGGCCCCATAGATTAACCAAACCTCCAAACTGACATCCTTGTTCAGAGGGTCTTGAAAAGTCCTATGCTGGTGTCCCAAATATCAGTCTGGGGTCCTTGTTCCCATCAGCTGTTTCTGTGGGTTTCTCCAGCCTGGTCTTGATCCCTTTGCTCATCACTCCTCCCTCAGACTTTGGGAACCCATTCTACACAGAGTGATACTCTCTCAGTCTAGACACACGGGAGGTGGGGGGTGGGAGGAAGGTCTAGACCCTACTCCAAATACTATGACAGACTTTGGAGATTCCCCATGGAAGGCCTCACCCTCCCTAGGGAGCAGAAAGGGGATAGGATGAGGGTTGGTGTGGGTCAGGGGAGGAGGGGAGGGTAAGGGAACTGGGATTGACATGTAAATGAAGCTTGTTTCTAAATTCAATTTAAAAAGGGGAAAAAGTGTCTTCCAGGCACAGCTTGCTCTCTTGATCCTGGCTTGCTTCTCTCTTGCTTCTCTCGCCTCTTTCCTGTTATCTCTCCAAGTCTGTCTATTTGCTTCACTCTCTCATGTCCCCACTCTGAGGTGGCCTTTTGCTATTTCACTCTCCCCCTTCCCGCTCCCCCAATAAATCTCTTACGATAACTAATTTGCTTACGGTGTGTCTGTTTTGGGGCATACCTTGGCATGGCCTGCCAAAAGGTACCCACTTAGCCTTTCCTTTTCTTTTTCTTTTTATCCCTTTTACTTTTATCATGCTTTTAATTCTAAAACCCCCAGGAGACCGAGACAGAAGGATTGCAATGAATTAAGAAAACAACCTGGGCTGTAGAGCAAAATCCTGCCTGAAAGAATTAAGCAGAGATGAGGAGGAGAGGGCAGCTGAGACGAAAGAGAAGTCGGAACCAAAATTAAGGACACAGAAAAAAAAAAAAAAAAAAAACTGCATGGAAAGCTACTATCTTATAAACTTACTGAAAAGTGTAGTTAACGTTTGAATGAATGCAACTCGCACAGATAGATATCACTGCTTTCTGAAGCCATGGGTTATTAAACAAAAATCCCAACACCAAGGGGTGAGTACCTCCCTATGAACTGCTAGCTAAGGAGACACCAAAAGAGAGATGGTAAATCCAGCAATAAACATAATCCTTTGAACAAAACGAGTCTGAAAATAGCATGACTTAGATGAATAAAATATCAAAGGGGGATTAGGGATAAAAATCAGTAGTAGAGTACTTGCCTAACATGCTCGTGTCCCTGGGTTTGATCACAAAAACCTTTGGGAAAAACAAAGACTACAAATCTAATATAAAATTAGGTTCCCAGAAAAAAAGAAAATGCTCACCTGTATTAAGGATTGCACAAGGCCAAATGACTGAAATTCATGACCATGGAGAGTTTAAAAATTGCAGATCAGAGCTAATTTATCTTAGGCTACTCTTAGTCCCTTGGAAAGCCATCCATTGTTCATCACTGGCTTGACATCAGTATGAGGGTCAAAACTTCTAAAATGCTGCCAACAGAGGAAAAACCAGAGAGTAAAGGTGCTTTCCCTTATGACTGACAACAGGAGCTGGGTTTCTAGGACTCACAGGGTGGAAGGAAAGAATTGATTCTTACATGTTCTGCTCTGATATACACACACATGAAATGTATTCTTAGCAGAACTGTGATCCGAAAGCTAAGGATGTTTTCAGACAACACCTGAGAACAATACAGAGACCTTTCCTGATTTGCTGGAAATCTTCTACCTTATATTTCACCTTTGTAAGTCATCATTTACACACGTCTGTTACTATACAAATTTTATGAAACTGTTACCATGTTAGAACATGTTACTTAGGATAACCTGAAGCTTTGTTCCCAGGCCAGCATCACTCACAATTGGCTCCAGGGTAAATTATCTTATTCCCTTTGAGGCAAGGGCTTCATTTTTGTGGCAACACCATATGTATATGTGATTGCAAGCAGACAAACACCTCTTTTGGGTCATTTGCTTGGGAAATGGAGGAGGAAAGGGGGAAAAATACATGGGATCTGTAGGATTCTGTGTAGGAAGAATATATGAATCAAGCATGCTCACTGGTTAATTACTTCTACAGTTAAGCTTCCAAACTCTCTGCAGCCCAATATGGTCCAACTCTATACATTTGTTAAATTCACTGGGCCCCCAGATTCCACAAAGCAATGGGGAAAACCTTTCAGGGGTAGACACTAAAAAAGGGAGAGAGATGGGACATATAAAGTGCTTGCAAAGTTAAGTTCAAGTCCAGAACAGGTTACAAAAATAAGAGCAGTGGCCCAAGACCTCTGGAAGTCTCCAGGGAGCCGTGAGTGTGACAGAGACCAAGCAAGCAAAGGCCTATTCAATGTAACACAAAGGTGTGGCTGTGAGGCAGCAATCTCCGTATAGTTTTCAGATATCCAATTAGATATTTGCATGTACTATTTGCCTTGCTTGTATGTAAAACTCAACATTACCAAATAAAAAATAAAAACATCATACATACCAACAGCAGAGGATAGAAAAACACATATGCTAGCTGAATGTCCCCAGTGGCTGCCCGTGGGTAGACCAGCAGCAATTCTTCCAGTTGAAGGGTCAGCAAACTAAAGCACCTGGATTAGAGCCAGCCCTGTCTTTAACAGAGAATTCTTGGAAAACGGCCATTCTCATTCACTTATGTATTGTCCATAGCTGCCTCTATGGTACAATGGCAAAGTTAAGTAGCTTTGACAGAGTCTGTTTGGTCCACAATGCCTGAAATATTTACAACAGGCCCTTAAAGAGTTAGCTGACCCTGCTTCTAATATTTCTTTTCCAATCACTTCATACTCAGATAAGGAGCTGAATTAGCATGTGTATACAAAGAGATTTTTCCAGAATGGAAGCTTTGTTGTGGGATATTTGTACACGGTATGAAGGTGTTTTGTTGTGACTGGTATAATAAAAAGCTGAACGGTCATTAGCTAGGGAGGACGTATAGGCAGAACTTCCAAAGAGAGAAGGGAAGAAGGCTGAGTTGCCAAACAAACAAAGAGGAAATAACATGGGCAGTACAGAGAGATGAGGGAATGACCCACATGACAAAATATAGATTAAAATAAATGGGTCAATTTAAGTTATAAGTGCTAGCGGGACAAGCCTAAGCTAAAGGCCAAGCTTTCATAATTAATAATAAGTCTCCATGTCATTATTTGTGAGCTGGTGGCCCAAAGAAAAATCCAACTACAAAGTTTCCTCACAGACAAGAAACCCATACCCAGACACTGAGGCTCTGAAGTGTTTCCAGTTATAAAGGCTAGCACATGGAATTTTGAGATGCCTCGGTAAGTACAGTTGCTTGCTACTGAGACTGATGACCTGATTTCCATTCAGGGGATCCATGTGTGATAAGAAGAAAACCACCTCCTGAAGGTGGTCCTTGGATATTCACACTTGTACCATGTAACATGTGCCCACCTCCAAAATAAATAGATATTTAAGTAGGTAGATAGACAGATGATTGATAGATAGATAGATAGATAGACAGATAGATGTGATGAAAACATTAAAAAGAAACTGCTGGTTTAGGTTGGCCTATAGTAGCTCTATGTGAAAATTTGGCTTAGTGATGAATAGAGGTCTTGCCTGATATGTGTGAGGCCCTGAAGTTTGATCTCAGCATCACAAAAAAAAAAAAAACAAGAGAACAGTAAAGTCTTATTGCTTAAAATGATAGAAATTTACTGCTTTCATTTCTAAATGGTATCATTCTGTGCAATCAAAGTTTAAAAAATACTTTATAAAATCCAATTCCAAATATTAGCATTTTACGTATGTTGGTTTTAAGTATTCATGCTTCTTAGCTAATGAATCCACTCCTTTTTAGTTATTCATGTGGATGAGTGTACATAGCTGATATATATAAGACTGTGGGTACTCATATGCCCTGGCATGCATGTGGAAACCAGAGTAAGTTTTCAACTTCTACTTTCTTTCTTTCTTTCTTTCTTTCTTTCTTTCTTTCTTTCTTTCTTTCTTTCTTTCTTTCTTTCTTTTTCTGAGACAGGGTTTCTCTGTGTAGCTTTGGAGCCTATCCTGGCACTCGATCTGGAGTCCAGGCTGGCCTCGAACTCACAGAGATTCGCCTGCCTCTGCCTCCCGGCACCTTCTATTTTCTTGAGGCAGGGTCTTGTACCAAAGTGCATACTCTAGGCTAGCTGATCCACAGACCTGGGGTGGTTCTCTAGTCGTAGCCTCTCATTTCACTGTAGGCATGCTAAGATTACATATGTGTACCACTGCATGTGGCTTTTTACCTGGGATGGAATTCAAGTTACCAGAGTTGTGCTGGCAAGTGCTTTAACAACTGAATGATTTCCCACACCCCAAATCTACTTCTTGGGGAGAGGTATGGCTTGTATTGCTTGTTGTTTTATCACAATATAGAACAGTCTATGAGACAAGCCTCTATGCACACCTGTGAAGGCCTGTCTGGATTAGATTATCCTCAGGACACCTGCAAGGGTTTGTCTAGATTGGATTAGCCCAAGAATACTTGTGATGGATTTTCTCTGAAGGACTAATCCAGGTGGGAAGACTCACTCTAAAATGAGTAGTATCATTTCCTAGACTTGGGTCCTGGGCTGGATAGAAAGAAAGCTGTCTGTGCACCATCGTTTTCTGCTTCCTGATAACCTCAAGCTCTCATCAATAACACTTCCCAGCCATGATGGACCAGACCCTCAAATCCTGAGCCAAAATAATACCTTTATCCCCAAAGTTGCTTTTGACGGAATATTTCATCACAGCAACAGGAAAAACAACTAAGACAGGAGACTATCCCCAACACTACAAACAAAACTTTGATTCCTATCAGAAATACACTTCAGAAATAACAGCTGAGTTTTTTGTTGTTGTTATTGTCGTTGTTTTTGCCAACAAACAGATTGATGTTTACCTCCCAGGTCTCCAAAAGGCATAATGACTTGTATTGTACTTCTTTTCTTGTTGTTGTTACTTAGTTTTTATTCTGTCATAGAATTGCAAGATTAACAGGAGTTCTTTTAAGCCGAGGTCCGTAATTACAGTCCTTAAAGCACAGAGGCGATGAAGCAGAGCTCAATAACATTACAGTCATTAATAACAAGCTATTGTACTAAGTCTATCTAAAGGATGACTTTCTCTGTGACAGGAAGTGAAGGAGGAGGGAACTCTGAAACTCTTAAGCCTTTTAGTTGGTAGGTATGACAGGAAAGTCAAGTTTAACATCCTCTTAACCTGGCCAAGTCTCCCTTTCCAAGCAATCAGAACATCTAGCACAACATACTATAATTGGAGTGGTTTGGTTGTTTAAAAACATATTCTTATTTTAAACAAAATAGCAGCTATTTGTTGAGCCCTTAACTGGTGTCAAACTTTTAAGTTACCAACAAAATGATTCACTTCATTTTTTAAATCAGCAACCCAGTGAAGCGAGTTCATATTCATCCTTTCTCTCTCTCTCTCTGTCTGCCTCTATCTCTCTCTCACTTGATTGGAAGCAAGAGCAGGTATGGTACCCCAAGCAAGTGTTAGTGATGTATTTAGCCCCTGGCTTCTCTTGCATCTGACATTTAAGTATGACTTCATTATAGGGAAGCATAAAGGAGGAAAGATAATGTCGGTATCCAAACTGTTCTCTTGTGCTAATTTAGCTGCTGTTCTTGCAGGCTGTTAGAATATAATTTGGCATTTTACCTAAATCAAGGGAAATTAGTAATAAAAAAGAAATGAGCAAGTAACCTAATGAAGCTTAGTTTTCAACTAATTAGTGGCTTGGGTGAACATCATGCTTTTACCTGAAAAAATTTTAGAAATAGTACAAAGGGTGCCTAGGGTCACTGCTAAAAATTTGTCTCCAAAGCCCATGAGGCCTCAACCCTACAGACAAAAATACAGGCAACTGAGCAAAGCTGGGGATCGGAGAGGTGGCCTTCCCTGGTAAAGAGCACACCAATAGGTTGCCCAGTTGCAAATGATCAGCTCTGAAAACATGCATAGAGTTAGCAATATATGAACTGAACAGGATATATATATATATATATATATATATATTATATATACCATCATCAACCTGTCTGAGGGTGGACTTGTCCTATGTTCATGCAAATTGTTATATATATATATATATATATATATATATATATATAACAATTAGTAAATAAAAGAGGCCAAGAGTCAGGGGTATGGGGTGTCTAGAAAGATAAAAGTAAAGTGAAAATGTTTTGATCAAATTAGAATCTCAAAAAATAAAAGAATAAAATAAAGAAAAATTTCTCCTTCATGGGCATGAACTTACATGAATTCTTGGGTGTGGAATTTCTCATTTACCCGTTCATCTTTCACTCTTCATATGTCTCATTTACCCTTCTTAAGTGTTGTCTAGGCAGGATAGAAAGAAAGGAAATTCTTGGCACACATTAGAAGGGTCAACAGTCTCTAATCCTGGAATCTAGTTAAAGCCTCTCACCAAAAGAGAAGCAAGGATACCAGCTCCATTTACAGTTGCTTATGCCTACTCCCCTCCTGGGTGCAATCCGAGAGACCTCTCCATATACCCCAGTTATTGGGAAAAGATATGGACTAAACCCCCTGTGTAACCCTGTGGCTTCTGATTTCAGTCCATCAGATTACACCTCTGTGCAAGGCATTCCCACAGCCACCTAACTTATCCCATTTGTCAAAAGAAAAGTGGAGGAGATTCCTTAGCAACCTTTTGAGATGTAAATTGAGAGTCACAAAATAGTATAGATGGCTAATACCAAGATAATTATTTGTGACTTTCCCTTGAGAAGCCCAGATTCATGCTGGGGTGTATCCTGCTTTTTTCTGAGCACCTCTCTTTTTCTTGAGCCTATATTAAAATGTTCCCCCTTATCTATCTGTCAGACTGAGACTGATAGCTCTAAAGATGAGGCTAGTCATTTTATTGTCCAACCTGCTCATTTCTAAATAGCAATTATTCTATCAAAACAAGAATCTGTGTGTGTGTGTGTGTGTGTGTGTGTGTGTGTGTGTGCCTGCATGTCACAGAAACGTAACGCAGCTTTTGTATAACCTGGCAGTGAAGAGTCTGTTCACTCCAAAATGAAGGCAGAATCATCTTAAGGATTCTGATAGCATGACCACTGGGATCAAGTAATTTTCTTCTTGAACAAGCACAGATCACAAGTCCTCCCTCCACAGCTAAGCAGTTGAACAACATATAATTAGCTGTATTGCATTTTTGGAGGGCATACTCTCTCTCCTCCATAGAGTACCTGTCATTTCTCAGGAAGATTTGTTCCTATGTCTGAGGCCAGAAATATGAAGGGAAAAAAGGGTGTACCATAGTACCATCAATCAACCTGTCTGAGGGTGGACTTGTCCTATGTTCATGCAAGCAGTTTCACTTGTTATAAATGTAAGAATGTAAAGAATTTAATGTGAGGCTAAAATAATGTAATAACTCATAAGTTTCTCAATACTCAGAAATGGTATAGATGTAAAACAATCCCCCGTGTAACTGATATATTTTCTTGACAATTCCTTATGTATATACAATATATACTTACTCTTTCTCTCTCTAGTCCCCAACTCTGTCTGGGCCCTGCCCTCTTCCCAATCACTCTTTCTCCTCCTTTCATTTGTGTGTGTGTGGGGGGGGGTGTGGGTGTGTGCTCAAGAATGTTCCTTCAGTATACCCAACATTATTCTGCATACTACACACAATTTTTTATGTGAAACTGCATTTTCTTTATTTTCACATACTTTTAATTTCAAAACAAAATAAAACAAACAAAACCACAATACACAATACCCAACCCTGCTGTTCTGTGGGAGGGGATTTTCCTGCCTTAAGGCACAAGGACAGGATAAAGAGATCCTCTAGCATGGACAGAGAGCCAGGTAGGTCAGGGCCAGCCAAGGCATCTGGGGGGGGGAGGATGAGTGGATACAGGGAAACTATACAGAGGACATGGTCTTCCCAGGGGATCTAAATCTTCTTCTTCCATGCAGGAGGCATCCTCATCACCCTTGAGTGGGGGGATCTCATCAGAAACAGCAGCACTAGGCTCCTCTGCTGTCACCTCATCTTCATCGATACCCAGCTGTCCATGATGAACACACGACGGGCATACAGTTTGATGTTGATTTTTTTGTTGTTGTTCTCAAAAAGTTCAAAGGGAGCTCACTGAGGAATGAAGAGCAATGCTCTGAATTCCAACTGACCTTCTACAGAGAAGTGCTTGAATGCCAAGTGACCCTCCCAATCATTGGTGAGGCTCTTGTAGAATTCACCATATTCCTCTTGAGTGGTATCGTAAGGGTTTCTGGTCCAAATGGGCTTAGTCTTATTCAACTCTTCCTGATCAGTGTTTTTCTCCTTAATCTTCTTCATTTTCTTTTTCTTATATTTGCCACTGCCATCCTCCTCATCTGATCCTACATCTTCAATCTTTGGCTTTTCCTCATCATCCTTATTTTCTTCCTCTTTCTCACCCTTTTCTTCTGCCTCATCATCACTGATCTACTCTCGTTCCTTCTCCAAATAGATGGTGATGGGATAGCCTATGAACTGTGAGTGTTTCTTCACTACTTCCTTGACCCTCCTCTCCTCTAAGTACTCTCTCTGGTCTTCTTTGAGATGAAGGATGACTTTGGTACCCCAGCCAACGGGGTCACCATGGTCTGCATGCACTGTGAAGGATCCACCAGCAGAGGACTCCCAAGCATACTGCTCATTATCGTTGTGCTTTGTGATCACAACCACTTTCCCTGTCATGAGATAGGCAGAATAGAATCCAACACCAAACTGCCCAATCATGGAGATGTCTGCACCAGCCTGGAGAGTCTCTGTGAAAGCCTTTGTGCCAGACTTAGCAATGGTTCCCAAGTTATAAGATCAGCTTTGGTCATGCCAATGCCTGTGTCCACCAAAGTCAGCGTGCGCTCCTGAGGGTTGGGGATGATGTCAATTTTCAGCTCTGCCCCTGTCCAATTAGGAAGGGTCTGTCAGGCTCTCATAGCGAATCTTGTGCAAGGCATCAGAAGCATTGGAGATCAACTCTCAAAGGAAAATTTCCTTGTTTGAGTAGAAAGTATTGAGATTAAGGACATGAGCTGGGCGATTTCTGCCTGAAGGGCAAAGGTCTCCACCTCTTTCTCGCCATGGTGCACTTCCTCAGCCATCTTGACAGGAAAGCTGAGTAGTATAGGGCCGAATGGGTACGGAGCTCGCCAGATTGGCACACAGAGCCTAGGCTGAGCGCGCGGGGAGAGGCGGGGTGACTCAAGCTACACACAATTTCTTAACAGGTCATTCTCCTCAGCCTTTCGATCTGAGACATCCAATAGAAGACTGGACTACTTCTTTGTGCTTAGAACAACTCTATAAATCCATATGTGACCAAAGTCATCACAGGAGACAATAGAGGACCTTGCAATGACTACTCCTCTTTCCAAAGCTTCTCATGAGTTTCCCGGGAAAGTACCAGGTTTCTCACACAGCAATCTTCACTTCCATTGCCTTGTTTTGACTCTGTCTTTGTGAGCTCTAGTCCTGGACTGTAGAGATGGCTCAGTAGTGAAAAGAACACCTCTCCCTTTCACAGGACCTGAGATTGGTTCCAACTCCCATGTTAAACATCAAGAGACTCACAACCACCTTTAACTCCAGTTCCAGAAGATCTAATGAAAGACCCCTGTCCCTTAGCCCTTTCTTTCTCAAGTTTGTCTCCTCTTCCTCCTGTTGGCGGCTTCCCCGATCCCCACCCCCGGCGGCCTTTCCCCGCCACCCGCCGCACGCCCGGCCCGAGAACAAGCACCGGGTGGGCCGGCCCGAGAATGAGCACCAGGTGGGCCAGCCCGAGAACGAGCACCGGGTGGGCCGGCACGAGGGCGAGCACCAGGTGGGTCGGCACGAGAACAAACACCGAGTGAGCCGGCCTGGAGCCCTGCCCCTGAGCCCCCGCCCGAAGAGAAACACTCCGTCCCAAGGTCTCCGCCCCCAAGGTCAGCCATCAGGAAGGGGGGGGGGAATTGAGTCTGCTGTACCAGACACCAGACACCAGACCTTGAGAATATGCTGATCTGGAATGGCTCTGTGTCTCATTTGAACCATCCAATAGAAATAATTCTGTATTTCGCCTCATTTGAAAGACTCTATGTTTCACCTCATTTGAATAACTCTGTACTTTGCCTCATTTGAATAACCCTGTATAGCGCCTCATATACATTGACCAATGGGAATAGCTCTGTACAATGCCTCATTAGAATTATCCAATAGAATCCCTGCTCCTAGCTTGCGCCTTTTTCCCTATATAAGGACCCCTTTCCCTTGGCTCGGGGCGCTTAGCCACACAGAAGCTAAGTCGCCCCGGGTACCCTCGTCTCCAATAAAGCCTCTTGTTTTTGCATCCAAGTTCGTGGCCTCGCTGATTCCTGGGTGTGTGTCTCCCTCTACGAAAGTACCTCTTCGGGGGGTCTTTCACTAACACATTTCTCTCCCACCCACAAAAGGTCAATATACACACATATAGGCACACACATACACAAATAAAACTAAATCTTTAAAACAGTTTGTCTTTTTCTTATGAAAATAAACAAACAAATGTGATTATTATATTTTTATTAATAAATTTTGTCCATGCAAACATTTTTCCTTCTGCTGCCTTTTATTTTTTATTAAATCTGCAATTCGCAGCACATATACATTACATGTATTTACAGACAGTTGCCAAGAAAGAGAAAATTTGGAGAAAACTCCTGATACTCTTCAGTTTTTGATAGCTCAAAATGCAAAGACATCCATTTATTTTCCAGTGTGCAAGTGTTGCTGGTCCTTCTACTCATCTGCTCATGTAGTTGTTATTAAAACCACAGAATTTGTGAATAAGATCATCCATTGATTTGAGCAAGCATTTATCACACACTCTCAGTTGGAAAAGGTGTATTATAACTATGCTACAATGTCTTCACATCCTGAAGAACTACATAGCATCAGCTCTTAAAAACATCCCATGTGAAGGGATGCACTCTCAGCCTGGACACATGGGGGAGGGCCTAGGCCTGGCCGAGCATGATGTGGTGGACTTTGGGAAGCCCCCATCGAGGGCCCTACCCTGCCTGGGCAGTGAAGGGTTGATGGGGTGAAGGAGGGGTTGGGGGTTGGGGGAAGGAGAGGGAGAAGGATTTGACTAGTGAAGCAAGTTTGTTCCTAATTTGAACTAATAAAAAAAATTACAAAAACAGACAAACAAAAAAAGCCTGTAAACAACACCAAGAACCTGCTGGACAAACACTATCTAACTCAAAGATGCTGCACTGGTTTAGGCTTCAGTGTCTGAAACCACAGCCTGGGGGGATAATCTTTGGTCTTAAGAATGACTATCTCATTGGTGCATTTAGGTGTGAGACCTTCTGGTAAGTAACAACTATGTGTGTTTCAATTCTCCATCTCAAGGGAAAACTGCTACAAAAATAAATAAGTAAATAAATAAATAAATAAATAAATAAATAAAAAGCTCAACATTCAATTTCCTTGCTTTTGCCCCATCCACAAATGTATTCTACAGTGGTTTTCTTCCTGTTTTGCAAATTTAATTTCCTGTCAGCATTTCCAAATACTATCTAATGAGTCTGTCCTCTGTTGGCATTTACCCTAAGTAACAGGGAATTCATGGCAACTCTGGGAAATCAAACAAAGAACAGCAGTAGCAGCATTTGGTTTGATATTCAGTCACTGTCTACATGCTATAAAGACTTTGTCTTTTACTGGTTAACAATGAACACTGAAAGGAAATGGTTCGGTCTACACTATGTGCGGAGTATAAAGTCAGAGTAGGAGGCAAACCCAAGTACCACCCACCCTTTGCAGCCCTTTGCAAACCTGGCTGATTGTTCTGTTATGGATGGTAATCAGTAGAGATTTCTTAGAGATAGAATGGGGCATGGAAGGTACCAACATTCAGATACTGAATTATGTATTGGAATGCAATTCACACCTCCTCTTTCTCTTTAGAATCTTCTCTGCTGATATTCTGACCATGTGAGGGAGATCTTATGTTTTAGGGCAAGGGACAAAACTCAAAAGTGAACAAAAGCAAACCATGTCACTGAGAATAATACATAATATCTAAATATGTTTAATCTCCACAAAGAAAAAAATTGGGAAGGGGCACCACTAGGGATTGAGTCCAGAATCCCATGTTGATCAAACACTGTATCATTGAGCTATATCCCCCACCAGTAATATACTTTCTTATTGTTTTTAATCATGCTCATATTTATGCCTGTGTGTGGGTAATTGCATGTGGATGCAGGTGCCCTTAGACACAGGTTCCCATGGAGCATTTCATGCATTGATTTCCTTCCCACATTAGACAGCAAAAAAAGAAGTAAATAAAACTTTTTAAATAATGAAAGTAAGTGTTTCATTCCTGTCAATCTAGCATTCAGCAGCCAAACATAGGAAGACTTCAAGACCAGTACTACCTGGGCTCTATAGTAAGATTTAGGCTAGCCCAGACTGTAGTGGAAAATCTCACCACAATAAAAAGGACCTTCAGTTGACAATCTATTCCATAACAAACATTACAGCATACTTTTTTCTCTCTCCCAAGGGACATGGGAATCTATCTACAGGAATCCATAGGAGAATCAGGTACCTAATTGATCAAAGTTTGATTTTAGTTAAATCTAAGTTTGCAGAAATAGCCTTTGTCTTTCAGGTTGGAAGCTGAACATACAGAGGAAGGGGAGGAACTTTGTTCCCTGGCTTCAGGATTGAAGGAAGGGATCCTTCTTCCCACTACAATAGCCTCAGGAGCACAGTGCCAATAGGTACAGAAAGAGAAATGTGGTATCTGTCTTGTGACCTCTCTCTGACCCACCTTCACCACCTAGGGGTACTGACTGCAAGGAGGCTTGCCCTGCCAATCACCGAAAGACATGTGTAATGCACGCAGGTCATCTTCCTGATGCTCCTGTTGCTGTCATAATGTCACTATGATTCCCCTCCCCACCATCTCATGATCTGCATACTTCCATTTCCTTTCCATCCAATCATTCCTCAAGCTCTGGGTCTTCTCTTCTTGTATTTATATAGTTTTGAATAAATGGGGAAAAGAAACATCTCACCAAAATGTTCTTCTTTCAACCATTATCTTTTATTATTTATTCAGCTAGGGAGATCAAATTAAATATAGAATCAAACTTTTGAAATCCTTTATGCATCCCCACACATGCAAATAACCATGCGCATATCACACACACACACACACACAAGAGAAAGGAGACAAGAAGGGGAAGGGGTTTCTCTGAGATAAACTCGGGGAATAAACCAAAACTCTATACTATCATCAGAGTCCTTCTAGCCAGCATGGCCTCCATGATGATAGCAACTTTGCCAGTGATGCCTGCCCTTCATGATCTTCCCCTTGCTTTCCAGTTTCTGCTGAGTCATTACAAAGGAAGTGGAAAACATAGTTCTCATTTTGTTCTATAGTGTGTTTGGATGGGGAATATGGGGAGGAGAAGCTCATAAGACACTTGTTGAAAAATGAAAGTCACTGGCATAATCACCATTGCTCCTTGTTATGCTCAAAGCAACAATTCTTGAGCTGATCATTTACTGTAGATTACCACATCCAATAGTGGAGAGGCTATACTTATCTCAATGTCATGCTGAGCCATGAAAACCTCCAGAAACAGTCTCTGGTCATGAAAACAACATACGATTGAGTAAAATTCATCCCTATAGCATGTACTCAAGATTCATCTTCATGTTTCTAAGCATAAGAATGAGTTTAACAGGGCTGTGTTTGCAATCAGAACTCACATTTATTGTTGAGTGTACACTAAATTCCACTGGGCTCACTTGATTTTACTCATGAGATTTTGCCTCTGACAACACTTGGTTTTTCTAAAAGCCAAACCCATCTTCAAAATATGAGTAGAAGTATAGAAAGGTTGCTCAGAGGAAGGGGAACTTCATGTACATGCATGAGGACCTGAATTTGCATCCACAGCACCCATGTAAAAGCTGCATTCTGCCACAGGCATCTATAACTTCAAGGGAGGAGCAGAAACAGCAAGATCATTTGGACTTGCAGGCTTCCAGCTGAGCTAAACAACAAGCGCCAGGAAACAAGGCAGAGAATGCTAGAAAAAGGACAGGCGATGTCTTCGCACAGCTTACACAATACAAACACATACCTAAAAGCAATACAAAAGTACACTAAGAGACTATCCAAAAGAAGAGCCCACAGCCTTTCAGCAACTCTTACAAAGAGTTACATAACAATGTGATTGAACGGTGATTGGGAAAAGAGCAAATTCTTCTGTGGAGGAATCCAACATTTACTTGGATAAATGTATCCCAATATATATGTGTCAAAGTCTCTCCCATGGATACAATAACAAAACAAAAGAACGTATGAGCAACAGAAATTTAGGATAAACATTACTCATAAGAATCTGGAGGCATGAAGCCCAAGGTCTAGGAGCTAGATAAACCCCTGGCAGGGAGACAAATAGGGAAAGGGGCTACAGACAGATAATAAAGATGACAACTTTCTGGCTTCTACTTCACCCTCCTGACTTGAGATAAAGGCTTGGTGGGCTTTTTCTACACAACAAGGACCCACTTTCTGGAGACAAGACAATGCTGGACAGATATGCTCAAGACTGGTAGTGAACACACTTGAATGAGTATGTGAGCCTGTGGGTGCCCCTTTCCTTAAGCTAACCAACCCCAAATTAGGGGAAACCAACCTGCCTCATACCACTGAAAAACAAGAAATATTCCCAGCCCTCCAGGGGAAAAAAGACTCCAGTCCTGACTTTGATCTACTAGGAGTCTTTCTGTGTGATTTTTCTCCTTCTCTTTCTGTCTTTCTCTTCCCTGCCCTCCCTCCCCCATCCCTCTCTTTCTGTCCTTCATTTGTAATTAAGTCTGTTACCTGTTACTACCTGCTTTGTCTGAGGTTTTTCTTTTTTTTTTTTTCCCCTTGTGTTTAATTCTTTAATTGGTGGAGAAAAGAAACCTTATCTAAAATCCCAGATGGTGACAGGAGGTAACAGGATGATGGCTATTCTCTCATTCCTGATGGCACCTTTGCTACATCCTCACATGGTGAATGGGCAAACAGGCCTCTGTGTTTGTTTATAATAGCATGACTCCTTACCTACATGTTTCACCACCTCCTAATAGCCTTGCTTATTTATTACTACAGCACTGTAGACTGATTTCAGCATAGGCAACTTTTGTCAAACACCATTTTTTCCTCTTTGTTTTATTAGTTCAAATTAGAAACAAGCCTGCTTCACATGTCAATCCCTGCTCCCTCTGCCTCCCCTCCTCCCTCACCCCCCACCAACTCCCAAACCCATCCTCCATCTGCTCCCCCCAGGGTAAGCCCTACATTGGGGAATCCCCAAAGTCTGTCATCTCATCCTGGGCAGGGCCTAGGCCCTCCCCCATGAATCCAGGCTGAGAGAGCATCCCTTCACATGGGATTTTTGAGGCACAAAAATGGTCATTAGAGCAGCAGTCTGTGCGCCAAAGAAATGGCTCATCAGACAAAGGTGCTTGCCTCCAAGCTAATAACCTGAGTTCCATTCCCAAATCGCACAAGGAGAGAACCAATTCTTGCAAATTTTATGTAGAGGTCAGAGGACAACTTGAGGAATTCACTTATCTTCTTCCACCCTGTGGGTCCCAGGGATTAAACTTAGATCTTAAGACTTGGCAGTTAAGTACCATTACCTGCTGAGCAATGTTACTGATCCAAGATGTTTCTTAATGGAAAGTTGATCACAAGTAATGCTCCCAAGTAAGCTGATATTATATATGATGCCTAATCTTTCTTGTCCATGGTTTTAGAGGATGGTAGTATATATAATTTGTATAGCCCATAGATGATGCCTTCTTAGAAAACATTTGTTGATGAGTTATTATGAGAAAAATAATATATTATATCCTCTTTATTAAATGTACCCAACTTCCTATCTAAAAAAAATCCTGCTATGGGGAAACCACAAATATATCATCTTACATTTATTGACTCCTTTGAGGGAATCCTGCTGAGACACAAGCAAGATAGCATCAAGTAAAAATAATATCCCAGCTGAACTCAAACATTGTGGGAACTAGAGCATTTTTCATGCATGAATCAAATGCTCTTTCTCTACCTATAGATAAACATTACAAGCTAAAGTGAGAGTTTTTCAAATACTGTGTTGACAAGCAAACACACAAAACAAAACCCAGTGGCTATGTTGAAAAAATATAATAACAACTAATTTTTTTTAAATGTTGTCTTCTCTAGCAAAACTAAATGCTATTTCCCCTCACCCCCAGCTTTTTTTTTCTTAATTTAAGAGGCTGCCTTAGAAGTTTCTACCATTATGGTTAGCTTTCTTAGTACCAGAAAGTTCTATGCAGGCTACTAGGGAAGAAAAATCAACAGTCTTACTCGGCCCTTTCACAATATTATGACTGGCCTGGCAAGATATGCCCAGGAGTGCATTTGTGACATGGATGTTATAGTGGTAACCGGCTACTTCCTTCTTGAATTTAAGGCCAACTGCATAGGGAAAAATGCCTCGTACTGTTAATCAGGCCAAGCCACCATTGGTTAGGGAGTTCCGAGGCTCTGGAGGTTAACCTACTATTATTATTCCGCCCTAGACATAGTATCATATTGTGCTCTACATTCATCTATCTATACCCATAGATTAGTGCAGCTCTTGAGCCTCATTCGAGAATATGTTTGGTTTAGTTGACAGCAGCTAATACAGAAATTCACAACCGGTCAAAGTGCAGAGAATAAGTATTAGTACGGTGCTCAGTTGTAAATGGGACGTCTATATCACATCCCTTCCCCTCAATACTCAGGGAAGTATTACCCCATCAAAGAAGAGGGGACAGAAAGAGTGTAAGAATGAAAGAGAAGGGAAGACCAAGGTAAAACTATGTCTTCTTGATAGGAAAGAAATTATGAACCCATTATAGCTGTGGTTACCTAGACAGGATCATGTTAGCCAACATTCTATCATAGAAGGGGAGCCACTCACAAACCTCCACCACTATCTGAAGAATTACTGACAGCTGAGGACTGGTTATGAAGAGAGTTTTGTCTTTAAGGGTGTTACCCCTGGGATGTCATGACTTTACTCAAATGAACGGTCCCACACTCATGTGTATACAGGCAGCAAAAATTAGACTCAATAGGTAATAGAGAAAATAAAGTCATGACTATGAGAAGGATAAGGGAGTAGACCTTGGGGGAAGGGGGCAAATACTATCAATATATATTATATACATGCAGGAAATCTCAAAGGTTAACGTAAATGTCATAATAAAATAGAGGCTTCTTTGATGTGTTCTAAATTACTTGTCGAGTAAAAGAAAAAGGCTTGACAAGGTCCCCTGTAAATTTCATAAACACGTTCATGAACACTTCCTAATGTAAAATGCAGTGACTCACGTCATTCATTACAAAAATGAAGGAAGAGAGAAATGAAAGCTTGGGATGATAATAGAAACTCTGTGTTCCTAGGGCTGACTTCTTGAGAGTCAGGCATGATTTGGTTGCAGGGCATGTCCCCTCCCTTCCTCTCTGAGCATTTCATTTGAGTAGAAAGCTCTCTGTAAATCACCTCAATAAAGATGAAATAACTCCCTCCAGCAGGATTCAGATTTCCGTTATACAGGGGCATGCAATGGGTTTTCCAAATCAATATTACAACAGAAATGTGGCCATTACAATAGAAGGTACAGAGGAAGAACATATAAGAAGTTGTTTTCTTATTATTATACTCTTGGAGGAAAAGGGCAAGCAGAGGCAAGAAAGGAGAAAAATATACAAAAGGATGCAGAAGGAGGGGGACAGGTAACATGTAGCCTCGTGAATGACTGGAAGCTACCATTAAATAACCAACCTCGTGAGATAGATTACTACTTCATACTAGAAGGATGCTGCCTTTGCTTTTAGATTAAAAAGAAAGAATGCCACAATGGAATAGAATATAAAATTCAGGAAGACATTAGTGAAAGCTTGGGATTATTAAACAAATAAATGAAGAGCTCATCCCAACTGCACCATAAAATGAAAATTAAATTACAAAAATGAAATTACTTAGCTTAACATCTTTTTGAATCCTCTGCTTAAAAGGAAAAAAAAAAAGTTAGGAAACAAAGAAGGGCGGGCTCCCAGGAATGAGAGTGAGAATGGCTTTCTTTTTCTTCCTGGAACTAGCCTCCTCGAGAAGCTGTCTTGATTTGCAAATGCGTCAGCTGGCCAAAACCTTTCCAATGGTGACTGAAAAGAATGGAAGACGTCCCTCAGTCTTCTCCAGGGCTTTCCAAGTCCCTCGGCAGGCACCTGCTCCTGGCAGCACTTGTTAATTTCTTCAGACTATGGTAATTTACTCCTCTGTCACCCAGCCTTCCTTCTATAATGGGTTTATGACTTGTAAAATGGTAGGATGGAATTACATCAATAAATACTGACTGAATGGCTGTTTCATTTAGACAATGCAGTAAATATTATGACGCGGAATATAGGAGAGTGTTTGTATTGACAGCATACCCCTCTACCATAACATGTACGTATTTATTGGACATTCTGGGCTTATCACGTGCATGCTGCTGTAGTGAAGAGGAGCTGAAAAGAGGAACTGATTCCATCACTACTTAGTGAAAACTTCTTTGACCATTCACAGTAGGGTCCTTAGCAGAGACTATAAAGAACACAAAACTGCTTTGAAGACACTATCCTGCAAAAAGAAGCTCCTTTGAAAGGGGGTAAGGCTAGACTTATCTGTGGGTATAAGGATATGTATTTGGAATGCAGTTGAGAATTATAGTGATTTGTAAAGCCGAAGCAGTAGGTCCATGAACTCACCAGCCATTGGTTATTGGCTAGACTTACAGTACTAGGCATTAGTCCCTGCTACTGAGCAGGCCTTAAGTCCAATTAGATGTCTGTTGGTTTCCCCCAAGATACAAGTCCTACTTTTGTACCCTTGGGAATATCTTGCTGAACTGCTAATTGTCATGGTTCACAGGCACTGCAGCTGGGAAGAACTACTGATGGCTTTTTTCTCATGGCATCTTACTCAGTTCCATAGATACTATGAGAGCTCATCCTCAGGAAGGGGGCTTACAAGTCAGCTCCAGCTCAGTGCCTCCAGGTCATGTGTCCAAACTATGCAGGAAGCAATCTAGGCAAATGGCAATAACCTCTATTGTTTAGGGAGTCTCTTGAAGCAGCACAATGACATCAGTTGGCATATCAATGTAGATGGGGAAATCTCACAAGGCCCCACCCCTAGATGAATAGCAACAATTAATGGCTGCTATGAAAACAAAAAAAAAAGAGAGAATCTATCTTTTCCAGGGAAGAGTCCTCTGATGGATTATCTAATCCCAAGTACTCAGTTCTGAACACACAATTATTCAACACTAAATGGACTCAAAGGCATAAATTTGAGGAAGAGAGGACATGATAGGAGCTGGACAGGGGAAACAAAAGCAATAGAAAATAGAAATTATATAAATACAGAACTCACATATAAAATTCTCAAAACATTAAAATATTTAAATAGAAAGCAAAGGAGGGGGCAGAAAAGCACAAACCAAATCAGCAATAAATCACTCTCCTGAAAGTAGAGTAGGTTGGATGAAGATGTAGATGACTTTTAAACAAAATGAAGGTGGCAAAGTGAGTGCATATGGGGGTCTGCCGCAGGGAACTGGAGAACAGTAGTGATACAAGCAGTCAAGAACTTGGGCTCTGCCACCAGAATGCACTGAGGAACTATGCCAGTTTACTTCCTGCTTAACCTAGCCAAGACAAGCTAACTAACCTCTCCATTCTTCCCCTTGCTTGTCTGATTTTTTATACTAATATTGTCCTTGGTTAAACTGACCGATGTTTGCAAAGTCTTGAAAAGAAATGTCTGCTCTCAAAGAGAAAAGGGAAGTAAGATAAAATAAAATAAAATAAAATAAAATAAAATAAAATAAAATAGAGCTGGGCAGTGGTGGCATACAACTTTAATCCCAGCACTTGGAAGGCAGAGGCAGGCGAATCTCTGTGAGATAGAGGCCAGCCTGATCTACAATGTGAGTTCAAGGACAGACAAGACTACACAGAATCCCTATCTGGAAAAACCAAAAGTAAATAATAAATAAAAAACAGAAACAAAACAGCACAGTGCAGAGGAATCACTGAATACTTGGTAATGGAATCTCAAAAGCCTCAGACAAGGCAGTGCAGGAGGATTCTGCATCTTAGGGTTGATGTGTAGAAGTGCAGAAGGCATTAGCAAAAGAGTGGAAGTTCAGGCATAAGACACAAATCAAGGGCTGATACAAGGATCTTAGGCACCATCATTGATTGTATTATAGGAGAAGGCTTCCTGGTACCAGTCATTCTGTCTTTAATTCATTCTTTTCCCTTTGTCCTGTGATAGTTGAAGCATGAACAGGTTTGTAGAGAAGATTCTATCTTCAGGGCAAGAGTGACTTCCAGGGAATTGCTTGAATCCCTTGCCTCCCCTTAAATCGCTGTTCTACATCAATGATTTTTACCCAAGTACCACTCTTCCACAGGAAACCTACACCTTTGCTGATAAGCCCGAGTTCTTGTAAGATCTCCCACCACAGAAAATACATACTCCAAAGCACAATATGTTGAAAAGGATTCTTTCCTATGGTTCAGGTTGCAGTGGCTGGGGTGAGATCCTAAGACATCTACAGCTATTGGTGAGAGGAAAGGCACTAATGCAGGAGTCACGGACAAATTGACATCTTGGGCATTGGAGGCTAGAAAGAATGGAAGAGTATGTGGGAGGTTCACAGGATGGTGAAAGCAGGAGGAGAGAACAACGAAGAAGCTCTACAGGTGCACCCCCTCCTACAAGAACTGCACCCTGACAGTTGCATGACTGAGTGACCCCAGGTACCTTGAGAAAGTAGAGAAACAAAGGCTTCTAGCTTCCCTATTTACAATAGGCCTTGGAGCAGCCAAGAATACAAGATACTGTAGAAATATGGGTTTTTCTCTTTTCTTTTGATCTTTATTCACTGACTACACAACAAGAACATGAAGATCTGTCTCACAGGATCACTGATTTAACAAATGCAATGGCATATTAGGAAAGCTCCATTATGAGCTATGTAGAGTGGAGTCAGAACTCAATGGTCTTTTTGTCCCTGGTCAAGAGTATTCACCTATGGCTCCGGAAAGCTGCCTAGGAGTGAAGCAGCTATGAAAGTTCCAAAGAAATTGGTCCTGATGACTTTATAGAAAAGGAAAAATCATGTCTAATCACAGCCTAATGGATCCATGCTAGTAGATACCCATCCTCTATGTCAACTAAAATAGGACCCTGCATTATTTGAAAAACTGTTATTGCCTCAAAGTGACCAAAGCAGTATTCTGACAAAGGAAGTAATGTCTGGGCTGGAGACTATTTTGGAATTGTTTTATTTGTAAGTCTTCTGTCCTCCTCCCCCCACCGTTGTCTGGCTGAATAAAGATAAGAAGAGAAGTGAAACTGAAGGGACAGGAGATAAAAATATCAGGGGAGGGATCACTCTCTGGGGATTAAAGTTAGTTAACTGGAAGTTCAGAATCAGAGACTACAGATAAAAGAAGAAGAAGAAGAAGAAGAAGAAGAAGAAGAAGAAGAAGAAGAAGAAGAAGAAGAAGAAGAAGAAGAAGAAGAAGAAGAAGAAGGAGAAGAAGGAGAAGAAGAAGGAGAAGAAAAGCTGAGATGACCTGCAACTATGGTTAGGTAGAATTTGGAAGCAGAGATAAAGTGATTCAAATCCATTGCCATTGAATGAGCTAAAAGAAAGACAGAACAGAGATGGTAATGGAAATAACTTGTAGAAGGCAGCACTAAGACTCCATGTCAAGGAGTCAACAGAAGGAGTACAGCTCAGTGGTAAAATATTCTGTGGCCTATGGCAAGCCCTGTGTTCCAGCCAATCACAGAGAGACAGAGCTGAGGACTAATCCCAGGCCTCAACACACTCTGGTTCCTGAATACTTGCCTTTTATACTTAGGTGTCTGATTGTTTGGTTTTTCAACCAGCAAAACTATCAAAGAATAACAGTAAATGCTAATGCTAAATATGTATGCAACGATTTATTTAAGGAGGGAGAGAAAAGAAAAAAAATGAGATTAGGCAAAAAACAAAGAAATTCAGCATGGATTGAAAACTCAAGTGTCTCACCTGGTCACAACAACTCCCAAATATTGAAACAGAAATTCTTATTAGCTACAAACAAGCACAAGTCAAGAAAAATAGCTTTAAAAATTAAAGTCTGTCAATATTTATCCAACCTTAGTCTCAATCATGATAGCCTACAAGGAATTCCATTTGTATCTGACAAATCTCTCAATAAACTGAATAGCACTTAAAGAAAAATAATAAATTTGAAGCATGAAAGAGAAAAGCACAAATCTTAATGGATTACATCCTTATGCAGACATGTGGCCTATAAAAGTACCCATTTCAGTTTGAGACTCATTTTCTTCAATAACAGAACAAAACCAATATGTGGATCTTCCCATATCCGGGGTATTTTGCACCATTCAGTGAGATCTTGTGTTTGAAATGCCTAGCAAGTAACAATAACTGTCCAGGTTGAGGTTTGTCAACTTGACACAAGCTGGAATCATCTGAGGAGACAACTGAGAAAATGCTTTTACCCAGATTTTCTGTGAGCAAGTCTGTAGAGCATTTCTTTCACTAACAACTGAGTGGTGCTACCCCTGGGCCTATGGCAATGGATAGTAAAAGAAAGCATGCTAAGCAAGTTAGTAAGCAACATTCCTCTATAGCTTCTACGTCAGTTCCTGCCTCTGGGTTCCTGCTTTGAGTTCCCATCCTAACTACCCTCAGTGATGTAATGTGACCTGTGAGTTGTAAGTGGAAATAAACCCTTTCTTCACTAAGTTACTGTCGATCATAGTTCTTTATCATATTAACTTAACTCAAAGTGTTCAGTCCTCAAACATTTAAGTCCAGTCTCAAAATACATACATTGCCAAATAAAAATGAATGAATTGACTTTCAACAGCAATAAAAACATCACCAGATCTTTAATTGCAGAAAAATGATGCCCTTGTAAGGCAGATCCCCAGGGAGATTATGAACAAAATCTATGGAATCTGTTCTTGCTGTTGTTCTCCTTCTGGAACTTCAGTACTATCTTGGGTATGACCTGCCAAATATCCACAATAAAGCAGGGTAACATTTGTGGTGGTTTGAAAGAAAATGTCCCCAAAGGGACTGTCACTATTAGGAGGTGTGGCCTTGTTGGAGGAAGTGTGTCCTGATGGGATTGACCTTTGAGACCTCTTTTCTCAAGCTTCACTCAGGGTGATAGTCAACTTCCTGTTGCCTCCAAGATGTAGAATTATTAATGCCAGCACCACATCTGCCTGCATGCCACCATGCTGACTGTCATGATGATGGTGTCTCTTCATAGCAATAAAAACCTAAGTAAGACAACACTGTTCTGAGGGGGAACATACTTCTAGAAATGGTCAGAATTATCTGGCAATAGGATCTAGCTGAAGTCTACTACAGGACAGTGAAACTGATATCTCCTCTGATATAATTTATGTCAAAATGCCTAGATCCTACACAAGGAAAATCACTAGGGAATGAAGGTCATAGTACCAAGACATTTATTTCAAGCCTAAACATAGAGGTAGATATAGTTGCATGTGTATTGTTAAATAAAGATGTATTTCTATTACTTTTTTTTTGGTTTTTCAAGACAGGGTTTCTCTGTGTAGCTTTGGAGCCTATCCTGACACTCACACTCGCTCTCGAGACCAGGCTGGCCTCGAACTCACAGAGATCTGTCTGCCTCTGCCTCCAGAGTGCTGGGATTTGAGGTGTGTGCCACCAATGCCTGGCTTTCTGTTACTTTTTAAAAGCACAGTAAAGACCAAGTGTATTTGGGAGTAGTACAATATGAACAGTGGCCATAGAGAGGGAGTGGAGGGGAGGGGTTAGACTCAACTCCAAATAACATAAGCAAGAGAATTCAGAGTCAGAGAGTTTGAAGTAGAGATCTGTGGAAAAGGAATTACTACAAGTGATACAGGAATAAGGAGTATTCCAAGCTAAAAGGATTCTTGCTGATGTAAAGCCATGCTGATAGGACATCCCCCAAAGATGAAGAGTGAGCAATCTCATCAGCAGAGATGAGTGGTGACCAGTTCTCATCTGGGTGTAGAAGAAGAGGGTAGCTTCATTGTAAACTGACTCATCAGGGTTTTTTGTTACAAGTATATTTTATAAGAAATGGCACATATGGACCCAGGAGCCTGACTTAGGTTCCTTAGGTTCAATTGAGTAAAAAGTAATTGTGTGAATATCAACAGTAGAACATAGTATTTAAAAAATTATAACTTGGCTGTTAAAGGTTACTTATTATCTATATACCAAGATGAATGAGATGTCTTTCTCAAACTATGCCCTTTGGCCCCTTGAACAACAATGTCTATATTTTCTCAGAATGTGTTAGACCTGAAACCTCTTAGGCCCTACTCTAGATCTAATAAATCAGATATTGGGGGTGACATCCAATACTCAGATTTTTATTTATTCTTCTTTTTAATTATCTGCAGTGGAGAGTTAGAGATGGAGGAGTGTACCAGTGGAAGCCAGAAGAGGGTGTCAAATCCCCAGGAAATGGAATTATAAGAATTTATTCAAAGTCTGACAAGGGTGCTAGCAACTAAACTAGGGTACTCTTCAAGAGCAGTACATGCTCTTACCACTGAGCTATCTCTCCAGTCCCAGCGATCTGCATTTTAACAAATTCTCCAAGTGACTATAGTGCATTCTCAGTCTTCAAGTCACTGAGTTTGAGAAAACTCCCACATTTGTCTAGAATAGGGATGTGTAAGATATTTGTGAGACATATTCACTTTCCCTCATGATGCTAGGGACCAAACTCAGCCTTGCAGAGACTTGCCAAGTGCTCTCCCAGTGAGCCACTTCTACTGCCTTTGGAATGCACAGGTCAGTTCATTCAGATAAGCAAGCCACAAACCAGTAAAGAATATCTGTAGTTGTGTGTGTGTGTGTGTGTGTGTGTGTATGTGTGTGTAAAATAAAACGTGTGGTAAGGTATTTCCCCAGTTCTTCAAATCAGGACAACTGGTGACAACTGAGTCAGTGCGAATGAAAGGGTTGACATGGAAAGAGGAAAGGAAACAAGGAAGGTGGAGGACAATGGGACAGAGAAGGAGGAGGGAGGAAAACACAGGGAGGAAAGAGACAGAGATTCTGATTTCATTACAGCATAGAAGGTTTCTTTGGCCAACTGCTTCTCTCCTGCTTCAGCTTAAAGTCAAGCCGCATTCTGCTTGTGAAACTCTTCTCTGAGTGTCACAGCTCTTTTTCTCTAGGACATCTTGTGGCAAGATCTGAAAAGCACTGTGAGTGTACAAATGAAAAGGATTCAGGCATGTTGAAAGTGCACTGTAATTCTCCAAAGACCATGCAAATGTCTGCTGGCTAAATGGCTGTCACTCAAGATTAGGGACAACATATGTCGGTTTCTACATTTCCAACCAGAGGGAGAATTCGGGTTGACAGCAGTTTCCTAAGAGCACTGTTACACAAAAGCATTTTTTTTTTTTGTCTTTGGACAAACTATGAAAACTACTAAAGTATCCTTCTCAACAGGGTCACATCTGACCTATACACAGTCTTAATTAGCTTGATTAAGCTGCAAGGAGTGAGGAAAACTTATTTTTCAGAACCCTGACATTTTCATAAATGGCTGAAACATCAGGTATTTCACAACGAAAAAGAAAATCGTTTTAGAGTCCTGATATACCCCAAGTGGCTTATCCAGCCTGCCAAGCCACCAGGGAAATAGGTCTGCCCAATGAGCTCCCACATGCTAGCCTGCCACCTTGTCAAGCTATAGTGATATGTGTCCTCATATAAGAAAATTAAACGACATTCCATATAAGAATCAAACTGTGGTGGCAAAAAGAAGTCAGTGTACTGTACCCAAGATGAACTCCAATGGGAGGAAGGGAGCAGAAGTACAAAAAAGCAAGAGAGAAAAGAAAGAAGATCATTGGGTTTTCATGTGACAGACCAGGTAGGCTCGGGAACTTGAGCCCTGAGCAAGTCACTGAAGAAGACTGCTGTTTTCAACAAGTTTAACTCTCAATTTCTGAAAAGACATTTTCCCCCTCTGTTTTGTTTTGGCTCAGGTGTCTCTATTGGAGTCCCTTAATATAAACAAGGAAAACACCCCACCCCACCCCACCCCCACTTATTGGGTTTAAAAAGAAAATTAGCACTCTTCTTCTAACAGCTCCAATTTGAATATCTCATCTATATCTTTTAATTGAATCAAGTGAGAAAGTGGTCTGTGGCCCTTATGAACTTAAAGATCCTTTCCATCAAAGCCCTATGTGTGCAGTCTCAGGCTACAGAAACATCTAAATAACCAAAATGTCCCAAGACTTGTCACTGTCAACACCAAACACCAACTGGACTAGGTAATGTTCCTGAGCTTCTAGATGATTCTAATGAAAACCTAGGGTAAATTGACACTGAACTAGCTGTTACCTAAACTGTGGAGAAGATTAGGGCTTTGAGTGCAGGTGAACAGGGTGCATTCCAAGATCCCTTACAAACTGAAGAGCCAGCAGCTCTAGGAGAAGCCTGCTGCAAAAGAGATTTTTTTCTGAGCAATACAGAGGAAGGGATTTCTCCAGATTAGGAAGAAAGACTGTAAATTGAAGCAGAAAACTGTGTCTACTGTTTCCACACTTCCAGCAAACCAAACATAGGAGTACGATGTATTTTATAGGTATAACAACAGCCTGCTGGTTTTAAGGAACCTTGCTTCTTTTAACATAAATTAATATCTTATTTCTCTCTAGCATCTGGAAAATGTATTTCATAAGTTTACACAGAGTAGGACAACCTAAGTCATTCTAAATTTCTAACTCCACTAACTAAAACTATATAGGATTTTAGTCATTCACACCTGATTAATAGATACTCCTCATTATCAGCCACAAAATGCATCCCAATGGAAGTAACTGAAAGATCTGTTTTTTAGGTAATTTTCTTTTTCTGCCAGAGGTAGCTTATCAACTGTCCTAACCCTAATATCCTAAGAAAAATACTGAAACATTTATTTTTTCAGTTACTTAAAATTATATTCCAATATTCAGTAGGATTCATGAGGCTTCCTAATGCTACAGCCAGACATGGACATGAGCAGTTAAGTTTGCGGTCTTTTCCATTATACAAGAGCCAGACACCTAAGCCATCTTACAGATGTAGCTTCTAGGTTATAGAATATTGCTACATTGTTTTATATGTTGCTCATTTTTCTTGGAAGTTTTTCCAGCTCACTAAAATAATGGGATCTCAAATATCTTAAACTGGCCTCAGACTCACTCTGTAACCAAAGATGACTTTGAACTTCTGATCCTCCTCCCATGTACTGGGATTGTGTTCACATAATACTACATCCAGGATGTGAGGTACTGTGGATCAAGCCTATGGCTTCGTGCACACTAGGCAAGCACTCTACTAGCTGAGTCCCAGAAGCCTTAGCTGTAATAGTATATCATCAGAATTTTGGGTGGTTAAAGTACTTCTATGGATTCCATCCATTCTGCACCTGTTGTCAGTAAGTCCTTGGGCACCTACTCAGGAGAGATGAACATAAAGCTGTTTCTTCTCTCCCTCCTCCTCAGTATCCCAACTCCACCTCTAGAAGGAAGTGGCTAAGGTTGCAGAAGCCCATTTTTTTCCTTTACATTTTCAAGAGTGGAACCTACTCATCTTTAGGAAGCAAGAAGTTTTGAGTCATCTGAATTTTAATCAAAAGAAACCAACAAAACCTGAAAAAGCAGAAAGACCAAGCAATGGAGACAATGGAGCAGATTAATATTACACTCTGAAAAAGAAATAAAATGAAATGTAGAGCTTCATCATAAACAGGTTTTAAATGACTGATGTCCTCCATCAATCAGTAATTTAAGCCTGCTATGTTCTGGCTTGGAAGAGACAGAGTTTAAAGAGGGAATCCCAGAGGTAAATACAGTGCATCCCATGTAGGAGCTTGCAAATTTCCCAGTATACATAATACAGATGTAATAGGATATGCTGTGTATATTTTCTATGTCCTAGTACAGAGCTTTAAAAACAAGTTTGCACACATATTTTCTCATCAAATGTACTCAGAAGTCTAATAAGATTAACTCTCTCATTTTATAACAATGGAAACTGAGACTTTTAACTGTTTAAGCATCCTGTCCAAAGACAGCCAGCTACAATTCACGAGCCCCCTATGACTTCACAGAGTTTCAACAGTGGTGCTCTCAAATACTTGTTATATTGATTTTTCTTAAAGAATTCCTTTTATTACTGTTTTTATTTGTGCGCACGCACGTGTGTGTGTGTGTGTGTGTGTGTGTGTGTGTGTGTGTGTATGTGTGTGAGTGTGTGTGTGTATGTGTGTGAGTGTGTGTGTGTGTGTGTGTGTTTAGGTACATGAAGTGCAGGTGTCCATGTAGGTCAGTGGTGATGGATACCCTGGACCAGAATTACAGGTGGTTGTGAGTTGCCATATCAGGGTGTTGAGAACTGAAACTGTGTCCTCTGTAAGACCTACCTTCTAAGCCATCTCTCCATCCCCATGCTTAATGTACCTAATCACTTATAAATCTCTGAGTTGTCAAAAGACAGTATCATCGTACTGACTGACAGATATAACCAGTTTCCTTAAACTACAGCATGTACCATCTAAGACCAATATATCCAAGCCTCTTCTAACTATCTCAAGAGCAAGCCTAACTTTACCCCATATGTACTGAGACAATGGAGATTGAAGCACTAGTGGAAATTCCTGGGTAGCAATGGGAATGCTACAGAATGCACAGCAATACCAGGCCATCCTATATACAGAGGATACATTGCCATATACAAAGGCCAGGCTCCCAAGGAAACTGAGTGACCTATTACACAGGACACAACAGTATAAAATCTAGATGCTTCATCTAGATGATGGCTCAAGTGGCTGGCTCGGGCCTAATGTTAAAGTCCAGAAGCTCACACCAAGTTCATACCGACATGATCCTAGAGGTATGGGACTGGAAACTAAAGTGCAAGTGTTCATATCTGCCCCTAGATATCAGAAGTCACATGAAGAGAGAGTTATTATTCACTTCAAGTGTGCAGAGTAAAAGGGGAATAAGAATTTTATGAGCTGGGGACTGAGTTCTTCCCCCAAACTTCTCTTGTCATCTTTCTCAGGTCACATAATCACTCTGGGACTCACAAAGTCCTTGGTAATAAAAGGAATGAGTGTACCTGAAGCAAAATTTGCAGCATACTCTGTATCTAGTCACAGACTCCCTCCCCTTATCTGGCATTGGGCTTCAAGCTTCATTGCTCAGTGATAAATGGAGATCTTCCCAATCAATCTCACTCTAAAGCTTGAAGGCAGCCCAGCATCATGTGTCAGTCACCACTACCTTAGTGTAAATTACCCCTTATTGCTTCCCTGACTATGTGAACAACAAAAACAAACAAACAAACAAAAAACTGTGACAACACAGTTCTCTCCAGGAAGACATGGAAAGGAAGCAGAAGGAACCATAGGTCAGATGGTCTGGGACGTGAAACACACATATCCACTGACTTGCAGCTTCACAGAGACATCCATCCTTTCCCGGAGACCCTGATGTTGGTCCCAAGTTCTCTGCACAAACACAAACATTCTCACTAAATTTCTCTCTCTTTCTCTGGGCACTTACTGCACTAAGATTTTCCTAGCCGTCCTGTGGGACATGCTTATTACACAAGCCCATGCAAATGTGTAGTTACCAAGTGATTAACAGCTTTTTCTTACTATCTTTCCTTATTTGGGGGGGGTGCAGGAGGGGGTTCCAGAAATGGTTTCTCTGTGTAGCTTTGGAGCCTATCCTGGCACTCAACTCTGGAGACCAGGCTGGCCTTGAACTCACAGAGATCCGCCTGCCTCTGCCTCCGGAGTACTGGGATTAAAGGCGTGTGCCACCAACGCCCTGCTCTTACTAACTTTCTTATGACCTCTTCCTAGTGGCCTCATTCCCAATAATATGAGGAGCCCTCCTGTTGGACACAGGCATCCTGACTATGCCATCTCATAGCTGATTTCATCTATGCTCACACAAAGGTTGCTTCATAAATCCCTGCCATCTCACCACCTCACCTAAAATAGGCTTACCATTCATTTGCCAGGCCTTTACCCTACCTAACAGGCCTGAGAGCCAGTGAGCTGAAACAAAACAATAACTAATTGGGAAGAAGAGGACTCAATTTCTCATCTAACTCCTGCTGTTTGTATGAGAAATAGACCCAGCACATCATCCCTACCCCTTTCCCGAGCCTTCAGCTACTCAGCTGTGAAAAGAGGGCATGAGCTTCTGACCCTCTGATTTGATTTCACAGCATCCTTGTTTCCATTCTGACCTTTGGCTCTGGGCCTTTCCAAGGTTAGGCCATCATCAGAAGTCAAGAACTGTTTGCCATTCTGTCTGCCAATCTGGACTAGGGCAGACTGTACAGGAGAACTGACGATGATCAAATGCCCAGGGCTGGCCCTGAGCCATGTGTCAGCTCAAAACACCATGTGACAGGCTACAGATGGAGACCTGGAGACTAACTGTTGTGCACCGTGTCCTACAGAACTGTGAAGCCGGCCCTGGAGCTCACAATGACTGCCCAGACTCAGCCTCTGGGAACTGTGCCCATCAGTCTTCCACCCACCCTGGCTGAACCACAAAGTCCAATTGCTTACCTTCAGAAAAGGAATGAAATAAAATTTTAAAAAATTAAATTCAATGGTTGGGCTGTGTAACTCAGTTATTAAAGAGTTTGCCCAGCATGCACAAGGTCCTGGATTGGATCCCCAGAACTGGATAAAACAAAGCATAATGTCTTATACCTATAACCCAGCACTCCAGATGTTGAAGAGGACGATCAAGAATTCTGGGTCATATTTTAATACATAGAAAATGTGGTGATGGGGAATGTCCTTCTGTATATGTTTATTTTGTTGGTTGTTGAATAAAACACTGTTGGCCAATAAGGGAGCAAGATAGGTGGGACTAGGAGTTGAGAAGAATTTTGGGAAATGTAAGAAAGAGAAGTCTGGTGATCCAGGCAGGAAGTGACATAGTAGGCAGATTCAGAATTTAAGCAAGGACAAGCAGGAAGTCGTTCTCTTGCTCTTGCTCCTCCTCCTGCTCTCTCTTCTCTAAGGAGCTGCTATCTGATCCCAGGAAGAGGACGGCAGCAGAAGATTTATGATAATTAAGACTGAGCTAGCATATAAGAAATCCTAGTCAATTGGCCAGCAGCATTGTAAACTAATATAAGACTCTGTGTGTTATTCTGGGCGCCCACATGGTGGCGGGCATCCAGCGGACAGAATAAAGACTTATAGTTACAATGTGGGACTAGCCTGGGTTATAGGAGACTCTTTCTCAAAAATAGGTAAATAAATGGATATCTTTAAGATTTGGCTATGTCTAGTGATACAAAGATGTTCATGATTAATAACATTATATTTTATGATTTTACCAAGTACCAGGTATATGTTTTCTTTTTTGATGTGCAAAACAGCACTGAAGGGAAGGAGCTATAATTTCCCCATTCTGCAAAGTACTTTGGGACACTCAAGTCCCACCTGGCAGCTTGGCCCCAGCTCACCTTGGTGGTGCCTCACTGTGTTGCCTTCTGGAGCCTTCCAGTCCAACTCCTTCTCCCTTCAAAGGCATGGTCTTCTTTCACTAGTGGAAATCTTTCTTTAATGAACCCTTTAGCCCCCTCCCTCTCATTGGATCCCCTAAGACCTGGATAAAGATACTCAATCTAATCAATAGCCATATTTGAAGATAAAGAACAATTAGCACAAAGACCAACCAGCTATGTGGCTTCCCTTTGTCCTTCCCCAGCCTCCCTTGCTAATTGGAATGGGGCTCTGATGTGTTTTGCTTTCTCTTTGCCCTGTCTAGTTTCTCCCATAGAATGCTAAGGTGAGTCAGAGCTTTGACAAATATACAGCTAATTTCTAAATGATTGAAATCACTTTATTATTCCAGTGGAGGAGAGCTCCTACAGGAGATGTGAGAACTGGCAGCTGTCCCCACTGAATGGGTACGTATTGATGACACAGAAGTTTGATATTTGGTGGCAACTGCCATCAAGCAAAACATAGTGGGCAGTAAATATAGCTTTACAATCAAGTCAAAGTGTCAAATCATTCATGTCCAAACAGCTTTATGCTATGTGAGCCTCTCTGTCCTCATTTCTAGCACAACATTTTGTTGGCAAGACCTTACGATTGCCTCCCCAGAACAGAAACATATTCTGTGATCTTTCCTGTTTCTGCTAGTGCTGGCTCTGTGGTGATTTCTGTCTTCTGCTTTGCTTTTCTGTTGGGTCTCATTTTCTTTAAACTGTCTCTGTGCGCCTTACAAAATGTTAAGGTGCTAGGCAGATAGGTCAGTAGACACAGCGCTTTCCATAAAAGCAAGAGGGCCCGAATCCCCAGCCCCAGAAACCATGTTTAAAAAAGAAAAAACGTGGATGTGGAACCAGAAGATGGCTCAGCAGACGAAAACACTAACTGTCTAAGCCTGTTTACCCGAGTGTAAACTCCGAGTGATCCCCACTCCAATCCACCTTTAAAAATAACAAGATCAGGTAGCTCTTGCCTGTAATCCCACAACTCCTACACAGAGGTAGGAAGCAGGTACATGAGAATTGTAATGTGCATAGTTTAGCAACAAAACACAAGGGAGACTGCCTTAATAAGGTGGAAGGCAAGAACTGATTCTCAGATTGTCTTCTGGCCTCTACTGCCAGGGCATGGCACATGTGTACCTTACTCATAAACTTCAGACATGCATACCTACCTACATGCTTACATATATACAGAAATTTATATGTAAGCTACAAAAAATCCAGGTTTGGTAGCATACTCTTTTAATTTCAGTTCTGAGAAGTTGGGCAGATCCCTGGGTGTGTGTGGGGTGGTGGTGGTCTATAACCAGTCACCCTTTGCCTTCTTGGTGCATTGCAGACCAGAGAAAGACCATGTCTAAAAATTAAAAAGGTAGATGGTACTTGAAAAACAGTTTTTCTATGACCTCCACATACACATGTAGACACACACACACAGATACTACATACACATGAACATGCAACTATGCATGTACACTCTGTCTTATCATTTTTTATTTGAATTAGAAACAAGATTGATTTACATGACAATCCCAGTTCCCTTCTCCCTCCCGTCCTCCCCTATGCCCTCCCCAACTAAAACCCTACCTATCACATATCCTTTCTTCTATTCTTCCCCTGACTCAACCTTTCTGTTCCCTCATGACCTCTGCATCCTTCCTCTTCTTCCCTTCTCATTCTCGTAGCTCCCTCCCCCTTCTTCCCATGCTCTCAGTTTGCTCAGGGGATCGTGACCCTTTCCCCTTCTCCAGGGGACAATGTTTGTCTCTCTTAGGGTCCTCCTTGTTTACTAGTTTCTCTGGCAGTGGTACATTCTATCTTAACGGAGCATAGTCCACAAATGGGAAACTCATTTTATATGAAGCTCCATCTGAAGCCTATGACTGCTTTGAGTACACCATACTAGATTGCATGCACTGACTGTTGTCATTGTAATGCTTGCACTGATAACCCAGACATTCAGGTTCTCAGTTGGACATTTATGACAACACTTCTCCATATCTTGTCTGAGGAGTGTAGATAAAGGATCTCATCACTGTCAGTAGCCATCAACTCTGCAAACCCAAGCAGCCAATAATAACTTGTGTTCAGCCTACTCCACCTTACAAATGTCCTAAGCTAGGACCCATCAGACAAGGTTCTAATAGGTGGTTCCACTGAAGTACTATCAGGGAAAGTCACTTGAGGCTTCCATGTTTGCTATTGTAACTTTAGGAAATCAGGAGACAATATCCTTTCAGGTGTTCACTGAGTGTGGCTGCCTGCACATTTCTGTCATTCCCCAAGGTCCCAGGCATGCAGTTTGAACTCCAGCTTCCTCTATCTGTCTTAGGACCCTCCCCATCCTTTCACTTTCATTCTGATAGTCCTGCTTCTTTCTATACCACACCTTTACAAGAAATTGGATGGGTTTGCCCGACCTTGGAATATATTTCTCATTTTTCAAAGACAGGTTCTTATCATGCCCCAAGGACATCAAGTTACTAGGGTAATTAACGACTACACTCACAGATGAATCCAAATCCCTTCCATGAAGGCCTCACCCTCCCTGGGGAGCAGAAAGGGTCTGGGATTGGGGGCTAGGTGGGGCAGGGGAGGAGGGGAGGGAGAGGGCAAACTGGGAATGACATGTAAAAGAAGCTTGTTTCTAATAAAAAACACAAAAAAGAAGACAATAGTAAAAAAAGAAATCATTGTGCTTCAAATGATTAAAATTTTCCAAAAAGTTATAAGGTAAGGTAATATTAAGTGTTTAATTATTGACTTCCTGAACAAGATTTTATACTTCCTAACAATAAATGAATAATTTTGAGAAAAATAACAAATCCCTTCCATGTCAACACACATTTTCTATGATTGCACTCAATGATTTGAATGCTTGACACTTTCTTCTCCAAAGTACCCCACATGGAGGACCTACTTCTCTGTGAGTGCCATGTTATTGTTGGGATATGAGAACAAATAGAGAATACAGCATGTAACTTGCACTCTGCAAAACATTTGCCCAAGAGGTTACAATGCTAAGAGCTGCCTAGAGAATCTCACCTCTTCTGGAACTTAGCCCCATGAAACCTGACTGATTGGGGTGACAGATGGCATTTTATGAGCCACTGGACACATGGCTGACCAGAATACAGCCATATGTCTCTAAGTACATCAAAAGCAAGGATCATGTCCATTCTACTCAATGGGGTTTACAAGACCTACTATGGTGCTTGCCAAATAGGTGATGTAGTGGCTATAGTTGACTGAATAAAGGATGACCTCATCTCCAATACATCACAGTGGTTATGAGTAAGAACTAGAATTAAGTGAACATAGCTATGAGTCCTGGTTACAGTATGGTTAGCTGTGTGACAACTAACCTTCAGTTATCTCATGTGTAAGGTGAAAATGTTGCCATTTGTGATATCCAATAGTAGGGTTGTTATGTACCTGGTGCAGTGACAAGGTGGTTTGTAATAAGTAGCAAATGCAACCTATGTAATGATATAATTACCCACATACTGAGTGTTCTTTATTATATAACTCTTCTCACATGGATCTTGGGGGGAGGGTTGTTTATGATGGAATTCCAATTATTATTTTGCCATTCTATTTAAGCTTATGTTAATCCTAATCTAGCTATGCAATGATATAAATATACATGAAAATCTTCTTTCTTGCATTTAAAATTAAATTTAGGGCTGAGAAACTGATCCCACCGATGCTAGTCATTACTTATTTTGAGAGAAATAAAATCTAAGCATCAGCATTGCAAAATATATAATTCATGACTCATGATTGTTAATCTTCAGACGTGGCCTAATATTTTTATTCAATAATACACATGCTCAGATTTGCCCTTGTCTGAAAAACTATGGCAAATTTTAAGTGAAATATTATTAGGGAGTTTAGTGATGTTTCTCAGCTGATAGAGTGTTTGCCTAGCATGTGCAAAGCCTTGGGCTATATCTATAGTAGCACACACAATAGCCATGTTGAAGCAAGCTTGTAATCTCAGCACTCAGGAGAAAACAGGAGGATCAGAAGCTCAAGATTCTCCTCAGCTACTTATCAAGTTGAAGGCCAACTTGGGCTACATGAAACTAAACAGAAAAAAAAAAAGAAATTATTCAAAATATTTCCATAGTCTCCAGACTGGGAGTTCTAAACCAAAGAGCTGGACCATGTATGAAACAAAAGGCCTTCATGCAGGAATTATTTACATTCTACCCAAAGTCAGGGATTCAGATGCACTGAAGGAGAACATGGGAGCAACTCTAACCATGAGGCCATGGATCAGTGTCACAAGACAGGCCTCTTAAACACTTAAAGTGACACAGAATGGCATGTTAAGAAAAGAAAAGACAATTCTCCAAATATTTCCAGAGAGATTTCAATAACGTGAATATATTTCACTCCAAATAGAAAAGGTAAAATACTTTCCATGTTGTAACATTAACACTTTAATGGTCAAGTGGCTTGAAGAAGACAAATGGACAAAAAGACTATAAAACAGAAATATAAATAGCCTCTCAAGTTCCCTTGTTGCAAATTACCACCCAGCCCTGTAATTCTATTGATTTTCCTGTACTATATCAAATTTTAATCACCATAAACCATAGGCTAATATAGATCTGCCACCATGTGTGCCCTTAGAAGCCTTTGATTAACATGGAGAACCTCTAAGAATCTTTTAAGACTGTCTACTCTGGAAACTTAGAGATAAAAGCACACATCTGACAAAAGGTCTTCCAATGGTTTTGCAAAAAGCAGGTATAATATTCTAATTTTTTAAGTGAGGACCCAGAGGAAGAAACACTAGCTAGGTTAAAGAATAGAGCTGGATGAGTGAGGTGATTACTCCCACAAGGATAACTACCAGAGCATTCCTTGAAGGTCAGCAAGATGATTCTGCAGGCAAATATTTTTGCTGCCACGCTGGACCACCTAAGTTTGATCCTAAGTGAAAGGAAAGAACCAGCTCCCATAGTTTGTCTTCTGACCTCCATATGTATGTACACACACACACACACACACACACACACACACACACACACACCAGTCCTTGAGAAAATGGACAAAGTCCTTTTGTTCCCTGGGCTAAATAACAACAGGTTAGCCTTGTCAGTGCATCACAGCTTAGTCCTTAGCCTTTTTATTGGATACTCACACTACACAAAGCCTCATTAGGTTAAGCCATTATGCCTTAAACTGTGGGTCACAACACTAGTTTTTCAAGATGTTAATAGATAAAATAAATAAATAAATGTAGTTGCTGATATAACTAGAAAATTTGCATACTATATCTCACATAGCATAAGATCTACAATCCTGTAACTTCATTATCACCTAAAGAAACTGGTGTGGGGGGGAGTAGTTCAGTTGATAAAGTGCTTGCTGCACAACCGTGAGTACTTGAGTTCATCCCCAGATCTACATTAAACCTGGGTGGTGCCTGTATTCTTATAAGCCCAGTACTGTAGAGGTAGAGATAGGAAGATCTCCGGGACTTGCTGACCAGCCAATGTAGTCTCTGGGTGAGAACCAAGTTCAGTGATAGACAACAGACTCTGTCTCAAAAACGCATACACACACAAGTACATACATATCCACTGATTCATGTGGGAACACATAGACATGTACACAAACACACACACACACACACACACACACACACACACACACACACACACACACTTACCAAAAATGCAACCTTGAAGGAATTTGATCTGTGAATTATCAGTGAATAAAACTTAAAAACTTGGGTTCTATAGGTCAAAGCTTTTGATATATTAGACAATATTCTACCTATGACTAATATCTTTTTAAATTTCAAACATCACAGTTCTGCACTAAAGGAAGGCAAAACATAACATGGTGCACACACTCAACAATGGCCTTTCTTCCAAAATGCCCAGGAAATTCAACAGTACTTGAACTTTTTGATCATCCCAAGAATATACACAACTCTAGTTTCTCTCCTGTAGACACAATTCTTCGTACTTTCAGAAGCATCTTTATAAAACTGACAGCCATGTACTTGGCTCATACCACAGGTCCCACACAGTGGCACATGGGCTCTAGATTTGAGCGAGGCTAAACTTTATATTTAGGTCTGTCACTAACTAGTTCCACATTAGAGCATGTTCTTTAATCTCTCCAAGACTCAGAGCCCTCATTTATCATTAAACAAATCCCAGTCATTCTAATGTCAAAAGTTTTAAATCTGAGTTTAGAATTCAAAGGTACAGAGTTACTTTAAAATCACCAATGCTCCTGTTTCACAGTGTACATTCAAAGGCTCTATTTTAAAATGTGCCAAGAGGAGGATGCATAAAAAGCATTTTAAGTTTGGAAAGTACTTTGGAAACAACAGAGACAGAAGGAAGGCAGAGACAATTCTAAGGAAGGAGTACAGCAGGACTTCAGAGATCTCATGTTTGTTTCTTGCTGTCATCTATCCACATTGTATAATGTTTTTTCAGTAAACAGTCATTCCTGTTACAAGAACAAAACTGACCAAAAAGTGCTATACTTCTGCATTTAGGTTTTGAGTTCTTATGTAGGCTTCTACTGGTATGGACGCCAATGGAACAATCTCGACACAATTTGCAAGCAAAACTCACCAATATTTGAGAAAAGAAGGACAAAGTTCTGGGAGCACATGGAGCCCACCATCAGCATCACAGGTAGACTAAGATGATTAATACATGACAGGAATTGGTTTTGAGTGCCATAGGAATTGAAAATAAAGTACAGATGAAGGGGGAAGAAATGAGAGTAAAAGGAAGGAAACAAGGCTTGGAGAGATGGCTCATTTGGTTAAGTGCTTGCTGTATAAGCATGACATTCACCTGTAACACCAACTGTTGAGAAATTGAGACAGGTGGATCACAAAAGCCACTGGACATGCAGTTTAACCAATATAGTGAGCTCCAAGCTCAATCCGAAATGCCACCTCAAAAACTAAAGTAGGAAAGTTGGATTTGGGAGAGCACACCTTTGATCCCAACACTCAGAAAACAGAGACAGGTAGATCTCTGTGAGTTTGAGGCCAGCTGAGGATACATAGTGAGACTCTGTCTCAAAAATAAAAAATAAATTTTAAGAATAATAATGATTAAATAAAGTGGAGTTTTATGTATGAAGCCACCCAACAAACTTCTGGCCTACACACACACACACACACACACACACACACACAGAGAGAGAGAGAGAGAGAGAGAGAGAGAGAGAGAGAGAGAGAGAGAGATACCACATATATACCAGGGACAAAAATACAAAATGAAAACGATGAAAAGGAAGGAGTGTAAAGGCAAGAGTTTGTGGGAACATCCTAATTATGATACAGTATGCTCCTAGAATACACTGCTATGTCAGCTTTCTGCATAGTAAGGATATGACTTTATTTTATAAATCAGTCTTAAGATAGGCAGGACTAAAAACAATGCTATGAAGTAAAGAGGTTTATGCAAAATAGTTCAGCTAGATTCTTAGCCCTGTAAGCAAATTCACATCACTTGTGGGAACTTTGAACCTTTGATATTTGGGTCTAATTCACAAGACCAGGTGAATTAGAGTGGGAGCAGCCTCTGCATCTTTGCAGATCCCTGGGAGATACTAATGATCAGTCAGAACTCAGAAACACACAGGCGGTGTGAAATTGAGGCACTAAAGCAAAGCCCGTGGGCTTCTCGGTGTTTCCAAAGGCTCCTCAGAAACAGGAGCAGTTTAGTTGCTGGGACTATTTGAAGATTTTCAGGATATGGCTGGGAATGACAGGGAAAAAACAGAATGAATTCACTCTTCTTGCTTAGCACCATCCTAAAATATACCCTCTCCTTTACCTGACCAATCCAGGCTGCTAAGAGAAATGGTGGCGTTCCTAAGTAACAGAAACTCCTTCCTACAGCCTAAAATCCGCACAGAGGAGCTGACCGGACCGACTGGAGTCCAAGACTGAATCACAAAGGGCCTGGGACTTCCAGGAAAGTTGTTAGTCAATCAAGCTATACCTTTTCCTGAAATTTAACTTTGTCTAGAATTACATTCATCCAGGCAGGTTCTGTAGAGTTGTGTTTAATTATCTGACACTTTTTCACAAATATGTGGCAGAATAAACTACTGGCACCTTCACATTCTCCTGTTCTTGCTTCAAAATTCTAAAGATGAAAAGATGTGTTTTCCCCACCGTGCTCTTCGTGGAAGGGTGGGCAGACTTTTGTGCACCCTTCTACAGAACTTCATCTCCATAAACGCCCCAGGCCCAGCTTCACGCCTTTGTTTCTTATAAGAGAAGACAACCTTTGGGCTTATAAGCTAATATGAGCAGGATTCCAGATCACTATTCTCACCCAACTGACTCCCACACTTCACACACGAGACAGGACAAATTGCTCTCTTTGTTGGGAGTCTTGGGAAGTCTATTTCGCAAATCCCCAGGTGACTCCAAAGAATCAGAAGAAACCTGTGCTAAGTGTACCAAGCTGCCAGAAAAGGTCAGAAACATCCTTACAATGCTTTCGTGGCAACACTCCCCACTTTTTATTCTTCATTAACCTTTCTCACTACCCCTAAACATTTACTGAGGTCTTTATTTAGAAATCATTACAAGCGACTTGTCATGCAGCCAATCAGCACATAATGCCAGTTGTGAGGTAGGTGCTGATAACATTCTCCACATGACAGGGGAGGAAGCCCAGGAGCAGAGAGAGTTAATGATCCTCCAAGTACTGCACATGCTGCAAGTGGCAATGCCACACTTTGTAACTGGGGCACCTGACAGCAGAGCATACATTATTAAGCAGCTTCCTATATAACCCCAAGGAGCTTAAAAGCAAATACTTAAAGCCACAATTGGTAGTTCCCAAGAGTGACATTTTTCCTTATGCCAACAAGGGCAGTGTTGACCATGACTATAACAATAGGGCTTTTGTTTTCTAAAGGGGAATAACTGGCATTTATGAGGTAGAAGCTACTAATCATTCTCAACTTCAAAGCCAGACCTACCATCCAAGCTTTCTGTGAACAGAAAATGAAGCATCTCTAGTTTACCTTGTTTTCTTAGGTACTTCTTTTTTTGGTTTTAGTTTAAATTAGAAACAAGCATGTTTTACATGTCAATCCCAGTTCCCTCTTCCACCCCTCCTCCCCTGCCCCCCACCAAACCCTATATCCTATCCCCTTTCTGCTACCCAGAGAGGGTGAGGCCTTCCATGGGGGATCTTTACAGTCTGTCATATCATTTGGAGCAGGGCCTAGGCCCTCCCCCAACTATCTAGGTTGTGAGAGTATTCCTCTATGTGGAATGGGCTCCCAAAGTCCATTCTTATACTAGGGATAAATACTGATCCACTACTAAATGTCCCACAGATTGCCCAGGGCTCCTAACTGACACCTACGTTCAAGGGGTCTGAAACAGTCCTATGCTGGTATCTCAGCTATCAGTCTGGGTTCCATGAACTCCCCTTTATTTAGGTCAGCCGTTTCTGCGGATTTCTCCATTTGCTCCCTCTCTGCAACTGGATTCCAGGAGTTCGGCTCAGTGTTTGGCTGTGGATGTCTGCTTCTGCTTCTATCAGCTACTGGATGAAGGCTCTAGGATGACATATAAGGTAGTCATCAATCTCATCAGGGAAGGGCATTTAAGGCAGCCTCTCCACTATTGCTTAGATTGTTAATTGGGGTCAACTTTGTAGATCTCTGGACATTTCTCGAGTGCCAGATTCCTCTTTAAACCTATAATGGCTCCCTCTAGTATGGTATCTCTTATCTTGCTCTCCTCTGTTCTTACCCCAACTCAACTTCCTGCTCCCTCATGTCCTCCTCTCACCTCCTCTTCTTACATGGTCTAAAATTTAAGAAGCTTTTTGTAGGTGATATATGCATCACCTACAGGATTAAACTTGGGAATAATGAAGTTAACTTCTACCACCATTAGATTCTCACCTAACAACATCAGAGCCAAGATTCTCCAACAGGGTAGTTTTACTCCCAGAGGAAACTGAGCAATGTCCACATGGAGTTTTTGTTGTCATCATAACCATGAGATGCTACTCATATCTGATTAGTAGAGGCTGGAAAAGCTATTAACCATTTGTTTTAGTCTGTTTGGGGTGCCAGCACAAGATAGTAATGTCTGGGTTGTTCTAGTAGCAAAAAAAAAAAAAAAAAAAAAAAAAAAAAAAAAAAAAATCGCCACAGCTCTGGTGGCTGAAAGTCCAAGACCAGGATGTCAGTATTGTTGGATTATTCTAGCTTCTGCATCAATATTCTTGACATATTCTCACATAACTGAGACAATGAGAGTTCTCTAGCGTCCCTTATTTGGAATGAATCTCATCATGAAGACTCCAATCTGGTTAATTCCATCTAAACCTTTGGAACCAAGGACTCTATATTAATTATTTTCTTGAGTCTATGAAAAAAAAAAGCAGCTTATGAAAAGAAACAGTTTAAGAGTATGGTCCCTAGGAAGATGCTCAAGTGAATGGCCTAACACCATTCATATATTGGAAATACTAAATGAACTCAAACTGTTATTAAAAATAATAAAAAGATATAGACTGGTAGGGTGAATGGAAAATGAATCTAGGAGGAGTTAAGAGGAAAAGTGGGGAGTGAACATACAATGTATGGTACACATGTACGAAATTCCCAAAGAATAAAAACATATTAAAAATATCTGTTCATGAATGTTCCCACTCTTACATCCTTTAATTTAAAACTGAGTTTTACTAGATTTGGTGAGTCGGAGTCACAAAATTAAGAGATGAACTAAGAGCCCTCTGATTCATCCATGGGTCTCCTAAGGAGGGAAATTGAGGGTTAGAGAGTCTGTGGAGTAGCAGAAAGTTTAATAAGAATGCAGATTTAAAAGATCAGAGCTTGAAATCCAGCTTTGTTCCTCACAAGATATGAAAACTCAAAGGTATTTTAACTTTTCATGTCTTTTTAACACATGTGAGACTATATAATAACACCCATAAGGGACTGGGGAGATAGGTCAGTTGACAAAGCGATTCCCATACAAGCATGAAAATCTGAATTTGGATTCCTGGAATTCACCTGCTTGAGCTACAATTCTAGCACTGAGGAGACTGAGAAAAAAAGGACCGCTAGGAATTACTGGTCAGCAAACCTATCTAAATTGATGATCTTCAGGTTAGGGATAGACCCTGTCTCAAAAAGTAATACGGAGTATGGCTGAGAAAAGCCATGAATAATGAGATATTGACTACTACTACTGGTCTTCACATGCATGTATACACATATTGAGAAGCAACCAAGTATGCAGGCACACCCCCGAGACACACACACACTCGCGCTTGCAAAAAAAAAAAAAAAACCAACAAAAAAAGAAACACCCAAATGATATCACCATTGACATCTGAAGCACATAACACATGGCAGGTATCATTAGGTGCTTTTCTTTCCAGGGACTTTCAAACACAAACACAAAATGTCAACTAGAAAAATACCCTTAATGTACTTTTAATATAATTCTAGCTAAAGTCTCCACCACCAGTTAAATTTGGTACCCTTATTAACTTTGTATTTACAGAAAAGAAAACTGATGTTAGATGTGGCATTTTTCCAGAGATTCTACAGTGTGTTAATGAGGTCCTCAATTTTTACAGCTTTAAAAGTTAAATTCCAAGACATTATCACTCAACTACACAATGTGATACTCAAGCAACTATAGCAAGTACTCAGGGCTCTTGATTTTTAGTCAAGTGCTATCTCTATTGGACCACATATTGTCACCCCAAGTAAACAGTAAACAGTAAAAGCAATGGTCCTATATTATGCATATTTTCTCTGTTTTTATATTGGCCTCACAGTCTAAGCTTCATAAATATTGTTGGTTGATTAATAAGAAAAAAGTAATGAATGGAAACTTGAGAAATTAATTTGCTTACTTTATCACTTTGATTTAATCTTATTATGGGTTAAAAAAATATATCTTGTTCTCCATTCCAAAGCATCACAACCAAACTGGTGTGAAGATGGCTTGTCGGCCTCTATTACTTTGTGATCCTATAATGATGGGACAGGGAGGTTGAGTTGGGGGAAGAACAGAAGAGAGCCAGATAAGAGATACTATAATAAAGGGAGACATTGTAAATTTAAAGAGAAATCAGGCACTAGGGAAATGTCTGGAGAGCTACAAAGATGACACCAATTAACAATCTAAGCAACAGAGGAGAGGCTAACTTTAATGCCCTCTCCTGATAATGAGATTGATGGCTAATTCATATTCCATCATATAGCTTTCATTCAGCAGCTGGTGGAAATAGACTCAGACACCCATAGCTAAACCTTGAAATGAACTGAAATCCAGATGTAGAGAAAGAGGACTGATGAGCAAAGGGGTCCATACCAGGCTGGTGAAACCCACAGAAACAGGTGACCTGAACAAGAGAAAACACTTGGTTCCCAGACTGATAGCTGGGAAACCAGCATGAGACTGATCCAGGCCCCCTGAATGTGGGTGTCAGTGAAGAAACCTTGGAAATCTATGGGGCCCCTTGTAGAGGATCAGTACTTATCACTACCATAGGAATTGACTTTAGGAGCCCATCCCACATGGAGGGATACTCCCTGAGCCTAGACACAAGGGGGTTGGCCTAGGCCCTATCCCAAAGAACATGACAGACTTTGAAGACCCCCTATGGAATGCCTCACCTTATCTGAGGAGCAGAAAGGGTATGGGATGGGTAGGGTGTTAGTTGGTGGGGGACAGGGGAGGAGAGGAGGGAGAGGGACCTGGAATTGACATGTGAAATAACTTCCTTTCTAATAAAATAAAATAAAATGAGAAAGGAAAAAAATCAGACAATATAGTTGAGTGTTGGTGGCACAAACCTTTAATTCCAGCACTCGGAAGCATAGGCAGGTGGATCTCTGAGTTGGAGGCCAGCCTGATCTACAAAGTGAATTCTAAAACAGCCAAGGCTACTCAGAGATACCCTGTTTTGAAAAAAAAACAAAAAATAGAAGCAGTAAATATTTTAGAGGCAACAATAAAGAGCACTGATTTTGTTCTCATAGGCCCAAGGCACAGGTAAGTGGTTAAGTGGACTTTTTTCTCACACTGAGGCTATCTGTGTTTTAGTTAGATATTAACAATGTATCACTATTAATTCTTGTCACCCATGGAACATCCCAAAAAGACATCTCAAGAAAAGATGCAAAACTTCAGTCCCACAGTACCTGCTTATAACCTGGGACAAATATTAGGAGTGTCTGGGGAAAGAGATGCATATCTCTTGATTCCAGTCACAGCTACAGGTACTCTATTCTCTGTTCTGGGATATGTGGAAACTAATTAAATACTAGGGGGAAAAGACAGTAATGACTTTCTCTGAAGCCACTTATAGCTATGTTTGGCAGGATGATGTGTCTAAAGACTGACATTCATTAAATTTTTTTCTAGTCTTCCAGAGGAAAGGAAGGTGTTAGGATCTCTTTGCAACATAGAGAAAGAGAAAACGGATAGTGGATTCTTGGTCTGAATTGCCATCTCCCATTTGAGCACACTTTAAAGGCACCAAAGCATCTTAGAAATAAGGGAGATGTTCAAAAGCAAAAGCAAGATGGAGCTGGGGTTATCCTGGGACTGAGGATTAGAGTGTTTCAAAAGGGTAAAAGATATAAGAGCACTTGCTAACTAAGCTTTGGTGGCCTGGAGTTTTTAGCACTTAAACTACAGTCCTGCTGTCCTGGAGAGGCTCTGTGTGTACTCTAGATGGCTGGCAATAAGACAAACCACAACCAAGCTACTTACCCAGCCATCTGGTCTACCTCCAAGAAGTGCACACTGATTAATTGGGAGCTGAGAGATGTGGGCAAATTGATGTTCACTGATCACATCATTGTCTTCTTCCCAAAGTGGAGATATAACAGAAAATAACTAGAAAAGTTGAAACCTGGAGAGATGGGTTTATAAACAACAAAGTACAAGGATGGGTCGTAGGAAGACCTACTTATTTACATGCTTCATAGGGGGAAGGGGGTTTGTCATTTGTTTGGTCTTCTAAAAAAGGTATAAATTTCTACAGGTTACTAATATCTCTGAAGTCAGTCCTCTGAGATCTTCAGGCACACAGGGGAGAGATAATTCACCATCTCCTCAAGCCTGCCTACAGGATGTGTTCCTTCTGCCATTAATCAGCAAAGGCATTTTTTGATGACTCTGGCTCCTTTTCTGACTAGGGATATAATTAAGAGAAATGCAATCTTAAGCTATGTCTGCTAGAATAACAACAATCATAAGAACATACCAATATGTAAAAACAAAAAAAATGATCAAGTTTATAAAACCCTTGCTATGTGCAAGGAAAAATGTTCCAAAAATTTAAATTATTTTGGTGATTTGAATAAAATCATTTCCCATAGACCCATAGAGAGTGGCACTATTAGGAGGTATGGCCTTGTTGAAGTAGGTATGGCTACGTTGGAGGAACGACAAGTATGACACTTTCTTTCCTGCTGCCTACTGTTATAAATTTAGAACTCTTAGCTCTCTCTCTAATACCATGTTTGCCTGCAAGCCACCATGCTTCCTAGAGTGGCATATTATTTGTGATTTATTAAAGCTTGCCTGGGGATACAGAAAAGCAAAGTCAGCCTCAAGCTATAGAGATCAGGCAGTGGTGACACTTTTAATCCCAGCAGCCAGAAGCTAGGAGGTGGTGGTATACATCATTAATGCTAGGACTAAGGATTAAGAGATAGAGCAAAATCTCTCTGAGTTCAAGGCCACCCAGACCTACACAAGATTGAATTAGTCTAAAAGAGAATTATATCTCACACCTTTCATCCCAGCACTTGAGGGGTATATAAGACAGAAGCAAGGTCTCACTAAAGATTCATTTTCCAGTCACACTGAGGAGAGTCAGCAGTTTGAAACTTGATGAACACCTCGTTCGTGCATCAGCACTTTCAGCTTGACTTAGAGGTGAGAGCTAGTGGCTGGCTTCTTTCTTTTCTGAAATTCAGCTTGAAGCTTGAACCCCAATATCAGTCTCTGGTTTCATGTTACAGCTTCCCACCATGACAATAATGGATTAAGCCTCTAAACTGTAAGCCAGCACTAATTAAATGTTTACCTTAGAAGAGTTGCCATCATCATGGTGTCTGTTCACAGCAATAAAACCCTCAAATAATGATATTCCTCATTTATTCTCCCAAAAAGCTATGGGAAGTCATGATTGTGATTAGTCGTATATTGAAGAATAGGAACTTCACGCAGAATGTGGTGAAAAGGCTTTTTAACAAGAGATAGCTTTTAAATGGAATCCAGGTATATCAATGTTGGGGAATGTACTTCTTTGTATGTTTATCTTATTGATTATTGAATAAAATACTGTTTGTCCAATGAGACGGCAAGTTAGACAGGACTAGGAGTCAAAGAGGATTCTGGGAAATGTAGAAGAGAAGTGTTGATCCAGGCAGGAAGTGACATATCAAGAAGACTCATATTTAAGTAAAGGAAACAGGAAGTGTCCCCTTCCCCTTTGCCTGCTCCAGCGGCGCCATGTGAGCCACCAGCAAGAGAGGGTGCCAGCAGAAGGCATCCTCTATAAGTCTTATAAAATATATAGATTTATGATAATTAAGACTGAGCTAACAGATGAGAAATCCTAGTCATTGGCCAAGCAGCTTTGTACCTAATATGTCTCTGTATTATTTTGTCCATCTACATGGCGGGCAGAATTCGGGTGGCTAGTGGAGACCACCCACATGGCAGTAGGGCTCGGGCGGCTTTTGGCGGAAAGATTTATATATCAACATTTCACAGAAAGTAATCTTGGCCCACATGTCTCCTTCTTAAGGACACAGGCTTTTATTTACAACTCTACCCTTGAGTAGAGTTTTCTAGTCATAGAGTTGTAAAGTCCCCACCCCACTAACATGCTAAAATTCAGAAAAGAGTAATGTAACCTCAGAATGGTGATGGGGGAGTCTTGGGCTCGACAGTCAATAGGCTGGAAGAACATGGAATCATTGTGTTCCCATGCCTTCTAGCTTTATTTCTGTTGCTATGACAAAAACCCTGGGTGAATAAAAAAACATAAGGCAGGAAAGGAAAGGGGTTTATTTGGCTTACTCCGTAACCTAGAATTGTATTGCTTCAGAGAAATCAGGTGGGTACTTGATACAGTGGTCATATCATGTTCACAATAAACAACAAATAGAAATGAAAGCAACCCATACCACCAATTTGTTAGTGGTATGGGTTAGTACCAAGAAATCTCCCTACTCTTTTGAACCTCATGATCCAATCCATGAAATAGTGCCAGACACATTCAAGTGGACTTTCCCACATCAAATAACAATCAGGAAAATTCTGATGGAGACATGCTCACAAGCAACTCTTAGCTATTCAGTCCCTTATTTGATACTCCATCTGCCTTTCTCTGGTGATTCTAAGTTGTGAAAATTTGACAGTTAAAACTAAACAGCAGAATATAGATATATACCCTCCCTTGTGGCTCCATTACCTTATAGAGATTGGCCTTAGTGCTAAAAGAATAAAGTCTATTGCATTTTGGGTAACAACTTTAAATATAAACTACTATTACCTGTACAATTCTTTTTTCTTTAAAGAAAATACGCATCCTTAGAGTTTTCCTAAATTCAAATCTTAAATATAGGTACCTAATTTTTCCCAGAAACTACTATAGCAAAAATGAGGTAAGCAATTGCATCCAATAACTTGTGGTTAGTATATTACTTGCAACTTGTAAGTTCCTGCCTCCAGCTTCTGATCCCTTCCATGAAAGAGCTTACACAGGTATACCTTGCTCCTTGATGATACTGACTGAAACTGTATCTTTTACTCCCTGTCACTCAGACACTGGAAGTCTGCTTGACTTTTCCATCTCACCTGATTCTTGGGCACAACTTACTTCTTGTGTAACCCTGAACACTCACCTGGCCTACTGAGTTCTATTTCTATTTCTTCACAAAATCTATTGCCTGCCTAATGCACAATATTTATTAGACATTTCTACACCCTGGTTCTTTCTTAAAAGTCATAAATCTTAAAATCTTGAGTTGAATAAAAGGAGTTTTGGAGATCCAAAATATATTGTCTATAGAGAAAGAATATCAATTTGTTTAGATTCATCTTCGTAAGACAAGATACTAATTTTTCAATCCAACATGACCTGAGAAAAATTAGATCATCATTAATGCATATTGAGTGTGCTGTCAACAAATCTAAATACATTTCAGCTGTGTTGACCTTAAATGTTATCCCTTTTACTTCAAATCATAGCATGAACTGGTTCTGCTCTTCCTGAAGAATGAGCAACTTTTCAAAAGAAATCAGATATCCAGTCAAAGTAGCAAAAGGAGCACTTCATCAAATAGGATACAGAAATGTCTCCCATTTTCTCAAAAGTCTTATCCTAGATACAAACTTCCAAAATTCTACAAATATACCAGATCCTATCTGTATTTCAAGCCTTCTGGTTTTTTCTCTTTCCATCTATCAGGTAGGATTTACTACCACAAGTACTAGGATATAGTTCTAAATGTCCAAGTGGGATTGTTTTAGTCATTCAATCAGCGGAGCATCAGGGAAAACCTGTGTTATGCCAACATGCATATGTGACAAGCTAATGCAGACAAGGCCATGTTTGCTTTCCTGCCACCTACACATAGTGGGGGCATTTAGAAGTAGAGACCTTTATTCTTTCTAATGATACTTGAGGTTTTTTATAAGAATTACTATTATTATGTTTACAGGTTTTTGTATAATGATCCTGTAACCGCTGTCAAGATATAATGGATAAACACCAAGATCACTCCTTTCCTGAATTTGTTCTAGAGGTTCTCTGTCACTACAACCTCTATGACTACTTTTATTAAAGCTGCAACATTACTTCACTTTTCCCTTCCTATATCAATTCTCACCTACTATAAAGTTACTTATATATTTAATATATTGTTGAATGTCTTCTAAAGTTGAAATTAAGTATCAATTGTATCTCAATCTACAAGGAGAATTAGAATTAAGCTCCCTGAGGCTAAAGAGTTCTGCTCTTATTCAGTTATGCATAGTGACAGCTCAAGTTCAAAACAATGCTACATGGTACAAAACAGTGGTGAATGGTAGACACTCAGTTGATCCCAGTTGACCTCTGACGTGTCTATTCCAGAACCATGTTGGTTAACAATTGGCAGTCAGGTGTTTCTTGGGGAAACTGTCTTTTAACCTCCTCACTGGACTGTTCCAAAGATTGAATATGTGTGAATGACAGTGTTTGCAAGCATAAAGTATAAAGATGCCATAAAAACACTGTATAGTATTGTCAAGTACATAGACCTGCATACAAGGCCTCATTTATTCATAAGCCAAGTTTTCTGCAAGTATCTTAACATTAAAATGCAGAAATGGAAGTGAAAAATAAATTGATGATTATTTTTCCTGTCTTTATGGACAAAGTAAGCCACAGTCTTTAACAAGATACCCTGGCTGTAGTAGATGCAGCTGGCAAAAGGCCCTAAGTAGTCAAAAAATTATTTTAGACTTGGGAATAGCTAGCCCATAATTACATGATATATTCAGTATCATTACTGTTCTCTCTTCCCACCCCTACTGTATTGTATATATTCAGATAATTTTCAGTGAATATTTTATCGTACAAAAGATAAAAAGCATTTAAAAATACTTATTATCTTCAGCAGTAATGACAAAGGGCAGAATTGGAAGACAATGACACAGGTAGAGCAATAACATTTCACAGGGAAGGAACTGTCAATGGTCAGTGGTCATTGAGGGGCTCACACTTTACCTCATCTGGCTGCTTTTGGCAAATATGGGTTTTCATCTGCTCAGAGAGCATTTTCAAAAGGTCATTCTTATTTTATTTTTGTTTTTAATATATGTATGTGGGGTGGTAGGGGGTATGTGCATATGAGTTCACATACCTGCTGAGGCCAGAAGAGCATGTTGGGTTCCCTGAAACTGGAGTTACAGGTGGTTGTGAGCTACCCTACATGGGTTATAGAAACAAAACCCATTTTCTCTACAACAGACGTATGTATTCATAACTTGGAGCAGTCTCCACAGGCCCCAGGGGTCATTCTGATCACAAATAATGCATCTTGAAATGGAAGTATAAAAAAAGTGTCATGAAGATGCATGAAAGAGGGGTTCATGAGACCCCACTCCCTGCTGAGAAGCTATAGGATTTAACAGTTGCTGGAGGAGAGAGAATCTACTCCTATGCAAATGTAGTCACTGTTGTAATTTACCTTTGCAGGAGTGAATAACCTTTCATAAGGCATTCCTAATTAAGCCCAGCAGGTCACAAATGGAAGACAAAAAAGTTGAGGTTACTTTGGGTGGGTCCTCATCGACACAAGTAAAAAATTCTATACAAAAGGAGACTTTAGGGATGTAGAGGCTAATAATAAAGACAACATGAAGACACATGAGCTGGTGCTATGTGCAAACCATAAGATGTCACAGGAGAAACCATTCCTGCTCACACCTTGAGCTTGGACTTCTATTGTCTTGATAAACTTGCTTTTAGCTAGTTTTGATTCACAACACTAAGGAGTGATTCCACCCACAATGGGCTGGCTCTTCCTACATCAATTAACACTCAAGAGAGTCCACCACAGACATACCAACCTTACAATTCCTCATTAATATTCTCTTAGTCAGACAATTGTAACTAACAAACATACTTGGCAAATAAGATTGACTAAATACTAATTATAAATTTTTGATTCACCTTTCACAGGGCAATTTGAAAGCTAATGGTATTTAACAGCTGACTAATATATGTAATATTTGACTGTTTATACATACATTTGCACAATAAAACAGCAAGGTTAAGCAAAAGTAATCACCTCAAACATTACTTTCATATTATCAGCCTTTTGCTGTAAACCAAATTTTAATTAAAACACCATCAAATTGAAGCCCCTGCTCCCATGACCTGTCCCAGCATAATCTGGAACGTTCCAAAATGTATTTCTCAGTGTTCACGTGCATTGAAGGTGTGGGTAAGTAGGAAGGATGGGGAGTCTCTCTCCAATGTGGTACAATTGGAATTAGAGAAATTCCAAATTTGTTCCTATAATCCCAGATACAGTGTGACATGGAATACATTCTAGAAAACTCATTTATGTCACTGTTTTATGTTTATGATTGTATAGGAGTTCAATGAAAATGTAGATTGAAGTGAGGCAAGCAAAGACATGTGCTTTCTGTATTCTTCATCTTCATGGCTTGGATAAAGCATGTTTCTCTTGTCCTGCTCCAGCACACTCATCTGAAAACACTGGGTCACCTTCTCAAGCATGAGAAAAGCAACAAAGAACCAGGGTCCCCCACATTCATGTTCTCCCTTTGCACACTGTCCTCATCTTAGGAAAACTGATTTACTTGTTGTGCAGCATGCATCTCTCCTTAACTGCTAAACAATATCTTGTGCTCATATTGTATTGTCATTAATAATGAGTATTGTTATTATTACTATTTTTCAGGAGATGTCCAGGCAGTGCTACATGAAGGAAACTTCTATGTCAGCAACTGGTAGAAGATAAGGCTCAGAGGAATGCTGTTAACTGGAGACACATTTCTTTTTAAGCAATAAAAAGAAAATTAAGGCTACGGAGACAAGTTAAGCACAAGGCACACGAAAGAGTTCCTAGTCAAATTGAACTCTCAACTAATAAGCAATTATTGACTAGGATTTTTTTTACTGTCTTGGGACATCTCTTAATAACTATTCCTGAACTTTGGCATGTGAATGAAATAGACCTTTGCCCTCATCTATTCTTTGCAGGCATATTTTCCACCATGTTATTATCTTACCCACCTGCTTCTATAATCTTGCATTGGAGCCAGCTGCCTTAGTTAGAAAGAAATGAATGAGACAATTTTAACTAGGTTCAGTGTCCCTTGCTGGACACAGATTCATAATAGAAATTGTTTTAATTTTTACTTCAGGGGTAACATTAAAGATAATAAAGAGATTATTTTGTGACATAGGGTTATCACTAAGTGACTGTGGAATATAAACAGGTGAGAGTTTTGAATGAAAATAAGTTCAAAGTAATTCTAATAAAATAACAAAACTTGAACTGTCAACATGACTCAGTGGCTAAAAAAGCTTGCTGTACAAGCTTGATAACCCAAGTTTGATTGCTAGAACCCACAGTTGAAAGAGAAAAAAAAACCTCCTGAAAGCTATCCTCTGACCTACACACACACACACACACACACATACACACACACACACACCATATACACACATAATAATAAATTTAAAAATTTTTGTTAAGAAGCAAGCTTGTTTCTTGCACTATTTGGTCATTTATTCATAATAAATGTGTATTACAATTAAGTAATATAGATATGGCATACTAGGTGTCCATAACTTAAATGTTATGCTAAATAAATGTGTTTGTTATAAAGATTGTCAACAAATGGTTCTCATATGGGGACACTTGCCAATGCATTGATGATTTTTCTTCATCATAATTGTGTGAAAGTGTGCCATTTTATGTACTGAATGCAATCTCACAATGCTACTAACCACTGCATAGGACTTCAGACCATCACAAAAAAAAAAAAAAAAAAAAAAAAAAAAATTCAAGGTAGAATGTCAATAGGGAGGAGGTTCAAATCCCTGCTGTATTTTCCTCAGCAGATACTTTGATCTTTGTAATCTCTATCTATGTAATGTTCTCATGTAAAGTGGAAGTGATGGTTGCCTTTGAAATTATGATCAGTCTCCACGTTGTCCCAGCAAGTAATCAGACGTACAACTGAAAGGATGCCACAGGAGCTGCAGGCACTCTAAATGTCTGAAATTGTCAATTCCCTTGATCAAAACAAAGTATTCACTCTTTTGAAAGTCACTGGGGAAGATACGGGTAACCAATTACAGGAAGCTCTGTGTGGACACAGCCACACTTCACTCCCTCACACCTTCTGGGGAAACTGGTAATAGAATTGCCATTTTTCCAGGAAACTCTGAAAGAGAGGCTGGAGAACTATGAGCTACAACATACATGAGTTACAATCCTTAGGGATTTACACTTGGAACATTCTAGGTAAGAAAAGCACTCCTATGTGTCACTAATGTTTTGTTTTGTTTTGTTTCTTTATCCTCCTCAGAACTCTGAGGCAGCCATGTATACTGCCAGGGTGCTGGGACAGAAGTTCTCCTTCCAAACTTTCCTTATGTAACTGGGACAAAAGGGGGATTGTTTATTGTTTTCATTTTGATTAGGGCGAGGGGCACCTTCAAAATTAAGAGACCCTGTCTTTAAAAAGGAAGAAAAAAAAGGTTGTTATAATTCAATGTGTATGTGTATGTTTATGCATGTGGAGGTGTCCTTTATGAACTGATCCATCTCCCCATTCATGTAACTGTGAAAATCACAGACACATGCACTTACAATGCTTCACAAGGAAAGATACTGCATATTTCTCGTAGAATGTCATGACAGTTTCTGCATGGAGGCTGAAGATGCCGAGGATGCTAATGACAGCAGAGTTGTAGAGTTACCTCCAGATAAATAGTTTTGGAAGCCAAAAATAGGCCATGATTTTACCTAACACCAAACAACACTCAGTTAAAGAGGCTGTTTTGATCCTCATAGCCAAGTATCTCAAAAGTCAAGTCTTTTCAAGTAGATGCCTTCAAGTATGTGGTGCATAGTCCATAAGAGAGAGAGAGAGAAAGAGAGAGAGAGAGAGAGAGAGAGAGAGAGAGAGAGAGAGAGAGAAAGAGAGAAACACACTTGCAATGTACATCCAAGCTAGCACTGTCCTCACCTACCTATGCTGTAACCACAACCACGACACCTGATAGGCATTTGTCCACACAAGAGGACATTGTTCACTTCATATCTATCTGAGAAAGAGACCCTGGGATCCTCCTACCTCATGGCCCACTGTGGAGGGTGAAATGCCCTCATACCAATGAAGTTCATAATTGAGAGAGGAAAAGAACAGATGCTCCAATAGAAGAAAGGGCAGACAGGGGCCACTTTCTTGAAGAAGACATGGTCAATAGTGCCAGAGGTGAGTCAGGGGATGAGAGTCTTACTTCCATGGCAGGGAATGAAAATGAGGCAAGACCTAGTAATCATATTTGAGGAATGTAGGGAAAGAATGCTCTGACTCAAGCTAAGAGGTCTGCAGATGTGGTTGCCAGGATCTCTGCCATGCAGTGCTCTGACTCATGACCTAAACTCCTGATGTGTCACTGCCCTGGCATCCATTTACTCCTCTCATTGACTTCCCAGACGCTGTCTTCTGCTGTGTTCTTCCATCTATAAGAAACCCTTCACACAGACATTTAATATACTTAAAGGTTTCAATGCCTTGTATGTCTGCATATGCTACTATATCCTTGTCATTTATATGCTTTTGATTGTTCTGAAGGAATAAATATAAAAGCCAGTGAATTCTGTTTGTTTTCCTTTTGTCTGTTTTTTATGATTTTTCAAGAAAGGGTTTCTCTGTATAACAGTCCTGGCTGTCCTGGTACTCACTTTGTAGACCAGAACTCACTGGCCTCGAACTCACTGAGATCTGCCTGACTCTGCCTCTCAAGTACTGGGATTAAAGGTGTGAGTCACCACTGCCCAGCTCCTTTTGTGTAATTTAAAAGAACAAAAAGCTATGTTGTGTGGGGAGATGATGAATCTGTCTCAGATCCTGATCCTTCCCCCACACCCCCTCACAAACACAAACACAAACTCTATAAGGAAATCATGCACAGGGCAATCTACAGATTGGAAAATACATGTTCATTCTTTCAATTCTGCAAGAAAATATTTGGAAGAGATTAAGTTGTGAGACTCCTATTGTTTTAACACGAAAAAGAACAACTTGTCAGCCTATGTAAGTAACTAAGTGTATTTTGATGGCAAATGACATTTTATGAAAATATTGATGCAAGTCCCAGGCTCCTAGAATGTGTGGCATTCACACCCTACAGCAGTTCCAGAATGTCTGAACAGGAGCAGGCAAGGGCAGCAGTCTCATTGGAAGGGGAACACGGGGAACAATTTTGCTTCTACTTCATATTAAACATCATATTAAAAATCATATTAAACATCATTCTTGAGAGGGAGGAATGAAGATAGGAGGGATCTGTACCAGGTTGGAGAAACCCACAGAAACAGTTGGCCTGAACAAGGGAGAGCACATCAACCCCAGATGCTATCTGAGAGGCCAGTACAAGACTGATCCAGCCCCCTGAACATGAATGCCAATAAGGAGGCCTCTGCACTCCAGGGAGCCTCTGGAAGTGGATTAGCATTTTCCCCTGGTGTAAGAAGGGACTTTGAGAGCCCATCCCAGGTGAAGAGATACACTCTGGCCCTGGACACATGGGGAAGGGCCCCCCAGCACAGGAAGATTTGGTGGACTTTGTAGAGCCCCCGTTGAGGACCCTAGCCTGCCTGGGGAGTGGTGGGTGGATGGGGTGGGGGTAGGTTGGGGGTGGGGGAGAAGGGATGGGGATGAGGGGAGGGAGAGGGAAAAGGGACTTACATGTGAAACAAGCTTGTTCCCTAACTTGAATTAATTTAAAAAAAGTAAAAAAAAATAATTCTTCCGTAAAGACATTTGTGTTATATTTTATATATGATGAGGGGGAGCTGTTTTTAGATTTTAAAAATGTGATGAGTGTCACATACTCTCACACACTAAAGTGGCTTTGAGTGACAAAGAATCTTGTTAGAAACTGGAATGCCATTAACAGCTGCCACTCACTGGCACTGTGTCCATTCAAAAATTGGTCCTAGTGACCCTGCAGAATAAGAAAACACAGGGCTAGCAAGATGGCTCACCTGGTAAAGGCATTGATGCTAAGCCTGGTGAACCTGGGTTTGATCTCCAGGAACCTTGCTGTGGAAGGAGAAAACCAATTCCGTAAAATTGTCCTCTAACCTCCATAAACACAGAACAATTCAAGAACATGCAAGCACACAGAAAGAAAGACACACAAACATACACACATGCATATAAGGAGATATCAATTCATCTAAACAAATTATTTCAGACAATTGAACATTATTTAATGTGTGAATTGCTCTTTGTGTCTAGTATTGGCACCTGGGTATTTTGTGATAAGTTTTATTAGAAAGGGGAAGGAAAGAGAAAAGAGGTAAAGAGACACAGAGACATGGAGAGGACAGAAGAGAAGAGGGAGACAGAACAAGTAACATCTGCCCCAGGGAACTACAGGAAAGAGACAACCTCTGTGGGTTTTTTTTGGGGGGGGTGTTGTTGTTGTTTATTTTAATTGGCTCACAAGGCCAAAGGGTATTCAAAGTACTTGCACCTGTCAGTCACAAACCAAAGTGATGGTTTATATCAAAGGGTGGTGGATTCCATATTGTTAGCCCCTTCATTGTCCAGGACAGCATGAGTTTGCCCCAAAACCTAAGCTTCAGTTTCACGTAAAGCTTAAAAACAGTGAGATATCACTATATGAAGCATTCTTCCTTTATTCTAGAACATGAGATCTTGAATTACACAGTGACCAACGTAAGTGAATCAAAATCATATGTCTTATGCAAAATCTGAACACAAAATTTAAAGTGATGTGTTCATTCAGTTTATTACATGGTCTAAGGAATACCTATCACCAGGTCCAAAGGGCCTAGTGTTGTGTTTTAAGTTAAGGGTTCAAAGTGCTTATCCACTGAGCCTTAAGCTGGCTGTGGGGGCTCTATGAAGTTAGTTTCTACATTTTTCTAAATTAAATGGACTCAGGGCAATCTGAAAAGTTGTTTTTAGTTTAAAAAAAATCAAAGAGGGCCCTCAGTGCACCAGTCTTCCAAACTATGGCTGCAGGCAGGCTACAGGGCTTTCTAACATAAAGACACTTGTAGGTAGCAAAAATTGAATACATGAACATTCAAGAGTATTTTTTCCAAGGCAATTAAAATTTTCCTGCTCTTAAACAAACCACATCAGCTTTAATTGGATACAACTTTTTCAGTTTTGCTTTGAAGGGTATGACCTTAATCTCATAAGCTTATGCTCCAAGGTAGATTTCAAAGTTAGCAGAATAATGTCTAGGTACATGATAACAGTTGCAGAAAACAGAAAGATACAAGTTATATACATGTACACACATCTAGCTTCTAGATGATGCATTGGTAAACTTATTTATTAGTACAAGAAAAGGTCAAAAACCTTCTCCCACTTATCTGCAGCAAAAAACACTTAATATAACCTTCTCATGTCTGATCTGCCAGCATCACTATGAAAGCCCAGATGCTTTCTAATACATCTCATTACTTTGTGTTCACTTTGGAGAACATAGGCTAAAATAATAATGTCATTTTGCTGGCTTACAGTCTGTTGTAGAGAAGGTTAAGTTGGTCAGAAAAATATATAGCTACTAAATAAAAGTGCAGTATACAGGGAAATCAAGAGTACATGTGGAAACACAGAAGAAAGATCCCCAGGATGTCTCAGCTTGGCTCTGTCGCTCACCCACTAGCTGGCGAGTTTCCATCTGATAACTTTTAGTTTCCTTCAGCTTCTCATCTGGAAAACTATATTACCAAATATCTTAAAGAGATGATACATGAATTTTGTTTAATACCTTAAGGCATGATGTAAAGAGTGGCTGGACTTCCCCTTCTCCTTAGATATGGACAATATAATTACTTCATCTTTTCTAGGTGAGTTTTCAGAAGCATACTTAACTATTAGGGTAAAACTATAGGGGATGGTTGGGATGGGACTACTTTTTGTGCAAATGCCAGAAAACCAGAGTTGGTTCTTTTTATGAATATTCTTTTTAAATTTAAATAATCAAGACCTTCTAGTTTATGTTTTAGCCAAGTTATAAAGAGTTAAATTGGATCTGGAAGAATGTATGAGCATGGTTAACTCAATAGTTGTAATATAATTCTAGTATGGAAACATTTACTATCCTTGGGTTCCATTGTTTACAAATCATCATGCAATCAAAGCAGATCGGAATCACAAAGGCTGAGCAAGTGAAAACTTGTGGTATTAATGAATGAGTTTAACCTGTGGCCCAATACCATCACCTCTAAGCATTCTGCATGATTTACTGTACCAGAGTTAGCAGTAATTATCCTGCAAGAATGTGCTTCAAGAAATAAGTAAGTAACTCTTCCCTGAGACATGATTGAGAGAGATGTCCAATAGCACCAATAGCATGAGCTCACATTTTTGAACAACGACTTTTGAGAGCAGGCACTTAACCAAGAATTGGCATGGTGGATTTGACTACATGCTATATAAGAAATCATTAGACCACATGCAGGGATAGTATAAAATTGTGGCTCATACACGGAGCCTGTTTCTTTCTAGCTGTGTGACACTGAATTAGTTATGGAATTTTAGTGTGATTGTCTATGTACAAATTCGTATGTGTGTATCTGTGCACATACATGTACATGTGCATGCATACTGTGATAAGAAGTAAGCCTTGGGTGTTCTGTTCCAGGACTGTCCATATTGTTATTTTGAGACAGGGCCTCTTTATTGGCATGGGACTTGCCAAATGGTCTAGGCTGGGCTGGTCAGGAAGTGAACCCCAAGGACACTGATGTCAGAGCCTTCAGAGCCCTGCTATTGGTTGCTCATGTCACCACACCTAGCTTTTTTGTGCGGTTTCTGAGGCTTGGACATAGGTCCACATATTATAAGGTAATCAGTTTGCCAACTGAGCTTCTCCCCAATGTCTCATTACAGAACTTCTCCATATCCCAGCTTTTCTCATTAGTAAATTCACGTCAACTATACTGGCTATTCATAAAGCTTTAAAAGTATTAAATAAGTAAATGATTCTACTCTTGTGTTTTTATAGTAAGAATCTAGGGGCTGGCAAGATGGCTCATTGCATAAAGATACTTGTTGCCAAGCCTGACAACCAGATATTTCCCCAAGGACTAAATAATAGAAAGAGAGAACTAACTGCTGCTGGTTGTCCTCTGACCACTTGAGTGCTATAGAATGTACACACGTGCACACTCGCGCACGTGCACACGCGCGCGCGCGCGCACACACACACACACACACACACACACACACACACACACACACTAATTAAATAAGATAATTTTTAAGAACAGTCTAAAATAGACATTTCAATTTTTATGTGATTCTTTTTTGATATCCTTTTGGGGAAAAAGCATGGTAGAGATTCATTGGGAAAGGAGGGGTATTGGCCTAAAGTTATCTTGACATAAAAATAGTACTGGAAGTGTACAACATGATTGAGATAAACAAAACAGTTCTTCACAGACTATTAGTACTTGTGGATTTGCTGTGGTTGATTTTGTGAGAGAACTCAATACCTCAGATCTAGCTTAGTGTATTGGCTGACTCAGGGATGTCACATCTGAGCAAAGGGGCACATCAATACTGCAAATGTACCTGAAAACTTGGCAGATCCAGTCTGTCCATGCAGTTTTTGATTCATCATTTCTTGGTTTTTCTCTTTGGCTCACAGTTGACTTGAGACCCTAGTGTTGGCAAAGCTCTGTTGCATTTCTTTAAACCCAAGATACATGTGGGGCTTTCAGGGCTATGCCTATCAAACAGTTGCAGCCATAGCCAATTGAGAAACACCCTGAGTAGGTAACCTATGGTTTTTGAAACTTCCAAGTGATTCTGTTACTGCAGATTGTCAAAATTTGGAGTCATCCCATATCTAACAAGATAGCTCAACCTCAGAAACAGAAACAAATTCACCCCTTCTTCACATCTCCTCTCCTGCCTTTCCAGCCACAGTACTAATACCTGTAACCACTAAGCTACCATCCTGTGTGTTCTTTTCATTTCTTATTTCCCTAGTCTAGAATATCTATGAGGTCAGAGTGATTTTTTAAAGTTAATAGTGTCTTTTTTGAAACTATCTGATGGGTCTAGATTCCTAAGGAAAATTCTGATCCTTATGTCTAACTCTAAATTTTATCTCTGGGGTTTCCTTAATCACCCTTGGATCTAGCTTCGCTGGTCTCCTTCCCTCTATCAAACATGACAAGCACACTGCTCCTACCCTGCATTCTTTGTTTTCACTGACCCTATGGCATAGACTTGTCTTGGTTCAGGTTTCTATTGCAGATATAAAATACCACCATACCCAAAACCAACTTAAGGAGAAGGGGTTTTATTTCAGCTTACAATTCTCAGATCATATTCATCACTGAGAGAATTCAAGGCAGAGACACAGGGAAAGGTCCTGGAGACAGGAACTGAAGCAGAAGTCATGAAGGGATGTTGCTTTCTCCCCATAGTTTGCTCCCCATAGCTTACTTAATCTGGCATCTTTTTGTTTGTTTGTTATTTTTGTTGCTGTTATTGTTTTGAAGAACGGGTTCCTCTACATAGCCCTGGCTGTCCTGGAACTCACTCTGTAGAACAGTCTGGCCTTGAACTCAGAGAGATCTGCCTGCCTCTGCTTCTGAGTGCTAGAATTAATAGTATTCACCACTACCACCCAGCAACATTTTTTTTTTCAAGACAGGTTTTCTCTGTGTAATAGCCCTGACTGTCCTGGAACTTGCTTTGTAGACCAGCTTGGTCTTGAACTCACAGAGATCCACCTGCCTCTGCCTCACACATGCTGGGATTAAAGGTGCACACCACTGTGCCTGGATTTAACCTTCATTCTTACACACCCCAGGACTACCTGCCAAGGGGTGGAACCAGCTGGGCACTCCTATATCAACCATCAACTGAGAAAATACTGCACAGGTTTATGTACAGGTCAGTCTGATGGAGGCATCTCCCAAATTTAGGGTCCCACTTCCAGAACAATTCTAGCTTATATCAAGTTGACGTAAACTCAGCCAACACAATCCTATTTATTTCTTTCCAATGACTACTTAATAGTTATCTAATAAGAGAAGCACACTGAATTAGTAGCCTGTCATCCATCATTCTTGGTCCCTTGATGCATCTTGTTTTGCACTCTAGCACACTGTAGGGATTGGAAGACCTTAAAAATCAATTAATGTTTAGACAACATGGTTCTCATATGAGTTCTGGTCAGCTAAAATATGGCTGACATGAGACACATGGGAGGACCATGAGTCAGTTAATGTTGGTTGACACAGGATGTATGGACAACCAAGAAGTATAAAACAGTGATATAATCTGTTTATAGCTCTATTTCTGACAAATGTCACGTTTGTTTCATTTTGTGTAAACATGGTCTTAAGATCAGAAGTAAGGAATTTCTATTTCTGCCACTGTCAAGAAGCCTGTGTAGGCCAGTATTCTCTTAACAATGGCCTGAGTTCTAGTCTGAGTGTGTACTTGTTATGTGTAGGTGTGTGCTTGGGGCCCTGCTATTAACGGCTTGCTTGTCTGTGGATCTTACCTGCCTGTGAGTCCTTGAACTTTCTTCAACCTCCAAGGTTCATGTGACCATTCCCTATTCCTAGCATTGGATACCGGACCACATTCACTGAATTCAATACTATGTATTACACATTTACACTCTGCCTCATATTTTCTAATATAAAATGCACAGCCCATAATGAACTTTTCTTTTTTGTTTTCTTTTTCTTCCCAACCCTCACCTATGAATATTCCAATTATAAACCCAGTCTTACCATCAACCATAGCTGAAAACTCAGTGACTGTGGCATCAGTACTATCCCTGTGTTGTTGGAAATTGTTGTCAAGTTTGAAGGATTGATTTTTGTTGTTGTTGTTGCTTTTTTTTTGAGATATGGTCTCATGTTTTCTATACTTCACACTGGCCTCCATTTCACTATGCAGCCAAAGTTGGTTTTAAATTAGGGATCATCCTGCCTCAATCTCCTAAGTGCTAGAATCACAGGTGTTTGTCAACATACCTGGCTTTGTCCATAGTTATGCTAGCTACTGATGACCCAGTCTCAGCTTATGGGAACTTTCTCCTACATTGTCACTGAAAATCACACTGTGAAAAAAGGGATTATTGAGGAGAGCCATCACTCAGGACATCTTGTGCTTAACTGACAGTCACATGAGCAGTTCTACATACCAGGTTATGTGTCTTACTTCCAAGTCTTGAATCTTTTTGACAGAAAAAAATCTTTACGGTGTGTCTACAAGGTGCATGAAGACAAGACCATGGAATGGAGAACTGAGATGGCCTTGTCTAACTCATCATCCCCAAGGCCTCAATGTTGTCCTTGTCAGACAGAACAATCATCCTCTCTCAGAGCCACTGTCATCAAGGCTAAGAACGTGAGCATATTGGTAAGATAGAGAACCAGGGAAGAAGGATGGTGGCCATTGGACATCACCTTTGCAGCTGCCTGAAAATAACTCAAATATTAAGCATTGGAGAGCCGGCACAGTGAGCCCTTTCTACTGTGCTTCAAAGAAGATGGCAGTTTCCTTGGTCGTAAATCAGAGGATTAAATAGGCACAATACCTCTTCACTCTTGATTCCTAAGGTGACCCTTAGTATCCTGAAGACATACTATTAAGATACATTACCTCAGGGGCTAGCAAGCTAGCAATATTGCTAGCTACACTTATTATTTTATTCCTTCTTTGGGCATCATCCATTTATTGAATTTTTGCTACAGGCAGGCACTCAGTTAGGTGCTGGGGTGTTGTTAGGAATCAATTAGGCATGGTCCTTTCCCTAAGGGAATTGGTAAACTAGCAGGAGCCATATCATATGGCTGTCTGAGCTACATATGTGCAATTCAGAAGTAAATGTGATACAAGGAGAGTGAGAAACGCAAGGAGCTGACCCCACCCCAGGACACACTCAGAAAGCAGAACAATGGCTAGAAATGAAGAGGGAAACGAGAGAAAAGGAAGACCGAGACGAGCAACACAGTGGGAACAAGCACAGTGTCTTCAACCAAGCAAGGGTGTCATGTGGCTGACACCTTGAAAAAGGGGGACCAAGCAAGTTAATCTAGGTCAGAGGAAAGGGGATGTCAAGCAAACCATATAGGTTTTGATAAAATGTTGGGCATTGAGGATGCAGAGATGGTTTCAGTGAGTAAAAGCCCTTACATGTACATGATACATATAAGCTCACACAGGCTTTCATACTAAACATGAATAAAAATAAATTTTAAAATGTTGATTCTTCTTTATGCATATTTGTGTGTGTATGTGTGCGTGTGTGTGTGTGTGTGTGTGTGTGTGTGTGTGTGTGTGTGTGTGTGTGTATTTCATGCATGTTGGTGTGCAGGTGTACTTTGTCAGCACCTTCACCTGTAGGAGCCAGAGGTCAATGCCAGACATCATCCTCTGTTGTGCTCTATTTTATTTTTTTTCAAGGCAGGGTCTCTCCAAGAACCTGAAGCTTGTTGCTTTCAGCTGGACTGACGGCCAGCAGGCCCCAGGAATCAGCACTTCATCAGCATTGTGTTACAGACATGCAGTGCTATATCCAGCATTTATATGAGTGTTGAAGATTTGAACTCTGGTCCTTTCATGGTGGGGCAAGTACTATACCCACTGAGCAATCTTCCCTTCCCAAAATGTGATTCTTTACCTGAGAAAAATGGGTAGCTTTTGCATGATCTCAGACAGGGAAAGCACTTGATCTGATTGAGATCGTCAGAAACCAGCTCACTCAATGTGCTGCATGCAAAATGGACTGGAGGTTCCAGGAAAAGGAGAAAGGCCAGACCAGAGCCTCTGCAGCTCCCCAGTGAGCAGAGCAAGTGGCTTTCATTACTGGTAGAGCTGGGAAGGAGTGTTAGGAAAGTTGACTGAGCGGCCAAGCAATAAGAAAAGTGAACGTGGAGGCTCAAGACAGCTGGACTGGTTTTTGCATCTCATTTTGAAAATTAGTTTGTATTTTCATTGCTGCAATGCAGATTTTGCCCCCAATTTACGTTTAACAACACCCCCAAGCACATTTCTTTGGTAGAGAGTTGCCATAATTTGCATTCCATTTCTGCAAAATTCCATTCAATTTGCTTGTGAATGAGGTCCAACAGGTGTGCTCCGATCATCTCTGTGCATCCTGAGACAGCCCACCCTGGAGTCCTTGGTTAACCCCCAGAGAGTTTGGAAAATAGTGATCAGAGGAAAATACCAATATCCATTGTACTGAGTTGCAGTGAGACACCCTGCAATAACTGGACTAGTGATCAGAAAACAGCAGATCTGGCCTGCTGAAGTCCTCCAACCATAAGATCCTGGGAAAAAGCCATCTGTTTTTTGTAAAATATTACACATATTATGAATGAAAAAAAAATGTTTCCCAAGTGACCATCTTAAGACAACTATGAAAAGCCAAAGAATTTCTTCCTATTCATATCTTACTGAAATTGTATTTGCACTAAGTAATTGTTAAGGGTTTTCTAAATGTGTGATAGGTTGTGACAAACTTGATTCTGACAAACTTGATTCACCTATCAATTTCCAAGCTGGCAAGATGGCTTAGTGGGAAAATGGGTAAGCATGCTTGATGCCAGCCCTGAGGAACTGAATTCAAATCCCCAGAACTTATATTGTTGAAGACTAACAACTCCATAAGTTTTGCACCAACCTCCACATGCATACCCTGTACTGAACACTACACACACGCGCGCGCACACACACACACACACACACAATGAATGGATATAATGAAAATAAAAATACTGTTTTAAAGTACTTTAAAATGGCACTTATTTCTGTGAAAACCAAGGGAAAGTAGCAAACAAATATTTAAAAAGCAGAAACAGTTGGGAAGTTGAGTATAAAACCCAAAGTCAAGAAATACCGAAGGACTAAGATTACTGTCACAGAGCTAAGTAAAGGAAAGGGGTTCCTGTCTTTTCAGGTCAACTGGGTTCTTTGACGCTTTAAAAATGTGTTGTCCCGCTCTAGTTCTACTCTGCTGTCCCAAGGTGGCATGTGAGGTGGCACTTGCAGAAGCACAGAGAGGAGGCACCAGATGAAAGAGCCACAGAAGCACAAGGAGTTCTCAGCTGCTTATGTCAGTTCAGGCAGAGTTGACCTTGGGGACTTGGCTGTTGAACAGGCCTAAATGTAAGATCCTTGTATAAGTTCACCTTATACATGCATTGACTTGAAATGTGGGAGTCCCAATGCTGCCAGTGAATAAACAAATCTCGAGTTTAAAATGTTAACCACAGCAACAATGAAAATTAACCACGATCTTATTTCATTCCTGGATTTCCACTTGTAGACATAATGGAGTAACCCCAAAGACACCCACTTCCTAACCAGGAATAAATATTAAAGAAAATGCAGAATAAGATAATTTGCCCAGTACAGTGATGCACAACTGCTATCTCAGCATTCTGGACACAGGGGCTAGTGTATCCAACGTCTGAAGCCAGACGGGCCAACATAATGAGGCCCTGCCTCAGTGACAACAATGAGGGAGTTTTCTAGAAAACATGAAAGAAGCAGCACAGAAGTCAAAACTTAAACTATGCTGAAAAGAGATGCTCACTGAGAAGAGCCTGGCTTTCCTCGTGTCACCTGGCTCAGTTTCCTGATATTTGTTCATTGGCAGAAGGGGACATGAACTTGGCAGGTACATGAGTCTGTAGCATGGAGTCTAGGGAAGACAACATATGTCATTAGCAATGTGTGAACTAAAAATTTACAGAAGAAATAGTAATGCATGTCCCATACATTTAATAAAGATATTAAGAATAGTATCAATTTCATGTTGGTAAGTGAAACAAAAATAAACAGTTCCTAATGGCAACATAACAAAAGTGAGACAAAAAGAAACAGAAAACTCAGTCTTCTTTTTAAAAAAAATTATCTCAAATAAAATCCTAGGTTCATATTGCTCTACCAGAGACTTCCTTGAAATGTTTTTAAAAGAAAACATTAGTTGTGTGTGAGTAAAAGAAGGAATAGATACACGTACCTCTAAAGGAGAAAATAAAGGAGACAAAGTGTAATCATTTTCAAGTTTCATTTCAAAAGTTTAACAATTTAACCTATTTTTTTTATTTATGAGCATCTTTAAAAATATTTGTGTGCATATTCACATGTGCCCATGTGCATGGACCTGTGTGTATAGGTACATATGCATACATGTACGTTCATGTATAAACAAGCCAGGAGGCAACATTTGCTTTTTTTTTTCAAACACTCCTATCTTTATTTTTTGAGAAAGACAAACTTGATATGATAAGACTTACTTCTAGTTCCAAGGATCCTCCAGTATTGGGACGCAGGCACATGCTACTGCCCTAGGCTTCTCTGAGTGTATACCAGGGACCAAACTCAGGCCTTTAAGCCTGCCTGCTAAGCCCTCTATCAGTTGAGACATTTATCAGAGTACATTTATAATATTAAGAATATATCTCTCTTAGGAAATGAGTAATGGAACTAACTTGATCTATCTGCAAATAACATCATTCCCAGTAAAATAGAGAATTTTCTTTACTGGGATCTAGAAACATCACATATTTACATTAACACCACATTGTACTAGAGCCTGGGCCAGCACAATAATAATGCAAGTCAGAAAAAAAGGATTAAAAAAGATGAAATGTCACTGTCATAATTTATAGGCACATGACTTTACGCACTGGGTTCTAAAAGATAGAAACTTGTAGAATTAGCAATTGAACTCATAAAGGTCAATGGACATAAAACCAATATGTCATGCATGTAAATTAAGAAAAACTAAGAAAGTCTCTAAGTTTACAAAGATCATTTTTCAAACTACAAAGACTTACTTAAAGTTCACAAACCATGTTAATTGTTTGACCGCAACTCCCACACTAATCCCTGCTTGCACTTGGACATTAAGACATTTCCAAGATGTTGCTGGCTGTATAGTCTCCCCAGGGTCAGTGAGGAAAACAAGCAAATCAGGGAAAGCATCAGTTTTCTGACCTGGGCATCTAGGTGACCAAAGTAGGGGATCTGACTCAAGTAGGGGATCAAAGATAGCAGCTGGATTAATCTACAGCAAACCCAAAATCAGAAAGAGAAAATGCTGACTATGGTCTGTCACCAGAGAAGGAAGAATGATTAGAAAAGAGAGCTCATGCACCCTTGCCTCATGTTTACTGAATGTCACACCTGTATTCCAAAAGTGTGTTATAAATGAGGCCATGCACAGAATTAACAACATGGACAGTACTGAACACCGGAAATGTTGACCATTCGGTATTAACTTGAATCTTTTCATGTACACTGTTGACAGTACACTATTTAATTTTCTACACATCTGCAAGTATTTATAAAAACTACAATACCTCACATAGGATGGAATGCCCATATTCCAGTATTGTTTTTTTCACATTAACATTTAAATCCTTATAGCATGCATTCAGCAATTCTCTTTTCTTCTCCTTCTTACATCCCCTCAACTCAACACTCAATTCCTCTTCATCATCTCCTTGACACCTAAATAAAACAGTGGACCTGTTTTCATTTTAGCTTGCATTTGTATGTACTTTGAATGGTTTTACTCCTATTATCAATCAGAGAGAGAACGCACCACAGTGGTTGTGGTAGTGGTACTAAATGCTAGCTGTAAGTTTCCACCTAGTGCTTGTAACCATTCCAGACCTCCCAAGATCATCAACCTTCCAAGACTCTGTGACACATTTCCTCATTAACATCTGCCTTTTTTTTCTTGAGACCATATCAAGAATTCTGTTTTTGCCAAATTACAGCTGTTCACTTTCTAAATCCAGGCAGCCTGAATATCATTTCCCAACTGCATATTGTTCTAATATCACTGTGTATAATTTTGGATTTATAATGAAACTCTCATGGATTTTTTTCTTCATAAAATATATTTATGATCCTTAACTTACATCAGCACTGGTCCAAGATCTTCCAAAAGGAGTTTAAACAGCTATATAGGAAAAAAATGGATCTTTTTCCCAAAAATTCACTATGTGGCCAGTATTGTGGCACTTTCCCCGACCTGGACATTCCCTCATAGAGGGCAAGGGTTGGAGGATTAGACCCTCACCTCAATGCCCAAAAGCTACCTCTTCCCTGCCTCACCAAGTTCTGCATAATCCTGTCCCAGTTGCTGTAGTTTCTAGAAGTGCTGGAGAAGATATAAAGGTCAAAATTTAACTGAGGGGACACGTCATGTCTACACCTTTTTGAGGTTATCACCCATGCTGGGGTGAGCTCTCCAGTGATCCAGCTACTAGGGTTTCTCTAAACTCCCATAGGTACCTGCTTACTTATGTTCTTGTAAGTAATCCCCAACATCTCACTGATTCACTAAGGCAAGCTTAGATGAAATAATTTCATCGGTATGTCCTTAGCACCCTATCTGAAGTCAACAGATATTTTGTTAATGTCTCTCCAATAAAACTACATGGTAACCAGGCAATTTAGGCTTCGCTGCATGCAGTGGGATGGGAAGTGAGCAAGGTGGAAAGGAAATGGGCTCTAAATTACCCATCTGTAAATTTTAATTCCACTCCTTCTCATCAAACCTGCCATTCAGGGCTGGAGAGTCCTCACTACCCCAGTTCCAGCTTCTGCTTACTGCTCAGGAAAATTAGCAGACACATATTAGAGTATATAGTCATGACACACAACAAGGATGGATGGCTAATAATTTGTTTCCTCTGAGGGGAGAAGAATACTCAGAAGGTCAAGGGGAAAAAAAGCTTCTAGTACTTGACTTCTCCAAGAAAACCACAAAACAACAACCCATTAAAACCTCAAGATCCATGTGTAGAGACAATATATATATATATATATATATATATATATATATATATATATATATCTTGCATCATGAGACCTGATTCCCCAGGTCTGCAACTTACCTCCACTAGTTTATTGGCATGTTCACGGAAAACCTGGGCATACTCCTTCACTTCCTTTTCATTTCCACTCTTGGCAGCCTCAATGAGAACCAGCAAAGGGACATTGGTTTCCAAGAAAGAATCAGATATGTGATCCATCACGGCTTTCCGAAGCTACAATTAGAAACAAAAGCAGAAGGACATTAAGGAATACAATTGGCAATCTTTTCCTAAATAACTGTCAAGCTTTCATTACAATGTAAACAATGGTGATAGTTTTAATTGACAACTTGACACAACTTAGAATCTGCTGAGAAAATTTTCTCAATGGGAGATTGCCTCGATCAGGGTAGCTTGTGGGGACATACGGGGTGGGGGGGGAATTGATTGAGTTTACTAATATGAAAGGACCCAAGCTACCAAAGGCAGCACTATTCCCTAGGCAGGAAATTCTAGATGATATAAGTGTGGAGAGAGATGCTGAGCACTAAGAAACATCCAAACATTCATCCTCTCTCTGCTACTGACTAGGGATCTAACTGTCTGCTTTAAGTTCCTTTTGACTTGACTTCCCCCATAATGATTGACTGTGGCCTGGAACTGTAAGTCAAATAAACTCTCTTCCCTAGGTTGTTTTTTGTTTAGATAATGATAACAGCAACAGAATTGAAACTAGGCCAATGTTGGTCCAGCTCTTTTTTAAATTTTTTCTTATCATATCAAAGAAAAAGAGGTAGACTGATGTATGTCTGCCTAGGGACTATATGTAATATACCTCTTGAAAATTACATCAACAGACCGTAGCTCAAAAATACTGACCAAAGATCAGTTCTCATCCTTCACTGAATTATATGTGTGACTCCATGAACTCTGAGTCCTGGCAAAGTCCAAGAGCACAGGCTCTTCATCAGCAGAGACTTCTAGGTACCAACTAGTCATTAGGGAGAACTCCAGATAGAGTGCTGAACCTTGATGCCACCCCTAAAACCTTATCACTATGTAGCCTCCTGCCCTTTTCGCATCCGATATCTGTGCTTTCCAGAGCAAAAACAGGAAACATCTGACAGTCATAAAAATATTCCAGCCCAGGTGCTATGGTGATGCAGTTGCTATGTTCCAGGAAGTAAAAAATACTTAGAATTATGTTTCAAGGTAAGAATAAACAAACCCGAATCTTCTAACAATGCATAATTACACACCATTCCCACACTATTAAAATAAGTGGGGCAGCTGCATGGAAACAAAATAAAACTATCCCTGAGCAATCACCTTGCTTCTACTTTGTTCCTAATTATGTGAATGTATATAGGCCACAGGTAAAAACAAACACAAGCAAAGATGGTAAATAACCTGTACATTTCTCACGTCAATTCATTAACATCCATCCTGGAGGCTGGGAGTGGGGGGTGTCTTTAACAATGTGGCGCACTCTCTTGTGACTGGTCAGAAATAGTGTGAATAATGCCCTCTTTGGGGGGGGACACTAAGGACTATAAAGGATGCACATGCATTTGCATATGTTGGTTTGGCTTTCCTCTAAATTGTTTTGACATTTCTCCTTGTAAGATATAAGAAAAACTGTGTAAAGTTAAACTCACTAGGATACTCATTTGGCAAAAACCATATGAAATTACTTCCGCAGATTAATATTGGCTATTTGTGATGTCACCTTTTAGGGGTATATATCATATGAAAACACTCAAGTAATTTCTTTCCACATTCCATTGTTGAAGTCATTTAACAATATTATGAAACATGGAGTATTGTTAAGGAAGTTCTTCATGTGAAAGAGCATGGGACTGGGCAAGAAACAGCAACAGCAAAGGAAGACCTGAAGGTGCCTTACAAGGAGCATTTCAAACTAACATGTCCCAGCAGCTTCAAGGCGGTTGATTCATGTAGAGAAGAAGTGAGTTGTGTTATAGTAAAGAATGACTTGACAGGGACAAGAGAGACAAATGTAAGTCTACATAAGAGTTAAGTTGGAGGAAAATGAGGAAGGCCATCCCACCAACCAAGCCACCATATTTTTAATATCTACTAAAAGTAACTGAAGAAGGAACTCTGTGAAGCTAGAAAAGTCCTCTGTATCAACACTTCCTAAATTCTCATGAAGAATTTGCTTACAGAAGTGAGCAAAGTTAAATGTTACAGAAAGCAGTAAAGAGTAGTTTGTCCACATCAGACAGAAGGCTGATCTCCAAAATATGCAAAGAACTCAAGCAGCTAGTCACCAAAACACCAAATAATTCAATTAAAAAGGGGGGTACAGAACTAAAGAGAGAATTCTTAATGGAGGAATCTAAAATGGCTGAAAGACATTTAAGAAATTGCTCAACATCCTTAGCCATCAGGCAAATGCAAAACAACTCTGAGATACTATTTTACACCCATTAGAATGGCTTACATAAAAAACCACCAATCACAGTTTATGCTGGAGAGAATGTGGAGAAAGAGGAACGCTCCTCCATTGCTGATGGGAGTGCAAACTTGTACAGTCACTTTGGAAATCAATATGGCAGTTTCTCAGGAAAATGGGAACCAGTCTACCTCAATATTCAGCAAAACCACTGTTAGGCATATACCCAAAGGATGCACATTCATACAATAAGGACATCTGTGCAACTATGTTCATATATGTATATGCATTATTTGTAATAGCCAGAACCTGGAAGCAACTGAGATGCCCCCCCCAACTGAAGAATGCATACAGAAAATGTGGTACATTTGCACAATGGAGTCTTACTCAGCAGAAAATAACAATGAAATCTTGAAATTTTCAGGCAAATGGATGGAACTAGAAGAAACCATCCTAAGTGAGGTAATTCAGTCACAGAAAGACAAACATGGTATGTACTCACTCATATATGCATATTGACATAGAGCAAAAGATTATCAGACTATAATACACACCTCTAGAGAAGCAAGGAAGCAAGGAGGACCATAAGAGAGATATTCATGGTCCCCCTGAGAAAGGGAAAGGGACAAGAGCCCCTGAACAAATTGGGAGCATGGCGGAGGGAGAGGAAGGTAGGAGAAAGAGGAGGGGAGAAGAATATGAGGGATCAGGAAGATATAGTGGGGAGAGGAATAGAGGAGAACAAGAAGGAAGACACATCAATAGAGGGAGCCACTATAGGTTTAAAGAGACATATGGTACTAGGGAATTGTACAGAGATCCACAAGGATGACCCCAACTAGGAACCGGCTACCTTAAACTGCCCTATAAGGAAAATGATGACTACCCAAAATGCCATCCTAGAGCCTTCATCCAGTAGCTGATGGATGAAGCAGGCACCCACAGCTATGCATTGAGCCATCCTCCTGGAATCCAGTTATAGAGAAGGAGGAGAGATGAGCAAAGCAGTCAAGACCATGCTGGAGAAACATACAGAACAAGGTGACCCGACCTAGTGAGAGCACAGGGACCCCAGTCATAACGCTGGGGAACCAGCATTGGACTGAACCAAACCCTCTGAATGTGGCTGCCAGTTAGGAGGCACTGAACCCCATCTTCCTCCACCTTCCACTGATAAAAAGACCGCCACCAACAGCAAAGTGTAGCCTGGTATAGCAGTGTGTACCTATAACCTCAGCCACTGGGGAGACGCATGAATTTAATGCCTGTTGGAAAAAAGGGAAATGGGAAAGGAAAAACAAGTAGGGTGGCAGAGAGAGTGAAAAATCAGGGCCTCAAGCATGAGCAGAAGGTGGAAAAAGTGGAAAAATACATAAATATATAAGAAATGCTTATAAGGTGAGGGCTTTTTATAAGAGACAAGTCTAGAATCTATGAACCAAAGCAGGAATGGCTATCATGCCTCTTTTCCTTCCTAAGCTATATCAGACACGATTAGTCAGTTCCAGCACACTTTTATGCTGAGCCCAATTCTACTTCCTAATCTTTCTTAGCACAGTGGTCTAGGCAGCTAGTACGAATCAACCATACTTTTTCTACAATATAAAAGCCTGCTCTCCTTGATAGACATCCTTCAAATCAGAGCTTACTTTGGGGATAATTAGCTTTGTGTCTGAGAAATCCACCATCATCTTGAATTTCAGAAATAAAAGTTAACACCGATTCTAGGCTGGGCTGATGATATTTAATAAGGATCTGGCAACTTAACATCTATCCTATCACTTACATGTGTAGAACAACCCTATTAAGAATTGAAGTATTATTTTTTTAATATTACAATAAAGGCATGGCCAACAAGGTCAAAGTTGGGTGAAGAGTATGACTCAAATAGGCTCAAAAATCTGAAAGCTTAATATTTTTCCTAGAATGTAGCTGCCCCAGGCTTTTCATGATTACTGACATATTTTACCACAGTTCCTTAAGCTTTGTGCTGTAATTATTATTAAAAATGAAAGATCAAAGCAACGAAGTGACTGGGCCAGCAGCCATCCAGCCTAGAGGGCTTGACAAAAATTGAGCCTCATTAAGCCAAGCAAATTTTAGCCAGTGTGAAGGTCAGTTCTGGTAATTAGTCAATGCAATAATCCATCCAAAGCCACTTTAATAACTCAAGGTTCCTCAAGTGCACAGGATCCCATGACAATAAAGGCACTGGTCCACCCTGGTGTGGCACAGGTGACCAGAACATATGCATGAACCCAAAGGAAAAGCATTAAAAAATTGACATTTTCTCTTTATTTGTATCCTTTTTAAGAGAATTACATGATCCTTTAGTCATTATCTTGACGATACCACAAGCAAAATCATTTTAATTGGGACATACGTGCATCTTAATGGGACCAGGTACCCAAAAAAAAGATAATTTATCAAGCCTTGTTTCACTCCTCCCACTACACCCATTCCCCATGACACTGTGCTAGCTCATTTAAAGTATAGCCATCATTAAATGTAGCACCTACGTGCAAACTCCTTGATGGAGTTTTACCAGACTCACAGTCTTTGCCCTCTAGGAATGCCAAACAAGTCAGAATAAAAGTAAGGAAACCTGTCTCTCTGTTAGAATAATAAGTGCTAAGAGAAACTCTGGTAAATGTAGCCATTTATTAAATTATCATGACCCCATTATGACTTTTCTATATAACTCTAAAACATAGGCCTCTCAGACACTTATTTGGTCACGTGGCTTGAATCCACATGATACTGCCATGTTGATGTTTTAGAGGCCTTCTCACCATTGGGCTTGCAGGTCTTGCTCTCTGCCCTTCCCTTGAGAAGGAAACAAGCAGGCTATCCTCCTTGGATGGTTTGTCAAATTGACTGAATGTGGAATCAACTAAAAGATAAGCTGCTGTGCATACCTGTAAGTGATTATCTTGATTACATTAATTGATGTAGAAAAACCCATCTTAATTATCACCGGGACCATTGCCTGGGTAGGATGTAGTGAACTATATAAAACTGAGGTATTTGATTAGCATCCAAAGTAGAGGGATGGCAAACTTGTTGAACAGAACTGATTTGAGCATCAAGTCAGAGCCACCAAGAACCAAGGCCAGCCATGGGAGAAGGCAAGCAAACTTTTGAGCAACAACTGCTATTGTTTACACACCCCCATACTATTCCAACACAGTGCAGTAATATTAAGTGACTGAATGTGCATGTACTTTATGAAAATAAGTTTTAGTAGTTATTGAGTGACCTTTGAGGGGAATTGGAAGATAAATCTTGGAAATAATCTTTTGATCAGCTATCTGACTAGTTTGGTAGCATTTTAATGCAGTCTTATTTCTGAAAGTATGTCATCTTCTATTCTACAGTCATGGATCTTATTTAAAAATACCAAGGCTATAATTTCTTATTTGTATAGGTTAAAAATCATCTTTAGTTAAAAAGTTGTTCCAATGAGAGCTGTTCTAGGACAGGAGCAGGTGTTTAGTTCCATCTGTTGATTTCATTTTCTGCCCCAGCACACACAGGTCTGAGTCAAAGTCCTCTTTTTCCTACATGACGGGGAAGGCTAATTGCTTTCATGAGAAGAGACAATAAAAGGTTGCCTCTGGGTTCAGGAGAGCGATTATTAAGGATCTCCAGATGGCTTCAGTCCAGCAGGTGCAGCAGCTTGACTTGGTGGCAGAAAAATATTAGCAGAAAACTGAGGCCACAACTGCTAGGTTCAGGATAAGGTCCACAAGGAAAGGTTGTAGAAATAGATGGTGTACACAGAAATTGCTGACTGTAGCAATGGGGCATGAAGAAGGGTTGGTGAAGGCATGGCAGGAAGAGACAGAGTGAATGTTTATATTTATATTAATAATCTCTATTTAGGAATTATTTTGTATCACTCTTCTAAAGGGTTAGAAGACTCGTTTTATTTCGCCCAAAGAGCTGGCTGTGTGGTTAGGGAGACAGCTCACAGCATGAAAGTGTTTGCTGTACAAGCTTGAGAGCCTACGTGAATCAGCAGCATCCATAGAAAAAGCGGGGCAGGGTAGCACAGTTTCATGGTGGCATGGTTTTGTGAACCTGAACCCTGGCATTGGGAGATAGAGACAAGCAGACGCCAGGAGCTCAGCCTAGCTGAGATAGAGAGCTTTAAGTTCAGTTGGAGAGCCTGTCTCAAGGCAATGAGATTGATCAAGAGTAATAGAAGATCCCAGGGGTCTTCCTTAGACTTTTACATGCTTGCACATGGGCAGACACAACACACACACACACACACACACACACACACACACACACACACACACACACACGTTGCTACCAGTTTTTCTACTTCATAGGTGAAGAAGTTGAGGCAAAAGAATTGAGTGGCTCACTCATTCAAATAGCTCTTAAGTGGCTGAGTCATGGTCTGCTTTAAGGGCTTTTGGCTTCAGAGTTCATACTTTAAACGTACAGCCCCCTCCTAAATCTACTTTCTGCCAATTTAATATAATGTTTTTAACCTAAAGTATGGCTTTAAAGAATTGCACTGTAGAAATTTCTAGGAACATGTTCTTCTTGATAGGTAAGCAAAGTACAGAAATTATTCTGGTAGCTTCCTTTCTATGTACCTCTGAAACAGTGAAACTAAAAGGAAGAGAAAACTTTCAGAAGGATAAATAGGCAGACAAATCTTCTGGAAGGTGGATAGTCCAGGGGGATGTCAGTGGAAGAAATGAGTCCTCAGAATTCTTCTATTCCAAAGAAAAGGGACCTTCTGGAAGATCGCATTACACTTTCAGACTTCCTGAGACTCTGAGACTTTAGGAGTTTGAAAAAATACTGGACTCATAACCTAAAAGGTGTTTACAGAAGTCTACCTAGACTACACAGTGAAATCATGTACCAGATAGATAGATAGATAGATAGATAGATAGATAGATAGATAGATAGATAGATACAGAGAGAGAGAGAGAGAGAGAGAGAGAGAGAGAGAGAGAAATAGTGATACCGAGATAGATGACCTTCTGTATCCAGAGATTCTATATCTACCACAATAATTCTGTGGCTGAAAAGTTTTAAATGTCCATCAGGAAGGATGGAGAGTAAGTAGTAGGACACATGGAACTTGAAAGAGGAAAGTACCTGGGGGTATGGGCACTAGCAAGGGAGGAAAGAATGCTTCATTTACAGGGAACATTCAAAGATGCATCTGTACTGACAAGGTGCAGAATGTATTTATCATTATTCCCAAAATAATGCAGCATCACTATTATTTATGTAACATTTATATTGCATTTGATATTGAAAGTAACCTGGAAATGATTCAAAGTACATGTGAGGATATATGTAAGTTATTTGCAAATATTATGCTAGTGTATATAAGAGAAGTGAGCATCTGAAAATTTTAGTATCCAAGGAGGCCCTGGATCATGGGCACATAAAGACAACTGTACTTGCTATTATAAAATTATAGATCACTGGCTGATAAAGGTATTTCTAAGCAGGAAATTGTAACATGGTTAATAACGTGTGTTTGTTCGGATTCTGAATGGGTTGTAGCCAAAGAATATGAGAATCTTCCCAGACGCTCATATCACTGGGGTTCCATATTCCATGGTTTGATGTGGTAATTACATCCTGTAGGGACATCTTTCAGCCTTTGGCGATAGAGGTAAATCCACATCTGCCTCACTCTAAAGAGATTTTTGAAAGGAGCCCATGCCAAATAGCACCCAGACAATCTTGCAACCACTTTTACTTTTGTTTTGGGAGGCAGGGTCTCACTGTATGGTCCTGGCTGGCCTGGAGCTCACTGTGTAGACCAAACAGGGCTCAAACTCACAGAGATCTGCCTGCTTAAAGAAAAGTGTATTGTAGGGGAAGCTGTAGCCACGCCTACTTAGGGGCTGGCTACAGGTGTGCCTGACCATGCTTGTGAGGGCGTGGTCAGAGTGACGTAGTGTGACTGCGTTTGCTCTTTCGGTTTCACTTTGGTACTTGCTATACAGACTGCTGCCACGCCGGCTGGCTAGGTCACTCTGTAAGTAAGGATTTCCCCTTTTAAATACCCTTATATTTCTACCTGACTCCGTATTGGCAATTTCCCACTATAGTGTATACCATCACAACCAGCCTAACATCCTAACCTTGATTCTCATCCTCAAGAGTACCAGAATCAAACCACATTCGTGCTAATATATCTGTTGCACTGTCCAAAAACACAGAAATATCCACAACTGAGAGCCAGGTCTCAGCAGGTGGGACCAGGAATATCTTGAACTTGGTATCATCCAGTAAATGCGGGAAGACATCAATACTGCCTTCATTAGCTCATAGATCCTGGACTTGTGTCCCTGATGAACAGTGGCACATTTTTTTTTGACCCTTCCAGTAAACAGGCAATATAATTCCTCTGGAAATTGACTATTAGAATGGTTAAAATGCCCTTGCCTACAAGCTGAAAGACATAGTTAACACTTTTTACATAAGCTGGAAGACCAAAATTTAGCTATCAATCAAACAGGGCAGAAAGGAATGACTTGACAAAAATCATTCATTAAGTCTGACAGCAGTCAAGAACACAAGGCTTGCTTCCAACTGTTTTAGCACATGTGTGACAAGGAAATATTAATTGCATAAGACAAGACATTTAAAGGTATTAGCTCAGCACTACCAGCCTATTTTACCCAATTAAGCCTATTGTCAATGTAAATAACAGTATTTTCTTCTGTAAATCCAAAAGAACACAGTCAACAGATCATACCTGTCTGAACAACGTGATTCCATATTTAGTGAGAGGAGAGTATCATGAAAAGATAGACACAGTGTAACCCATAAGCTGGAGAAGAAAAATAAACTATTCAAAAATGACCCAGTTGGGGTAGGACATGATGGATTCATGGTGTCGATGAAGTTAAATTCAAATAGATTTTACAAAAGTGGGGGTTTTGTTTTGGTGGGATATTTTTCTGCATAAAGTCCAAAATCCTGAAGTTATCTGATGAATATGAAACAGTTCCCACTAGAAGAGGAGAACACAAGGCTTCTCCCCAGCCAACAAGATTAGCATAGGCTTAAGCTTGCTTGAGACTCTGGTAACTGTGTATTATAAGTCACGTGGAGAACAACACCTCTGCATGTCTCCTTGTGGATATCTCTGTGAATACCTAGGCCAGCAGAGTGTCTATCTGAGAGAGGCAGGAAGGCAATTTGGTTCAACATGACTTAGTGGCCAGTGTTGGTTCAAACTTTGAGAGTCTGGCTCTGAGGTGTTTACTTTAGGCACATGTAAGCATAGCACAATTTGGAAAAGTTTTCTGGTGATAAATAACTCAGCCCCATGTGCACAACAAAGGTTAAGACATTCAAATATCAAAAATATTATAATATACAATCGACAACTTCCATAAAGATAATTAACTGAGGAAACAATCTCAAAATATTTAAGCTCATGATAATGGTCTGGGAAAGGATCTTTGCCACACTGATAGTGTAAAGGTCACCAGCTACTAGCCACCAGGCTATGAACCACCACTAATTACAGCCTCCTGGGCAGAAAACAGGTTATACATCTCTCTCTTTGCAGAAACAACCCTAGGTGCTTAACACTCCTGTTTTCCCAACTGGTTATCAGTGAGAACAAGGACTGACATGCTTCTTATATCTCTTTCAGGGATAGCTGTTCTTCCTTAGAACATTGAAAAAGGTCCCTAACAACTTACCATCATTTCAAAACTCTGGTCTGATTTCAAAGGGGAAAAAAATAGCTCCATACCAAAAAAAGAAAAATCTACAAAAATTTCAAAATCTTATTAAGAAAATTTAAGTGTTTCCTGAAGAAGGGAGCATAGTGCCCCAGAAAGTGATTATAATGCTAATGAAATTGTTTTACAGAAGCAGGAATCTTATGAAAAGGAAAACAACAAATGGGGCCTAGAGAGATGGCTCACTGGTTATGAGGACTTTTGGCTTTTGTGCAGGACTCAGGTTCAATTCCCAGCAGCCACATGATTGGGACTTGCAACCACATGTAACTCCAACTACAGAGGATCTGGTGCTTCAGAGGCAACTGCATACAAGTGAGGCATATAAACTCAGGCAGAAACAAAGTACACACAATTTTTTATTGTTTTTAAAGAAAAAAATGGAAGCTCTCCCAGGGAAAACCAGTTTCATTTTTTACTTCACTCCAATCTCATAGAGACTACTAGTCCTCCATGTAGTCCTTCCACCTGAAACTTAAAGTGTCACACCTAAAACTACTGCTTCCCTGGGGAGCATGTGTGACCAGAAAACAAAGTGGAAATGAAATGAAACAAAGCATTTTTCTCTCATAGCTAACTGGACTGTCTGCTTCTCCAATGACTACTAAGCTACATCGATGAACTTGACCACGAACATACTAGCCTCGAATATGATGCTGCTGAGAGGGAAGCATGAGCTCTTTATGTTACACAAATTATAAATCAGCTTATGCAGCACTGTCATGCAAAGTCTTGTTTTAAATATTTCCTTGTCCCATTGCCCAAAACTTTCCTCTTGTATAATTCCTCTCAGATATCTGCATCCCTTGTCAGACCTGACATTCTTTAGATTGCTTAATTTCTAAATTAGAGTAGAATATTTCACCTTTCCACAGGAGGCAGGTGGGGTGGAGGGACATGACAAATATTTCTAGTAAATTCTTGGCTCCAATCCCCTAACCCAGCCTTAGCAGCATATTTGGAATTCTGTGTGTTTGTAAGGTCCCCTCTGTCCTTCACTGATTGCTTACTATAACAATAATCCTATGAATGTTTTTGTTTTGTAGCCTGGAGAGAATGTTCCCAAAATTTACACCATTAACCTTTACACTATCTTGGTAGGGTGAGAGTAAAGCTTATATGGAGGGGATCTTTCTGCGTAGATTTAACAAGGAATGGTGAGAAACATTGGTCGAACATACCTAAATCCACATCCAGGTCTTTTATGTTTTTTGCAGATTTTTTTTGAGTTAGAAACAACATTGTTTTACATGACAATCCCAGGTCCCTCTCCCTCCCCTCCGCCCCTACGACCTCCCCCAACTAAAACCCTACTTATCACATATCCTTTCTGCTCGTGAGGCCTTCCATAGGGGGTCATCATAGTCTATCATATCCTTTGGGATAGGGCCTAGGCCCACCCCCATGTGTCTTGGCTCAGGGAGTATTCCTCTATGAGGAATGGGCTCCCAAAGTCCACAGCTATGCTAGGAATAAGTACTGATCTACTACAGGAGCCCCATAGATTTCCAAGATTTCCTCACTGAAACCCTCGTTGCTGAGGTCTGGATCAGTCCCATGCTGGTTCCCAGCTTCCAGTCTTGGGACCAAGATCTCCCCTTTGTTCAGTGGGTTTCACCAGCCTGGTCTGGACCCCTTTGCTCATCACTCATCCTTCTCTGCAACTGGATTCCAGTTCAGTTCAGTGATTAGCTGTGAGTGTCTGCTTCTACTTCCACCAGCTGCTGCATGAGGACTATAGGTTGGCATGTAAGTCAGTCAGCAATCTCATTATCAGGGGAGGGCATTTAAAGTAGCCTCTCCTCTGTTGCTTAGATTGTTAGTTGGTGTCATCTTTGTAGATCTCCAGACATTTCCCTAGTGCTTGATTTCTCTTTAAACCTAAAATGTCTCCCTCTATTATGGTATCTCCTTTCATAGCCAGGTCTTTTGAGTACAGTATGATTTTAACTTGCAACCCATAAGTCACAGACCTAGATGTTCAAGCTCACAAATCCAAACTGGACTGAAGTCAAATTTAGTGGTACAGGATTATCCTCTATGCCAGACGGCCACCATCTTCATCAGCTCTGCTGTACCTGTTTGCAAAAGGTCATCATCATAGCTGGGTTTACTGACTGTTGATATTGTCACAAAGGAGGGATCCAGGGGGTCATCACATACTCACCCAAGTATCTAGCCAATTCTCTGAACTAGCTGTATACAACTCTGCCCTAATTGTACAAGGCCATGAAGAGGAGCTCTAGAATCCACTGACTGGGAATACTAGGGGAGTCCAACTGCACCATCCATGAAGAAGCCATCATCCATAAGGCATTCAGACTTTCCAGTATAGAGGCTTTGGGTTCACCTATGTTCCTGTCAGTACCACTCCTCAGGTGCTGTAAATAATCCCAGTAAAATTCTTGGTTTTCTTAGTGGAAATTTTGGTGGAATCGAACTTGGTTTTGTCATTTGGATACTGAAGGTTGTTGCTTAGAGGACCCACTGGGCAAAATTTCTCAAGCCACCTTTCTTTCCATTCTTCACTCCTACATTTAGTGAACCACCCATTACCAGCCTAATTTTCCTGTATCTTTGCTCAGAACAAAAGGTGATCTAGAAATAATGTGTGACTATATCATTCTGAGTATTTAAGGACTGCCTCTAGTGGGCCTTCAAAAGGAACAGCTGCTTGAATCAAGTGAGAAAGTCCAGAGTTACATGAGAAACATCAGTTCTCCCCAGAAAGAACCTTCAGGAAGCTTGAGAAATGCTGTTCCAATAGTAATTTAATTCTCCTAACATTGATTGGCAGTTAAGAAGACAAAGATTGACAATATAGGTTTGAAAACAGGCTGTCTTCAGAAGACTTAGCCAGGCATGGGCATGGTAGCACTGCCTTGAATCCCAGCACTCTAGAGGCAGGGGTAGAGAGATTCGAGGTCAGCCTGATGTACAATTCATATTCCATTACAGCCTGTTTCTCTGTTACACAGAGAAACCCTGTACCCTGTCTCAAAAAAAGAAGAAGAGGAAGGAGATAAAGATGAAGACAACAATTACTTAGAAATAGGTATGGAGAGGAGCTGAAGAGATGGCTCATTGGTAACATTACTTGCTGTTCTTGCAAAGGACCTAGGTTCAGTTCCTATCATTCACATGTTCCCATAGCCACTCACAACTGTTGATAATTCTAGTTCCAGGAGATCCAACACCTTCTTCTGGCCTTTATGGGTACCAAGCATGTATACACATAGGCAAATCATAAAATAAATAAAGGGCCAAATAAATCTTTTTAAAAGTAACTATTCGGGTATTGTGGCATATTCCTATAATCTCAGTTACTGGAAAAGCTGAGGATCACAGGAATTTCCACGAAAGCCTTACCTACTTAGTGGTCTCAAGGACATCCAAGGCTAAATAATAAGGCTCTGTCTCAAACAAGTAAAAGAAGAAGTACATTTGAAGAGTTTGAGACAAGATATAGAAATTCTCTAATTCCATTCCTCCCTTTTGACAGGGTTAACCCTACAAACCTGCCAAATGTGGTGGGATTGTAACAGGCAGAGTCATCTGGATCCAAAATATATATACTTGCCATTCCACATTCCAGCATGCATCTCTGGGTCTTAGCAAAATCCTCTTTAATTATAAGAACAACATCTTGGAAGAGTCCAGCCAAAACCTTACCAGTTCCCTCTACAAGCATCTGAGTAAGGTCAACTGAGTGGGATGGTAACCTGGACTAAAATGCTACTTGAGTAAGGGGAGAGGGGTGGCAGGCACCCACTTGGTGGTGATGTCACAGATAAACTTACGTTTGAAGCTTCCAGAACCATCTACCACCTTCTCCTGATTTATTCCAATCATGGATAACACAAAGTGCCCTAAAACAACTTTCTCCCTCTGGAGTCCTCTGGCTGCTTCGTGTTGTGATTTTCACATCCTGTCTTTAACTATTGCACAGAATTGCATTTTTTTCAGTTCTTATTTTTGTTGTTTTTATCTTTGAGACTGTAATTTAATTACAGCGCATCTCCCTTCTCCTTTCTTCCTCCAAATTCCCCGCATACACCCTTCTCTGCTTTCCTTCAAACTCCTTAATTGCCTCCGTTATCACTAGTTTTTAATTGCTTTTAGGAATAACCAGTTATTCCTAGATATAACCTGTTGATTGTGTAAAATGATATTTGTATGCTTTCACCCTGGATTCTTTGGCACTGGACAACCAATTGGTGTGTCTTCCTTGGGAATGACTACCTCCCGGACTCCCAGTTTTTGTTCTGTTGCCTATAATTTTTTGTGTAGGGTTGGGGCCTCATAGGTTTTTTTCCCCACCCAGTTTGGAGTGTTTGTTGATGACATTAAGTTCATATTTGGGGATCATGTTGGTGAGACTTAACATGGAGGAGACACACTCTCACAGCAAACTCCCTGATCCTCTGACTCTTTAATTCTTTCCACCTCCTCTTCCACAGTATTCACTGAGCCTTAAGTATGGGTGTGTTTTGTAGATGCATCCAATGGGATTGGGCTCCACCCTCTGCATTTCGATTCATTGTGGCTTTCTGCAGTGTTCTCCATCTGTTGAGAAGAGATGTTTCCTTAATGAGGGGTTTAGAGGACACTTATCTGTGAGTATAGTGACAAATGTTTATGGATTCTTGTTAGGGATTATGCTAGTTTAGTAAATTCGTGACTGTAGATTCTCCTCCAATAATCACAACTACATTAGCAGTAAGTAGTTAGCTAGGTTTCCAGTACCAGGCATGGTTTCCCTCTTGTTGAGCAGGTCGTTAGTCCAATTAGAGACCTATTGGTTACCACCAAGGTATGTGTACCACTACTGCATCCACTGGGTTATTGTGCCATTCTGGTCATTGATGTTGTTATGGGCATCATAGATAGGCAGGATTGTTGATTGCCTCCCTCTTTTGGTAGCCTGCTTCGTGTCTTCTGGTATTATGAAAGCTGCATTCACTTTGTAGTCACTGAAAACTGATTATCTATTGTACCCAGAAAAGGAAGCAAGGAGGCTAGAACTGGACTCTTAGTGCCCCTACATGCTCTGTTTTAACCAGTCTTGTTTAAACCAATAGATTTTTATTCTGACTCTGTTTCTCATTTCACTAAGAAATACCCACTATTCCACTTGTCTGTATGGGATTCCTTTCAGAGGAAAAGCATTGAGGAAAGAAAGGAAATGGAAGGGTTCAACATAAGAGTCAAAGCTGTTTTACTTTTTCCCTAAACTTTGTGGGCTAGGAAGGTATCTGGTAATGTTCCCTGACTTACTTAATATATGTGTTCTGCCCTGCAATGACTTCCAATGACTGATATTACATCTAAGTCGGGAAAAAAATGGTGAGGTTATAGACTGCCCAAGCCCTCAAGGAGCAGCAGTAACCAGGGTCCAAAGTAACCCATGAATACAACTGTGAGTAGGTAAATCACAGCTTACCTATTCCATTCGGACATCTACAGATATGCACACCCTAAGGGCATATTCTTCTAAGCCTGAAGATTTCAAGGGAGTGTGTGAAGGCATGGCTCAGCATCAGGGATGCTTCATTAGTTCTGACTTCCACCTGCTCACAGCACTCCGCTCTCCCTGCCACATTCCTCTGGTCTCCCACAGCTCCTACCTTGCTTTACCCAAAGGTGCCCTTTAGCCCTTTTCAGAGCTGGAGCTTAAACTGAAGCTATTTAAGGCAACTTTGAAACTGAAGGAATCAAGCATATAGAAAGTTCTGCCCCCAACAGTTAAATGGGATTAATACACTCTTGAAAACAAACTATGGAAGAAGGAAGGAGAGAGGATGAAGCTATGACTGGTTAATTACTCATACTTCTACAAGCACTTTTGGTCAGATCTGATGGAAGAACCTTCTCTTATCTCCAAATTCTTAGGACAAATCATTCTCCTCTAATTCTGGAACACTTGGCATTATCTGGTCAACTAATTCTCACCAAATTCTCCAGGGAAGTCTGCTCATTTCTTTAATCAGCTATCCCCCAGCTTAATTGAAATGTTTCACATTTTGCCCCCCATAGGATTAATTAGAAAAATAATTATCAAAATCTTATACATAGTTCAGCTTCTTGTCTGAGACTGCACATGGATATGCATGGTTTCACAAAGGAAAAATGGTGATTATATTAACTAGGAAGCTTATTATAATGATTATTGTAGAGGAAGTCAGGATTCATTAATGATTGACATATTTACCTTATGTTATTTCCATTAAGGGAGTTTTAATAAAAGCTATACACTAAGATTAAAGTATACCAATTTTAAAGACTACAGTCATTAAAAAGGACAAGCTTTACAGTTAGTCCACTTGGGTACTCTAACTTATAAGCCTCATCTTCACACTTTAATCTTACTATTGGAAATTCAACACTGCTCTATTATAAAAAAGAAAAACAAACATTTTGGTAGTAATCCAACTCTGGAGAATTATCAGGATGGTCAATAGACAATCAAGAGAGGAAAGACTAAACAAATGTCATATGATTTCAAGGGGCCATAGTGCCTCTCTGTGCCTCATACATCACAAAGCACAAACGGGTTTCATGGACTAGCAGGTGAAGAAAGCAGGTTAGTCTGGGCATCTCAGTAACTTCTCAGCCTTTAAACCTAAGCGTTCTTAGCACTCAGGATCTGGAAACACAGAAAAGTTCATTGGAAGCTACTTCTAATTCTGAAAGGCATGGCACAGCCTGGTGAAGGAATTTTCACTGAACACCCTAATCATACCTGTTTTTTTGGCCAGTGTTGTTTGGGTCTGCAGCTCTAAATATAATGATTTGGTTTGAATTGTTCTCTTTTTATCATTTTTTAATTTATTTTGCATATCAACCACAGTTTCCCCTCCCTCTTATTAGAGACAGTCTTGCTGTCTAGCACAGGCTAGCCTCAAACTCTCAATTTTACCCGCCCCCTCCACCTCCACCACTAATGCTGGTACTCAAGATAGGTAATACTCATGTCAGGCTGAATGAAGCTGTCCTTGGGTCCTCAACTTAGAAAGAGCACTCAGTTTGTAGCACAAACTCAGTATCAAGGTTTAATATGCATAATGTCATCAATACCAATTCATTTAAAAAAAAAACTAAAATTACCTGTTAATGGTACCAGCAGCTGAGAGAATGGAAGACCACTCATTTCAAAAGAGGAGATGAAGAGGAAGTGAAAGAGCAGGTAGAATTCTTACAAGACATCTCTTGCCTTGGAAAAACTTCAAGTTTCCTTCTTTTTCCAAGAGGTCCTTATTTCTGAACCAGTATCTTTTCTTTCAAGGATAGCCAAGGAGAAAACCCAAGATAGGTGGCTGTTTTTCCTTCCTCTACCCCCACCTTTTTTTTCCTCAATTCCCACTATATCCTTGGTTTTGGAGAAAAAATAACCTAAAAGCTTTAGAGTCATATAAACACATAATCATCGTGTGCAGCTTTTAAAGTAAGCTGTGTCTGTTCAGGCTTGTGATCCCAGTATGTAGGGAGGAGGATACAGGGAGATGACTTTTCAAGATCATTCTTGTTGGAGGCTACCCAAGGCTATATGAAATTCTGTCTCAATAAAGCAAACCATAGGTAAATAAATGAGCCTGGCATGGGGAGGCTGAGGCAGAAGGACGGCTGCAAGCCTTGGCTATATAGCAAATATAAGGCCAGCTTGGCCTACACAGTGGAGCTTTGCCTCATTTTTTAAAAAAAGCAAACAGAAAAAAATAAATGAGGAAGAGAGATATAGGCTCTCTCAATAAGATGCACATACGAACTTTTCCTTTTTATTGAGGAACATTTCTTGTCAAATTGATTTAATTTCTCAGCTTTTTTTTTTTATTTTTCTGTCTATGAAGGAGATTTTCCATGCTCCAGAATGACAAAAATGCCCGTTCTGGGTATAATTCCCTGAAATGGGGTACCATATGTGCATCAGTAAACATTATGTGTAGAGTGAATTAAACCAAGCCTCATAATTAGGCAGTGAGGAAATTACTGTAGACCTGGAAGAATAAATCAGCGGTGTTAGAACACTCTCCATTTTCGCTGAAGCACTTCAGAGTGCTGTAAAAGGCCCGTGTCACCATGATAAACACTGAGAAGAGATGTATTTGGAGCAAGACAACCTAAAAGACACCACAATTCAAATAGGTCTTTGAGTCTGGACTCCAAGGTGTCATCCCATAAAATTTAAAGGCCGATACTTTTGCCACTAAGGTGAGACCGTAAAGCAAACCATCTGACACTCTGAGACTGTGGGGAGGGACTTTCTCTTACAGCAGGTGCACTCAACACTTTAATACACGGACTCTGGAACAGAGCCAGGAGGAAAGAATGCTCCCTTCATGGTGAACAATGAGGCAAGATTATAAATAAAAACAGGATCAGTCAACTTTCCCTTCTGCTTCAGGCTTCAACATGGCTTGGCACTGTTGTTCTTTACAGTAACCCCAACTTTATTTACAATATTGACAGTGGTTTGTTACCATTTATGTGTGGATGTGGGTGTGCAGGTGGGCATACATGTGAGCATGTGCTCCAGTATGAAGGTTAGAGGTCACCCTTGATATTGTTCCTCAGAAGACAGCCACTGGGTCTTCCAAGGCAGGATCTTTCATTGCTCTGGAGCTTGCCCAATATACTATGCTGACTGGCTAAAAAGCATCAGGGATCGACCTGTCTCCACCTTCCCAGAGCTTGGATTACAAGCTTGCATCATCATTTTTATGACAGTGTATGGGACTGAACTAAAGCCTTTGGCTTGCAAGACAATTACTTTACTGATTGAGCCATCTATTTCTAGCCTCTCATGGTGATTTTCTCATTAATCTTGATTTCCTATAATGGTACATAAAATATTGCTTCTGTTGACTCCTGAATTTTGTTGATAATGTGTGCCTTAACATTTAGAGCTTGTCTCCCTTTTGACCCTAGTCACAGCTCTGCTTCTTAGAAAGCACAGACTGAAGTCTCGCAAGATGGCTCACGTGTAAGCCTCTGGCTACCAAGCCTGATGACCTGAGTTGGATCTCCATCATCTTATCCACACATTGAAGGGGAGAAACAACCGACTTCTTCCAGTTGTCTTCTGACTTCTACACATATGCAATGATGTACACAGTTTCTCTCCCGCCCTCTCTCTCTCTCTCTCTCTCTCTCTCTCTCTCTCTCTCTCTCTCTCTCTCTCTCTCTCTCTCTCTCTCTCTCTCTCACACACACACACACACACACACACACACACACACACACAAAAGCTATTTCTAAATGTTCAAAGAAAAGAAAGATTCATTTGCCTACTCCCATGAGCAGTAAGACCATTTGTTCCTAATCTAGTCCAAGTCCAAGGGGTAGAAGCATTATAAAATAGAAAGAAATATACATATCTACCCTAGTCCATCACACCAATGATCCTTGCAGATGAGAGGACTAGCTAGATATTCGTTTTAATATCTCATCTCTGACCTCAGTTTCCTGACACAGAAATCCTAAAACCTTTGTAATTTCCTGGCTGATGACACGTAAAAACAGTTCCTAAGCCCCTTAGAATTCCCTGGGCAATAGATACATCCTTTGTTCTAATGAGATGACATTTGGTGGGCTCTCAGGTGACCTCAGGAAGAGAATGGTTGCCAGGGCAAACAGCCAGGTGACTACAGGGCTAGAACCTGCAGCTTTCCTCCAACCTCCAAGCTCTGGAGAAATGAGAGAGCACAAAGGTTGAATTGATTACCCGTGGCTAGTGATTTAATCAATTGTGCCTTTGTAACAAAGCTATTCACACAACTTGAAAGGACAGCGTTCTGAATGGCATTCAGAAAGCTTCCAGTCTCATCATGTGGGTGCTCCCATGTTATAGACAACAAGAGAAAGCACAGTACAGTTGTCCAATTGTGAACCTCCCAGGAGATGTCTGCCTATGTGTCTTTTCATCTGAATCCATGTGGTCTCTTTATAATGAACTCCTTAATGCAAGAAAGTGTGTCCCTGAGATCCACCAGCCAGTCTGATAAATTAGTGAAAACTCATGTGGATGGTGGGGAGGCAGGACCACCGGAAGCCATTTATTACTTACAAGTAGCATGTAAAGTAGTCCGAGTGGCCTTGTGGAACTGAGCCCTTAAACTGTGAAACATGATGCTTCCATTGGGTATTTAATTGAAGGTTGCAAGCTAGTGTTCTTGAACTGTCAGTTGTATAGAAAAAAATTCTATTTCAATGACTATATTTAATATGAATGAATGACAGCTAGAAGACCCAATGGGTTTTTTTTTCTGTCTCCTATAAGCCTTAAATATGGGTTCTTCCTCAAACTAAACAGGTATTGCATCTGTGAATAGAATATCTGGTAGAAGACACTGGGTCTCGTAAATGTCTAAAGTCCTGACACATCCTCACCTACATCAACCAAGAGATTTTGGGGAAGTCCAAAAACTCACTCAAATACAAAGGCAGTAGAATTCAAGGGCCTGGACAGATGATAGCTTAGCAGTTAAGAGCACTGGCTGTTCTTCCTGAGGACCTACGTTCAATTCCCAGCACCCACATGGCACCTCACTACTGTATGTAATTCCTGTTCCAGGAAATCTAACATGTTAACACAGACATAGATGCAGGCAAAACACAAGTGTGCATAAAATACAAAGACATAAGTTTTTAAAACTATTCAATAAAAAAAAAAAAGAATTCAAGGCTGAGAGCACCATAGTTCAGTGAGACAAGTCTGTGGTAAAGGCACTTGCTGTCAAGCCTGACTACCCAAGTTCAATCCCCAATATGAAAATGGTAGGAGAGACCCTACTCCTGAAAGCTGTCTTCTGACCTCCACACCCTGTGGCACTCGTGTGCTTCTTTTCTTAACCACCCTATCAGTCTCTGTCTCAGTATCTCTGTCTCCCTCATCTCTTCTTTCTTTGCCTCTCTCTAGATAGATAGATAGATAGATAGATAGATAGATAGATAGATAGATAGATACATACATACATACATACATACATACATACATAGGTAGATAGATAGATAGATAGATAGATAGATAGATAGATAGATAGATAGATGTTTTAAAATAACTGAAAACGTAAGTTACTGGAAATGCTTGTGGTAACATAGATTTTCATTTTTTGTTTATTTGTTTTAGTCCTGGTCTCATTACATAGCCCATACCACCCTCAAATTCAATAATACTCCTGGATCCGTCTCCCTGGTACTAGGATTCCAGGTATGTCCAGCTTCAGCACAGATTTGATGAAATCAAAATCCCCCACCATGGAGTCCACTATTTACTCTTTTAGGTGAATGTATGAGGTAAGCCAAAGAATGGATAGCTTCTAGTTAACGTGCATATTGCAGCATTTGATAAATGAACAATGTAGGAACTGTAGCAGCATTCTTGTCTAAAACAGGAGCAAGTGTGGGAGACTAGACCAAATACAGACATTCTCTACACTGGTTTCAATTCAATGATTGCTCTAATCACCTCCCTTTTTCCATTTCACCTCAACTGCAAGAATTAGCAGAAGAAAGCAACTCAGCCATTGAAGCCCCACTTCATAAAGTTTTCTTATTCATGCATATGCAGCCCTGTCTCCTCTCAGCAGGGTATGCTATTAAAGTAATGGCCATGGGTCAGGATGCTAGGCTTTTCCTTAGATCAAGACTAGCTAGGGAGAGAGGAGTCAAGACAGTGTTCCCATAGACCTGAGACATTTATTTTCTACAGGATCACAGAAATAGACAAAGCCACCTCATTAAGTGGACAGCATTTGTGGACTTGCCTACACAGTATCTAAAAAGCCATTTCCAATTGATTCAACACATACCCTAGACATGGGGACAATATATGTGTGGTAGCTTACAAAACGGTGGTGGTGCATGTCTATAATCTATAACTCCTGAGCCTGAGTCAGGAGGACTGCTAGTTCAAGGTTGGTCTGCACTACATAGTAAAACCTTTCGTCAAAAAACAAACAATGAAAGAGTGGCCAGAATACCTAATTCTTAATGAAGCGTTTCTCCCACATGACCCTTATCTTTGCCATTAAAACCTCATATCTATCCTAAGCTGTTCTTACCCCTTTTCATTATGGTTTCTGCTGCTTAGCTATGTCTGCATTGCTTATTTTTATAATCCACATCTCTCTGACTATACGATCATTTCTGATCTCCAAGCTTCCACAGTGAGGTCAGATTCTGGCCTAAAGATCAAATCCCTGGGGATTCTTGGCTGTGACAGGGTCTTAGTGCAAAATCACAAACTTTAGCATTTAGAAGAAATCATGGAGCCAACCTGTCTTGTTGCTGTAGCCTTAGACATAGCCTCATCTCTGTAGGAAGAAAAACACATTTAGATCCAGAAATAATTTTCAAATGTTTCCTGACAATGAATCTAAAAATAATTGGCCCCACTAAAGGAGATATGGGAAAAAGAACTGAATGTGTTAACATTCCTGTTTACTGTAAATGCTTTAGATTGCCTGCAATTCACGAATCAAAAAGCTAGAGATATAAACAGAACAGCACCTTTTCAAGAGGCTACAGTGAGCCATAGTGCTAAAAGCCAGGGGTGGAAATAGACATGAACCAGCATTTGACATCCAACACAGATTTCTTATTTTTTGTCTACATGGATACATGTCACTACAAATCCTCCTATGGTGCTTTTGAAAACTACAGGGTAGCTGGGCCTACTAGTATAGACCCCAATCCCAGCTACTTGGGAGACAAAAGCTAGATGGTCATAAGTTCAAAGCTAGCCTAGGTTACACAGTAAGTTCAAAGCACAGTCTGGGTAGTTGCCTGAGACCTCATCTTTAAATAATAAGTAGAAATAGTAGTTATAGTAGTAGTAATAATAATAATAACAATAAAAATATAATAATAATAATAATAATAATAATAATAATAGGACTGGGTGCCCTGGGGTTAACATCCAGTATTGAAAAAAAAAAAAAACTCATAAAGCTTCTCTCTCTCCTTTCTTCTCCCTCCCTCCCTCTATCCCCTAATCTCCCAAATGCCCTCAGAGTGGGTTAGAATATGGACTGCCCACTTGCATGTGTTACTGCTATAGAAAACTTGGATGAGATAAATGTTATGAACAAGGTAACAGACAGAGTGCTTGAGTGGCAAATACCACACACACTCCATATATCTGTGGCTGTGCTAATTAGCTCTCTTTCCTCACCTGTGAAGTGGACACACACAGTAACCAACTTTCCTCCTCACTTGTCTAGTGTCAGGACTAAGTGTGGTCAACCCATGGAATGAACCAGCACCTCATAAAGTCTGTACATGGTCATCAAAGTCAGATTACATTCTATGGACAGTGACTTTGCAAACTCTCACAGATGATGGCCCACTGTTAGACTGAGTGAGGTCTTTTCTTTGGAAAGATTCCAACCGAGGCAAATAGAAAACACTATCATAATTATAGGGTCTTCAGAGATAAATGGACCTTCTGACATATGTGATGTGCTTTCTTTTGGAGTTCTCAATTCTTTGTTATATTACCACCCACATAGTTATTATCTCAAAATGAAAGTATCCTGTACATGAATCTGTGTTGCTGAAAATAGTTTTATTGTAACAGCAAAATTAAAACTTTTGTCAAGTTGACCCTCACTATATTTCACTGTGAGACCTTTCTCACAGCTCATGAGAGTGAAAGCCTTACAATTTTGCTCTTGAGTCAGCCCTTGAGGTGGTTCAGGAGGTAAAGGCACTTGCTGCCATATGTCACAACCTGAGTTTGATCCCTGAGAGCCACAGGGGGAAGTACAGAACTGAATTTTGAAAGCTGTTCTCTAAACCAAGCAGGAACCTAAAGATCAAAAATTAAGTTCCTGATTGGTTTGAGGAATGAGAGTGGCTAAATTAGCCATTATGGTTGCTATTTATTAGGGAAATCTTTGGTCCTAATTTGTTTATCAACTTTGAATAAAAGACTAACAAAAGAATCAAAATGATTCCCATAATAAACTGGTGTCCTTGCATGTATAGGACCGATTGAAAAGTGTTCACGGGTTGTGTATGAAAGAACAACAGGCAGGCACAGCAGGCAGACAGTTCCTGGCCATGTCCCCTGTGAGTGAAGGATGGACTTTGAGGCATCTCTTTGCCCAGACATGGAGTAAGCCAAATGCATTGCATCCAGACTGGTTCCAGAATCACAGCTGGGATAACCGCCCAGAAATGGGGCCCACTATGGCCACAGCTCTAAAATTAGAACATACTGCTCAAAATTGACAGTTGTAGTCCCATAAATCCATTTTTTTTCATCCCATACAAAACACTCCTAAGAGAATTCTGTTCTACGACTGCCCACTGTTGTGGATTTTAAATGGCAAGATGGATCTATGCCAATCAGTTTAAGGTGACACCTCTGTGCTCCTATGACCTTTCCCACAGTGTGTGACTCATCTCCCTTGGGAAATGCTGTCTCAAGACAGTGTTTTTTTATTTGCCTGAAAATTCTACTTCAACAAAGATCTATTTTATTGAAGACTTTTGATTTTTTTAAGGGTCTACAAATCTAACTCCATGTCCCTAATTAAGGCCATCTAAGATAAGGTTTGTCATTGACTTTATTTATTTTAATTTAGCAAGTGGAACTTCGGAAGGCTCCAGGGTCACCCTTCTAAAGAGCTATTCCCAAGTGCAAGAGACTGAAAGAGTGGGAATTCCTGTAAGTTGGTAAGAGTCTCATGGTTAACCACAACCCTTCATTCCCTCTTTTTCTCTTTATCAGATTTGATTTCTCTAAATACCACATCAAGGTGTAACAGGACAGGACAGAGCAGATGTTCCTCTATCTTGGAACTAATAGGAATTCTTGCAGAGACTGTTTCAGGTTTAACTAGAATTTAATCTCCTTAATAGAGAATCCAGTGGAAAAATTACCTAACTCGATTCTAGAACCTGAGGCCAAGACACCCCAGCTAATTTATCTCAACTTCTGTTAAACCACTTGCTTGTACAGTACTTCCCCCTTCAGCCCCAGAGCAAGATACAAGGATGAGGTTTTGGCTTTTAAAAGCCCTTTGGTCTAAATGCTTAGGGCTACACTTGTAGTCCCAGTTGGCTGGAATAAAGATTTTCAATTGACTACAAACTGTGTCTGAGTGGCCATCTCTGGTGTGCTCCTTATAACAAGAAATGCAGAATGCATGTGTGTCCATGGACATGGTCCTGTGTCACTGGAGGCTCTCCTTTATAATCTGTTATCAGGGAGGTTTATCTGCAACTGAAAGTACCTCATCAGTGGAGAATATTCATATAGAGAGACACTGCTGCATTTGACACCTAAGGGAAAATGTCTTCAATCATATTAACTATCTAAATCTTTTATTCTTTTAAGTTTAAGGTTCATTTCATTTTCATTTTTTTTCCATGTGTGCCTGTCTGTATAAGCGTATGCCACACACACACAGGTGCCCATGAAGAGCAGAAAAGGGTGTTAGAGCCCAGGGTGCTTGAGTTACAGGGGGTTGGGAGTGACCTGACATGAATACCAGGAAGAGCTGCAAGCATTCTTCATTGATGAGCCTTCCCTCCAGCCCCTAACTGCCCAAATCTAAAGGACAGGGGAGCTCAGCTGAGCCAAGCACATTAGTCACTGCATATTCCATCCAAATCGAGTTTCAATTTAGATCAGTGAATGTTTTGTGCCATACAGGTAAATGTGGAGAGACAGAAAGGATGGGAAGAAAGACAAAAATATCCCAACATATGGGTAGCCACGGAACTGACAGATGGGGACCATTTTAGTCCAAGAAAGACAGACTAAGAAAGAGAAAGTTGTTTGAACCAAATCCACAGATGTGGTGAGATATTATGCTATTACTGCTGCGTCTTAATACCATGAAACAATCCTGTTATCCTCTTTCCTGCAAACGTGAGGGAAGAAAAAACTGACAGGCCTGGCATGGAAACAATGCTGCTTTGCCTACCACCCTGAATGCCGCTCTCCAGGAGGCTTATCTCAGAGTCATTCAAATTCTACCATTCTCTTCTGCTAAAAGACAACTCTGGGAATTCCCTTAGCACTCCTTCCTAATAAAATTGTGGAGTTAGGGGAGAGGTGGGGGGGGGGACCTCTATGTCTCTAAGTAGAGAGAACTAAAGAGCCAACACTTGGGTGTAAAAACTAAATCCCTATTAGAACCAATGAATCAGGGAGGTGGAGCACATGTTGATAGTCTGTTCCAGAGTCTAAGCACAGGCAATCCCTATAGAACCGTCCCTCCTTCTAAAATCTGGTTGCTATCCATTATGGGACCTCTGGCACAGGACATGAATGAATACTTTCCTTGGATTCACACAAGAAGGGAAGATCAAGAGATGGAGACTCCAGAGCCAGGTAGGATATCAGGAGCCTATAATCTTAACTCTCAGAAGCTGAGAGAAGAGATTGCTGTGAATTCAAACTAGCCTGGGCTACCAATGAAAGTGTCTCAAAGCAAAATAGAAGAAGAGGTGGGAGCACCAAAACAGTCATGCTACAACCTTAGAGACAGAGTCCAGGTAGCTATTACAATTCAAAAGTTTTTCATTAGCTTCCTAATTCCTATTAGCCACAGCCTCTCATACCAGAAAGGATATGGAGAGTTGGTCTGAGAGGGGAAGTTAGGCAGACGTGCCTATCTCTCTTTTGGGTATTACTAACACACAAAGGGACAATCTTTTCCTGGGGGGGGGGGGTTTCAGACAAGGTTTCCCTGTAAAACAGTCCTGGATGTCCTGGAACTCACTCTGCAGACGAGGCTGGCCTCAAATTCCCAGACATCTGACTGCCTCTGCCAGATTTTTAGGAAAAGTGCATTTTGAGTCATGTCTGTGCACCCTGTGTTCTGGGGTGACTTGTATGGTCTTTTGAAACAAGTGGATGTCAGGAAATGTGGGAATCCAAGAGGGCCATAGCCTGTTGGAACCTGGGCTTCAATGTTCTCAGAGCATCTCAGGAGTTAGCTGAGTGGCCTTAAATCAGTGTTTCTGAACATGTGGGTCATGAGCCCTTTGGGACAGCATATCAGATAGATATTTAAAACATGACTCATAACAGTAGCAAAATTACAGTTATGAAGTAAGAATAAAATAATTTTATGATCAAGGGTCACTGAACATGAGGTACTGCATTAAAAGGTTGCAGCATTAGGAAGGTTGAGAATATATTAAATTTGTTCTTTCATTAAAAACAAAACAAAAACACACAAACCAACAATAAATCCCTCAGAAAACACCTATTAATAATGAAATCTTATCTGTTCAGTATACCACTTAATCATTATAAATCATTTCCATAATTAAAAACAAACAAAAAAATCAAAGTCAACATTAGTGAATGTTCATAAAACATTTGTCATGAGAAAAACCTCATACATCTATCAAATAAGATTCCCTCCCCCCCCAAAAAAAAACAGAAAGAAAGAAAAAATGAAAAAAAAAAGAAATGGAATCATCAGACTAATGATACTGATGGCCATTTACTCCATGCCACAAACTCTTATTTTGGTTCTGGGCTTCCCAAAAAAATAATTTGGTAAACATGATAACTACATCTCCAGTGAAATACATTGGGTCTTAAAGCATAATGAACCCATTGTATTTAGGGTTTTATTTCTTATTAAACATTAGCAATATAATACATCATTCTATACCTTGGACTTTTGGTAAGAACTCTCACAGATCAGCGAAAGGTTCCTGGCCTGTACAGATTCAGAAACTAAAAACCAAATGTGTGTTGGGCAGTGGTGGCACACGCCTTTAGTCGCAACACTTGGGAGGCAGAGGCAGGCAAATCTCTTTGAGTGTAAGGCTGGTCTACAGAGTGAGATCCATGATAGCCAGGACTGTTTCACAAAGAAAGTCTGTCTTGAAAAAAAAAAAAAAAAAAAACAATGTGCACAGTGGAGAATTCAAGTTCCTACCTGAGAAGATCATGTCTGCTCAGTGAGAGGCTACCTTTTGGGTTATTAACATTATGAGTCTTACAGTTAGTTCATCCCTTGGCTCAGCAGTTTCCTAATTGGCTAATAGATTTCTGTCTATGTATATGTAGATGAGATGACAAATATCCACCTGAATTAGTAAGCTCTAAAATGCACCTCTGGAAAGGAACACTCTGAAAAACCATCACAATGTTCTTGTGGTAAAAATAGGAAGCAAACCATACCTGTCTCCTCAGATCTCTTGTTTTCTTGGTCATCTTGTCAATTGCAATGTTGAGAGGATCTCCTTTTTCTTTCCTTCCAGTCTATTAAGAAAAAAAAATCATCTCTTGTTTATAAAATTCAATATCAAGGACATTAATCGAAAAGGAAAACAAAACATTTAAGTGCATGATGAACATGGATAGGTGACTAAAGTTATTTTTCTGAAACACAAATTAAAATAAAAAACAAGTCAATAGAGTCTCAAGACAGTTACATCCATGTTCAACTCCTTTCAAATACATTTTCTTCCTCTCCTCCCATTTATAGATAAAGTACATAATATAAGATATGTCTTGCTTTTGATTTCAAAGACAAATATATTGGGATTCTTGATGATGTAAACATGCTTATAAAATAGAAGACAAATTAAATGTTTTTTAAGAAGAATTCACAGGACCTGGGGAGAAGACACAGTGAATGAAGTATTTGACATGGTATAGCCTAAGGACCAGAGTTCGTATTCTGAGAGCCACATAAATGTTAGCTCAATACAGTAAGCCATTTGTAATTCTAGCACTCTGAAAGCTGAGAAAGGAAATTCCCTGGAACACACTGACTAGTGGATCATTGAGTTCTGAGTTCAAGTGACAGACCCTGCCTCAACGATTAAATTGGAGAACAATAGAGAAATACTTCTAATATGCCCATGTGCAAACATACCTGAACAAACACACCTGCACAAACAAAGAACATGCATATATGCATACATAGCACACATACACAAAAGAAAACTTTAAAAACAGATTCTCCTTTGTTAAAATTAAAAAGCTTATGCCAATATTTCAAAGACCACATTACAGACGTTGTACCAAGATTGAAAGAAATGTCTTACTAGAAAATTAAGAACCTCTAATCTCTGTTCTACAGAGCAGGAGAGGTGCCAAACATAGCCACAAGCAACTCACAGCTTGTGATCATGAGCAAATCTTTCCTTATGACTCCAACATATAGTTATAGAAGAAAAATAGAGAATAAACAACACCTCGATACACTATTCACTTAAAGTTTACTAGTTCTGTGTTCATTTTTCCATTTCCATGATGGCTACAGAAAGACAAGGAAAACTAAACAAAGAGAATCTGCATTATTTCTAATTTTAAAAGTTTGGATTTATTTTACATTTATTTCATTCACTTGTGTGTGGAGTTGAGGGTAGCTAGGGTTTCATTAGAAGACAAGAAGTTAGTTCTCTTCTTCTACTATGTGGGTTTCAAGAAATGCACTCAGGTCATCAGGCTTGACAGCAGGCACCTCTACCTGCTGTGCCATCTTACCAGTCCTCCACTGTTTTATTTTCTTTTGTTTTTACAGTGACAAGATTGCTATGGGTTCAAAGTTCCTATGGAAACACCGCAGGCGTGTCACCTTCTACACAAGAGACAATCATTTTCAAAGAAATGTGGGAAAGCTATTAAATCATCAAAACCTCAGTCTAACACCCTATCAAGTTATTTTTTTTATTTGTATTCCTGGGGACAAACCATCTCTTGCTCCATACCCCATCTGTACAGAATCTCACAAATCTCCGTAGTCGAGTATAAAATGAGTAAGATCCCAGGTGAGAACATTCTGCTTAACAGATGAGCTGATAGGAGGAAAGAAATGACCATGTACCAGGCACATAGAGTCTCTTTTCATGAAAAATACAAAAAAAAAAAAAACAAACAAACAAAAACAACACCTAGATATATGTAGCCCATACAGACACATAGGCTTGAGAATTGCTACCTGAGCTGAAAGCAGCTACTTTTTTCTGCAATTTACTTCATTAAGCCAGTTTTTTTTTTTTTCAAAACAAATATGTGATGCTTAGCCTTACTGGGTTTTCATTGAAAAGTCAGGGCATATGTGTGCATATTTTTAGTTGTGTAAAACTCTACAAACCCTTCCTTCCCCACTCTCTAAGTTCACACACTGACTCTTTCAGATGTACACACTGAGGGGGTTAGTGGGAAGAGCTTAAAATAAAGAGGCTCAGATTTTACAACTTTGAAATATCAGCCCACAGATAGCTCCAAGAAAACAAAAGTATATGAAGAAGAAGAATGGGGTGGTTTGATCTTTCTGAAAAACAGAGGAAGGAGGTGGTATTAAGCAGGAGGGCCCCCAGCACCCAGCCTTCAAATGCATAGAGATGGACATTAGTTCAACAACAAATGGCTACTCTTCCTCTTTGATTGTTTTGCAAATAGCACGTTTGCTATAAAACATACAGGATCCTTTGGAGGAGGTCTGAACTACAACTATCTTTCTGAGAGCCATATACTTCCCATTTCATCTTCATTTATTAGAATCGTAAAATCTCACTCAGAAAGTAAAAGTTGCTATGTGTGGTGGTACACATAACTAATCCCAGCACCTGGAGGACAGAGACAGGTAGATTTCTTTGAATCCTAAGCCAACCTGATCTACACATTGAGATCCTGTCTCAAACATAAACAACCAAATAAATAAATAATAAAAGTTTTGAGTTAGGTTTACATAGTGGCTAGAACAATAGAATAGCTGTTCAAAGATGGGTGGGGGCAAGCAGGGAAGATGGCTTTTCTGTCAAGTATGAGAAGCTGAGTTAAAATTCCTAGAACCAAGGTAAAGCTAGATGTTATAGCACACACATCTGTAATCCCAGAGCTCCTATGGAGAGATTTGAGGTGGAGACAGGGAAATATATAGAAGGTAACAGGCTAGCAAATCTGACATATGCGGTTCAGTTAAAAAGAAAAATAGATAATGTATCAAATGAAGTAGACAGCAAGGTCCAAAACCATAGATTGTCCTCTGACTTTCATATACACTCACTGTAGTAATATTCACGAACACACACACAAACACACACACACACACACACACACACACACAAACACACACTCTACCACCACTCCTACCACCAAAACAACTCAAAAAACATTTAAATACAATAACTTTAAAAAATAAAATGAATTGCTGTATCTTGGCTACAGGAAATAATTAATGAATATGAGTAAGTGTCAGATGTGAGGATCTCCTTATTCTGCTAATGACACATCTTTATCATCTTTTCACCAATGAGAAAAATGACAATGGAGACAAGTAATGAAATTGGGGTGAAAAATTAAAGTACTGGCCTATGGTTCCAAGACTAAGGGGGCACGAAAGAACTCACTAATCAAGATAAATGGTTTTATGCACTCTTTAAAACAGCAAAATGAAAGCAGAAAAAGAATCCATGCAGAGCAAAATAGATATAAAATTTAAATTAAGATAAATCTTAGAAGGCATGGTTTAGGACAGGGCCATCCAAGCAAGCCCTGCATCAGATAATATTAAATTTGACAAGGCATGATTTAGGATAGGGCCACTGAAGCAAGCACTGCATCAGATTTTTTTTTTTTTTACTTTAAAAATTAGGAAAATAGCAACCTGCCTGCAAGATATACCCACGGGCGTATTAGTGGCACAAATGTTACAGAAGTAATCAACCACTTTTTATTGGATTTATAGCCTCTCCATGAGATTGACTCCCTATATGACCATGTCAATGAGGCCAAGACACTGAGGCTAGATAGGTCATGGACCCTTAGGGGAAAAACCTACTACCGTATGACTGTACTAAATGGACATAGCAATAAAATGACTTCCAGTGGGAAAAAAAAAAGAACCTAAAACCTCTGGGGAAATATTGAGAATGTTGCTCAGGGGGTAAAGTGCTTGCCTAGCAGGCATGGGGCCCCAGGATCCTTTTGCAACCATGCATAAACTAGTAGGGGCAGCAGCACTTATCTATAATTCCATACTTAGAAGGTAAGGTAGGAAGATCAAAAGTTCAACATTGTCCTCAGTTGCAAGTTCAAGGCTACCCAGGGCACAATATCCTCTCAATTAAAAAAAAAAGTATGCTTTCATAATGAAAAGAAAAACTAAAAAGAAAAATAATCATTATTGAAAATTCTCATTTGACTGGTATTCTGTGATTCTACATTCTGAATGTGGTACCTCTACACCCAGAGGTAACATCAGTACTTAAGTGACTGGTATTTCTACAGACACACGTGGGAGGGTTGGCTGTTCCTTTTTGTAAGCAGAAGGCAACATGTGTTTCCCATGTGGCATCAATAACCTGAATGTCAAGCACACATTTGTCAGGCAGGATCGCTGTGGGAGGCACATTAAAAGGAAAAGCTGAGGTTCACTCTTCTCAGAAAGGCTCTCATACAAATGTGTTGACTGGAACATGAGGCTAGCAACATGGGTGACAACAAGCTCCTTGAGATGGCCAATAGAGGCACTATGAAGTATTCAAACATAAGGTAGGGTTAGAGTATATTAGCTAGCCACCAGCTCTGGGTTAGGTAAAAATAGGAAGAGGAGTAGCATTTTGAGTGGCAGGAAGAGACAAATGACAAGATGGGCTCTGAGAGGATAGTGAATAGAAAGAACCAGGCATTACTGCATGAAAATAAGGGATCATTCTGACTAGTGACAGGGATTATTTCCAGGAGAGCTTCCTTCCAGTGCGAATACTGCTGACTAGATTTTATCCTGCAAACCTGGAAATGTCTGGTGACATCAGTATTCCACACCACTCTTGTCAAGATTCTGCTCATTTAAGATTTCCAACTCTGAGTTTCTTTAGCCCTCAAGTCCTTCACATGAAGGTTGAATGGGCTGCAGAAAATAAAATTCCAAGAGAAAATCTCTGACTTGTTTTTAATTATTCATGTGTAAAAGTTGTTGGAGGATGCAGGTGCCTATTGAGGTCAGTAGACAGCTTCAGATCCCATGGGACATAAGTTAGAGGTGTTGGTGAGCCACCCATTCTTGCTGGTGTTGAGAACCAAATCCATGTCCTCTGCAGTTGTAAGTGCTCTTGATTGCTGACAAATATCCCCAGACCCAAAAGCTATGAGTTTTTAAAGAAAGTACTAGAGTTTCAGAGATCTGAGCCACTGACCAGGCTAGTAAATTTACTGGCCATTTGTAAACTTGGATTTCTTGAAATGAAGTTTGCATGTAAGAATCAGTAATTGTCTATCAACTCTCAGATTTGCACAGCAGATGAGAACTTTCAAGCCGGGCCTGGAAATACATGCCTATGATCCCAAATGCTTGGGAAGGGGTATTTTAGTTGCTTGTTTTTTGCTTTGCTAAAATGCCTTGACAGCACCTGTGCAGTTAAGAGCAGGCAGAGATGAGCAAGGATTCACTCTTTCTAGTGCTCTTCTCACTCTCCTTTCCACTCAGTCCAGAGTCTAGTATGCTGGGTCTGTCCACATCTGTTAACATTAGCAAGAATCTAGATGATCTCCCATACATATGACCACAGGCTGAACTAATTTGGACAATCGACACTTCATTGAGACTCTCTTCCAGGGGTTTCAAGATTGTCGATTTGACTGTTGAGATAACCATAACAGAAGGAAAACTCCTAAGGACAATCATAGTTCACAGGTGAGTTTATGGGCAGTCTGAACAATCATTGAAGACCTTTCTCAACATACTATGTATATAGTATGGACTCTAGAGATGGCTCTGTGGTCAAGAGCTTTGTCTTATCTGTCAGAGGACCCAATTTCAACTGCCCATATCCACATGGCAGCTAACAACCATCTGTAACTCCAGTTCCAAGGGAGCCAATGGCCTCTTCTATCCTCCAAAGATAGATGATACATTGTGGTACATAAACATGAATGCAAGAAAAACAAGTTAATAAACCTTTAAACATAAAAATCAAAATGAGAGTTGGGAGCATATGTCAGAGGTTGGGCTCTTGTCTCTTGTCTAGTCTTCAGGGATTCCTAGATTTAATCCTCAAATAAACTAGCTACAGAGAGATTTGAAAACTACTGTGTCACACTCCCTCTGTTATAACTACCATTCTCTCAGAGAGGCTGACAGACTTGTCTGCTAGTGATGGTCAGCTATGACTAGTCTGTCATCTGTAATTATTGATGCACCTTATTTTTAATGTTGGTTTTCTTTTAGGTACAATATATAGCATAACATATGCCTTGCTTCTTAATAGATTAACTGGAGGATCAATCATGATGTCAATGTACAATAAAAAGATTTGTAACTGTATTTGGAGTAATTGGGTGAGTATATTGGACAATAAATAATAAAGAAATGAATGGATGAATGAATAAAAGAATCTATTTAGATACCAGAAGCCAGATATAGGGTAGTGTATGGCTGTAACCCATGGGAGGTAGAAGCAATGAGAAGATCAAATCATATTCAGCTACATACTGAGTTCCCCCACTAGTTTGGTCTACAGGAGGCCCTGCTTCAAAATAAATAAAACTCTGTGATTATAAAATTTCATGTGTTTCTATTCAAAGGGTATTAATAAAATGTGAATTTGAGGTGTTTTCCCCTTTACTCATTCACACTTTATTCTTGGGTCTGTTTTCCCCAGCCACATTTTTTGTTATGTGTATGTAGTGTGTTTCCATGTGCATTTGTGTGGTGGCATATGTGTGCATATATAGATAATATGTATGTACGTATGTGTGTATGTGTGTGGAGGTCAGAGGTCATTAGGTGTCTTCTTTCAGTGAACACACAGCTTGCCAATATGGTTAGTTTGGCTAGCAAGCTTACCCCATAGATCCCATCTCTGCCTCTCAAGATTACAAGTTGGATTACAAGTTGGACTGTTATATCCACCTAGCATTTACATGGGGGTAAACTCTGGTCCTCATACTTGCACAGTAAGGACTTTACCCAATGAGTCATCACATAGTCTGTCTTCTTTATCTTTACCTGCAGTAGAGAGGTCATTTAGTAAGTGTCATTATTAAAAGAAGACAACACTCCAAGTACTCTCCCACACTGCTGTGGGCGCCTTTCCTAGTGGCCATCTGCTATGCTAGGGAAGTGCTTGTTTATAGAACGCTATTTGTTTTAGACTCAAACTGTTATTTTACAAACATGTCCAGGGTAGATCCGTGCCTTGAATTGATGAGAGCAAAGAGAATCATTTCCTGATTGAGGTTTTCAGAAGATGAGTCTTCATTCCCTCAGCTTTACTTCAGTTTGTCAAGGCATCAGATATTGAAGAGACTTTCAGAAGTCCAGTTTCATTCTTACCAGAGTGGTTGTGCCACTCACTGGAGATTTGGGACTTTACAGTTAATCTTCAGGTAAAGTACAATACTTTATTTCAATTATTTTTTATCATACTACCTTTTGTCTCTTTTTAAAAAAAAAAACTAAAGGTCTGTTGACTCTGGACAATGCTCTTCTCAGGTTACTATATAGTACACTTGGTTAGACTCCTTGTCTGCCATGCACAACTCCCTGTGTTGGGTCCAAAGCACTGCATAAGGAATGCACCATGGTGCACACCTGTCATCAAAGCACTCAAGAGTGGAAGACAAGAGGATTACAAGTTTAAGGTCATTCTCACTATAGAGCAAATTTCAGACCAACCTTAGCTGCCGGAGCCCTGCTTACAAAATGATAATAATAATCATTGTTTTTGTTAAACTTTCTGAATAGATTACATGTGTGATATACATATCACTCTTGAGACCCTGAAGATATATATAATATATACACATTGACATGGTAAATGACACATAACTGATACTAACTTCATAATCGATACAGTACAATGTTAAGAAATCTTAACTTTTAAATCTCTAAAAATCAATAATTCTTTCAAGGGGTATTCTCATTCCTCATTGTATTCATCTTTGCACGTAAAACAGTTCATTGCATGAGGTAGTATACAATGGGAAGGGAATGAATGCAAAGGGAATGAAAGGAGTTAATTCATTGAGGTCCTGTGAGCAAAAGTCTACTAAAGAGGATGCCCATTGGAGTCACAGACTCACATGGCCATGTCCGGAGGCACAATACAAATACACCAAGCATGGCTGCAGGAATACAGATATTTATTAACTCTCTTCCTTTCCCTCAAATGGACCCAAAAATTGAACTGAATGTACAAGGAATATACAAAATACTGTATAACTGTGACTCTTATAGTGACTGTGTTAGGGGCTAATCAAATGCCTAGTCTTCAAATTGTTGTCATTTGAAAGAAGTAAAAGTCCAAATCATTGGAATGGCAGAAAGCAATAATGTGCCCTGCATTCTACCTGCAACACATTCTGCTGTCATTTAAACCTATGATTTAGACAGCAGGAAAGAGGAGGAAAAGATTATCTATTGATCCAGCAGTCACCCTATCATATTTGGAAGCTTGCCCACCTACCCACAAACTCCACATATAAAAATCATATTGTTATTACAAATAGCCCCATTATTTATAGAACCTTAAGCATTTCATAATACCTTTATATGGTGTATAAATCATTGTCTGAGCATGTGGACCTTTCTAAATATTTCCTTTTCACTAGCTAAGAACATTTATCTCAAAAAAGAAAGATGCAGTATCTCTTAAAATGGGTGACAGTCGAGAAGAGGCCACAAAGTAAATCCATCATCTGATCACATCACCCACTGCCCAGTTTTCCTATACCCTGGAGTGGTAGAGGGGGGAGTTAAGAGATAAAGGTGGGAAGAGAAACAGTGATGTATCATCTGACCTTCTCTGTTAGACTTTGTGAATGCTCAAAGAACCATAAATACATAATGTAAGGATATCAAAGAAACTTGTTAGAGAGATCCTTAAGCCCTGATCATAAGTACAGATAATCCTCACCTTATGAGAAAACTGTGTACATTTGATACACTGACTGTTTTGGTTAGAGTTACAGTGCACTAAGGATTAATGTCACAATCACATGACCAGAAACCATGGCTTGCCACCTTTGCCCAGCCATGGCAAGAATGCCAAATCAAGTATATATATAGCCTCCAGAAAACCAAATCAGAAATTCAAAGTACAATTACTACTGAACGTACATCACTTTCACACCATGATAAAAGCTGAAACATCACTACTCTAGCCAATAGAAGCCCATACACAAATCAGATGATGTGCACAGGAGATAGATTGCCATTGTTTGCATCCTCCCACTACAGTATATGTGATCTACTAATAGAACTACAGTTTTTCTTTCTGAGGGTCAGCCAAAGATCCCTGCTAAGCAATGAAGTTGTAATATCTAAACCTGTGAGAATGAACCAAAGGTTTGTATACTGGAGGCAGAACCATTAGGAAGGAGGAGATTTTATGCTAAGATTTAGAATCTGGTAGCAGGTAACCCTGGAACTAACTGTGGAATGTCAGAAATAGGCACCCAGAAAGAGATTGTGGCTGAGAGGGAAGCTGAAAAGAACTCCACAGCCCCTCTCAACAAGTCTTCCTATATTCATCCAGCCCACAGGCTGTCTTCTCTGAGTACGCTCTTCAATTAGGTACTGCATCAAATAATGAAGAAATTAATATTCTATAAAACATAATTTCAAAAGATTTTGTATGATTGCAGAAGAGAAGACAAGCTTTTTGTAGGTCAAGAATGCCTGGGTTTCTCCCCAAAGAGTTATCAGGAAACTCATCAGAAGTACTTAGGAAATACTCTAATGTAGATAGAAAGATGGATGGCTCCATCAGGCACCCGAGGATAAGAAATGGGTAGGAAAGGCATTAATGGGTGTTTTGGAAAATATGGAATCCTAAAAATAAATTTGACTACTTCAAAAGTTGCTGCTCAAAGCCATGGGAAGTATATGATTCGCACCTGTGCAGTGTTTCAATTTATGCTCCTTGATTTATTTTATCAACACAGGTGTCATCATCGCTGATAAATTGCCAGGCAACTCTGCATAAAAGATATTTTTCACTGGGTCACCCCCAAACTTTGGTGATTGCTAAAAGCCTGAGTTAATTAACTATATATCCTTTCTATGCCTGCAAGAGTGTGAACGAAGCAGCCTGCAAAAAGATGCCAGCCATTTCATCTTCGCAGCTGAAATGAAAGCATTCAAGGCCAAGTGCAAACTCCCATTGATTTAATGTTCGATCATGTGCGCGCGCACGCACGCGCACACACACACACACACACACACACACACACACACACACACACAGTAAGAGAGAGAGAGAGAATAAATGATTAACAGTTCAATGAAATTTAAAGTTTCATTTCATTTTTAAGTACATTTTCTCCAAGCCACTAAGATACAGTTAAAGCTGTCAACACCTAAAATATCCCTGGAGTTTGGCATTTTCTACCACATAAATATAAATGACTAAATAAATAAATGTATTTCAAATAACTGGATCCACACTGGTGGGAGCTCATAGGAAAGTTAGAAATATTCAGGCTTAATTTATGGGTAGTAGGCTTATGTGACCTCAGCTCTGGCTTTCCTGAACCACATTTACAGACATAACTTCCACCACCCGATCCTGCCCTCTCAATTCATAGACAATCATCATATCTACAGCTGATTAGTTAGTTTTACAATGATTTGCAATGTAAGGAACTATATTGTGTAAAACTGCTTTGTTCATTGAATTTCAGATTTCATGATATGTAAAACATGTATGCTATGTCAGAAAGGTCCTGTGTTGTCTCCTTCTAACTGGAAACTCTTTGTTAAGCGAAGAACCTTTGCCTAGAACTGTAAACCTCATCAAAAAGCCAATGCTGGGGAGTTCACAGCCTTTAGAGGAGAACATACTAAGGTTATTTTGATAAGTGAATATGGTGGCAATCTGCCTACTAAATACTAGGTTTTATACCCATGGACTAAAGCTGCTCTCAGCCTTCATCAGAGAAGCTTCTTTCTTAAGTGGGCAGTGGTTAATAGACAGACTCGCAACTAGTGAAAATGTGGAGAATGGTGACTATGGAGTGCTTGGCCTTAAATAACACATCTGTTCCCCCTCCACGAAGACTCAGAGAACGCTGCAGAAGAGAAGAATGTAAGAGCCCCAGGATGGGGATGAGTGCTGAAAAATTAGTATGACAGAGTTCCCTGCAGCTGTGGTTACCTGCACGAGATCAGCATGGCATCCCAGCACCATTTCATCATGGGTGGGAGAGGTGCCACTGCTTGCTGAGCGTCTATGACTGAAAGGAAGAAAGAAGAGGGGAAAGATAAAGATGAAGAAAAGAGGAGGAAGCAGAAGAGAAACAAGTTTGCAAATTGTCTTTCCTTTGCCAAAGACTTGTTAGTCTCACCTTCTCCTGTCCCCTCTGGTCCTATCTTTACCTATTTCAAAGCCTTCTTCCCTGCTTCCTTCCCTGTCTCCTTCCCCTCCAAATGGCCATTGCTTTTTGAAAGGGGACTGTGCAGGTCCAAGTTATGAGTCACATCATATCACTGTGAAAGAAGAGAACACTGCTTTCTTTTGCGTTCCATGGAAAGGTAAAACAAATATCCATTTCAACTATTTGCAAACTTGCAAGCCACCATCCAGAGCTACTGTGTGCTGTCATTGGTTTGCCAGAGGCCCAAGCTCTTCCTCAAAGTTCTTACAGCCATTAAAAAGTCAGGCATGAAGTCCTGGTTGCTCCCCAGCTAGAGCACCATCCTAGCAGACCACCTTCCCCTGATAAGGCGTCACCACATAGTTCTGTGAAAACGCCAGTAAGTCAAGGTCTCACTGAGAATGTTTGGAGTCTGGACTGTGATAGAACCATCTATTGGGTTATTTCCTCCCCTCTTGGAACCAATGAAAACTTTATGAGGCAAAGTGCATTTTTTTTTTCCAGCATGGCGGTTCAAAACTAAACTAAGCACCCTGGAACACATGTCTCACATCGTCCCAAATATTTCTCACTATGTGGCTCCCATAAACACCATCTGCTGTGTTAATTTGTAAAGAATTACAAGGTTCTTAAAATTACACTTTGCTCTCCGTAGCGTACACTGTGTCTATTAAGGGAGAGATGTGAGAACGCACATTGCATCTAGGCAGACACTAAGGTCTTTTCCTTCTTATGCTGAAATCTTACACAAAGTTTCTAGGTCTGCATGGAATTTCAAGAAATGTATGTGTAGGGGCTGGAGAGATGCTCTGGTGGTTAAGAGTACATATTGCTTTTAGAGAAGATTTGATTTTGGTTCCCAGCACCTAGGTCAGGCAGCTGACCTAAATGTATCTCTGGCTCCAAAAGGATCTAACGCCCTCTTCTGGACTCTTCGGGCACTGCACTCACATACATATTTTCAGAATGTCCATGGGACCCCAGTCATATTTCCATGAAAATATCGGAACTACAGTCACTCTACCTGACCAGTGGGAAAGGTCCAACTTGTTAGTCTCACCTCCTCCTGTCCTCTTTGGTCCTGTCTTTACCTGTTTCACACACACCCACACACACACACACACACACACACACACACACACACACACCATTACACACACACATATACACACAATTAAAATGCAATAATTCTTTAACAAATAATAGATGCTCATATATAGTGCTCTGTTAGTTTCTCTGTAATGGGGTAAATCAAATAACAACACAAAAGACACAGAGCAAAACCAGTGCTTAGATTATGATTAAAAATATGTCCATGCCAAACGGACTTTGGGAGTCACTCCCCATGGAGGGCTATTCTCTTGGGGGATGGCCTAGGCTCTCCCCCAAATGATATGACAGACTTTGATGATCCCCCATGGGAGGGCTCACCCTCCCTGGGGCGTGGATGGCAGTTGGGACAGGGTGGGGTGGGAGGGGGGAGGAACGGGAGGATGGGGGGGACTGGGATTGATATGTAAAATAAGATTGTGTCTAAAGTAAATAAGAAAAATAAATTAAAAAATGTATGCATACCTCCCACTCCTGAGATTTTCATGACAATATAGTCTTCTGCTATAAATCAAAAAGAGAACAACAGAACGAGGGGAATTCTTCGAAGTAGCTTACTTCTTGGTGATGTTCAATCTCCATGCTTTCCTCTGAGTGTGACAGGTGCCTGACAGTATGCCCCAGTTGTGCATCCTTGTGCAGTCCCCTACCAAAGGAACAGCGTCCCACTGCCTAACATAACTCCTGACAAAGGCAGACTTGGTGACCATGTGCTAATGTAAATTCCAGGTGAGCTAAGATGCCAGGGTGTTGCTGAATAAACTATATAATAAGTATCTTGGATTCTAGCCTAAGGATCCCTAAGACTCAGACTTTTTTTTTTAATCTGCCTTTTTATTTTCTGAAAACATTTATCTGTGCCTGTATGTGTGGGAATGATGTGTGTATGTACATATGACATGATGCATGTGGAGGTCAGAGGATAAAATAAAGCATCAAATGGTTCACCAAAGAGAAGTACTTTCTGAGCAAGCCTGATATCTGAGTTTAATCCCCAGAACTAACGTCAAGGGGGAAGAGGAAAACCAACTCTACACAGTTGATCCCTGACCTCCACATGCACCAGGAGACAGATATTGAAAATGCAGATTTCTTGTCCCAGTCCCAAGAAATCAAGTTTTGGTAGCTATTGAGTAGGAACATTATTTCTCATTTTTTAATTTAAATATTTTTAATTTATTTATTTTATATCCTGGCTGTAGTTTCCCCCCCCTCCTCTCCTCCCAGTCACTTCCCTCACCACCCTACTCTGTTCCCATCCCCTCAATCCACTTTTCCTCCATTTCTGTTCAGGATAGGGTAGGTCTTCAATGGATATCAAGAAAACATGGCAAAACAAGTTGCAGTAAGACTAAGCACCTCCCTGTGTATTAAGGCTGGGCAACATGACCCAGTATGGGGAGTAGGGTCCCAAAAGCCAGCAAAAGAGTCAGAGACAACTTCACTTATTTATTTATCTATTTATTTATTTAATTTATTTATTGTTACCAAGCTTGAAAGCAAACCTTGTGTTTTGCAAATGCTAGGCAAGGGTTCTGTCACTAAATTATACCCCCAAATTGTACTTAATGTTTAATTTTATGTTACATGTATATGTCTGAGTGCATGTGTGTACACTATGGCCAATGAGGAGCTCCAGGCAGTCAGAAGAATTCAGGTTCCCTGGACATGGAGTTACAGCTGCTGGTGAGCTATGTGTTATGTACCAAACCTGAGTCCTAGGCAAGAGCAAAAAGAATTCTTAACTATCAAGCCATTTCTCTAGCCCTAAAATTTTATTTTTTAATAAATATTTTTTAAATTACGTACAAGAGGCCAGAGAAATGTTTCTGCAAGTAAAACTGCCTGCTGAGAAACCTAGAAACCAGTATTCCATTCCTAGAACCCATGTAGTAAAGAGAACTAACAACCATAGGCTGTCTTCTGACCTCCTTTATGTATGCTATGGTACATATAAACATATACACTCAAATTGAATAAATAAACATTAAATCAGAATTTAAACTCCCAAAACCATGGTTGTCTCTGTGTGTCAACCTGAGTAGTCCCTAACTATGGCTGGGGAATTTGCAGTTTAGGGTCCCATAAAAACATCTTGATCAACCTAATTATAAATTTTGCAATCATTTGCTGGTGTGAGCCTGAAATAGGATCACAGATTCACAATTACAATTATTCTGCTTAATTCCTGATGAATTAGTCATCGTCTCAAAAGCATGAGAGTCTAAACCAAACCACTTAATTAAAAAAGAAAGGCTGTACTGCCTGAGAAATTAAACAATATAGAGTAAACACATCCTTTTATACCATTTCAAATTTCCCTGACCAAAGAAAAGAGGAATCTTGATTACTTCTCCATATCCTTTGCCTGCCCTATCTACAAGGTAGCATCAAATAAAAGTACCTGGACACAAGCAATGACATTGAAGGGACTGCTGACCTTACCAAGGAATAGAGACCCTCAGAGTAATTTGCAAAGTCACAAATTAAATTAAAACAAAACCCCTAAAAATTTAAAAAGAAATAATGAATAAAAATACAGCCTAGGAGCCAGGATGATGGCTTAATAGGTAAGAACAATCATTGCCTGACCACCAAGACTCTCGTGGAAGAAGGAGAGAACCAATTCCCATGTGCTGCTCTGTCACCTACACATACACACACACACACACACACACACACACACACACAGAGAGAGAGAGAGAGAGAGAGAGAGAGAGAGAGAGAGAGAGAGAGACAGAGACAGAGACAGAGACAGAGACACACAGAGAGAGAAATTTGGAAAATGAAATGTTATCCTTTCTTTCTTTTTGTTTTTCTTTTTTCTATTTTGGTTTTTCAAGACTGACTTTCTCTGTGTAGCCTTGACTGTCCTGGAACACTCTGTAGACCAGGCTGGCATTGAACTCACAGAGATCTGCCTGCCTCTGCCTTCTGAGTGATGGGATCATGTGCCACTACCACTCAGTAGAAATTTTTTATTTAAAAAATTAAAAAGCAAACACTCCCAGATTGAGACAATATTTCAGTCTTTCTTGGTAAATACCTGTTAGGGTTTTTATTGCTATAAAGAGACACCATGACCACAGCCACTCTTACAAAGGAAAAAGTTTAGTTGAGGAAGTAGTTTACAGTTTCAGAGATTTGGTCCATTATCATCATGGCAGGGAGTATGGCAGTATGCAGGCAGACATGGTGCTGCCATAGCTGCAACATGATGATATGCAAACAACAGGAAGTAGACTGACTCACTGAGTTTGGCTTGAGCATATATGAGACCTCAAAGCCTGTCTCCACAGTAACACACTTCCTCCAACAAACCATACCTACTCCGACAAGGCCACATCTCCTAATAGGGCCACTGCCTATAGGAGCCATTTTCTTTCACACTATAACAGTAAACTAAACTGAAACTTCTGTTGATTTCTCAAAATATTGCAAAAATTTCATTTCTTTTCTCCCCAATCCCCAAGTATAAATAAAAATAAACAAGAAAGCTGTCAGGACAGGTAAAGCATTTGTCAACTGCATACTTTACAGGGAGGCATAAAAGGAAAATGGTGACTTTTTCAACTTGAATTTGGGGGTACGGAGGACAAAAAGTCTATCTGCCACTCTCCTCCACTGGAATGTAAACTGAGAAAGAACACACTTCTCTGTATCCAAACTGCATTTCCTTTGCCCTCTTCAAAGGACAAAATGAGAAATGAGTTTAAAGTTCATAATGGCCTTTACTTTGCAATTCTAGAGCTCATAATGCAGTATTCTACAAAATAGACTGAATGGTATGGTCAGCTGAGCAGATGCTTCCGTGAATAGAAGGGGGCTTGAGGAAAGCGGACACAAACAACCAAAACAAGGGATTGTTTTGTCAAAGTTACTTTCAGTGCCACTTAGGCACACGGCAGCAGAATAATATGCCAAGCACTGAGAAGCTGGTGAGAAATTACTTTGGGTTTCCCTTCCTGTGCGTGAGGATCATGAACTGAGAGCTGTTAACATGCTAACTGAAATTGGCCTGTTGAGAGAAATTCAGCTTTTAGCTCTCCAGCCCTGGGCAATCAGCAGATCAAACAAGCAAGCAGCCCTTCAGCTTGATGCTCTGGGGCCCTAGCAGGAGTGACTCCGTTCCATGCTGAGTGTGGTCAGCTGAGACCTAGGTCAAGAGCTTAAGCCAACCAGTGGCCTCATATAATTTTCATTTAATAGTATACAGTAAAGTCTTATACTTAGTAACAGGGTACAGGAAGGGACCAAAATATGTTCTTTCTAAGTTTCCCTTGCTGAGGCAAATTACACACTACTAAAGAAGGGCAATTCCAATAAAAGCCTCCCACTTTTCTGGACCCATAAATGCATATTTGTCCATGTACAGACATGAGAAGCCACCGTTCAAAATCTGAGAGGGAAAATTGTAGGACCCAGAGAGCTCGAGGACATCACAGGAAAACCAAGGGATACAACTAATCTGGGCTCATAGGAGCTGTCAGTCTGAACTGACATGCAGAGATCCTGCATGGGACTGACCTAAGCCCTCTACAAAAATAAACAGTTGTGTAGTTTGTTCGATGTGGGGCTTCAAATAGTGGGTGTAGGGGCTGTTTCTAATGTTTTGGCTGGCCTTTGGGAACCTATTCCTCATACTGGGTGGCCTTGCCCAGCCATAATTGGGGGGAGGGGGTGCTTACTCTTACTGCAACTTGATATGCCATGCTTTGTTGATACCCATAAGAGGCCTGCTCCTTTCAGAGAAGAAACAGAAGATGAGTGGGTTAAGGAAGAAGGGAAGATGGGAGGAAGGAAGGGGGAAATGCTGTAGGAATGTAGAATAAATAAATAATTTTAATTTTTTTTAAAAAAGCCAGGCAGTGGTGGCATATGCCTTTAATCTCAGTACTCAAGAGGCAGAGACAGGCAAATAAAGCTATGAGTTCCAGACCAGCCTGATCTACAAAGAGAGTTCCAGGATAGCTATGGCCACAGAGAAACCCAGTATGGAAATACTAAAAGAAAAAAAAAAAAAGTAGATTTAAAAAGGAAAAAGGTAAGCCAAAAAGAGAAGGAAACAAAATAGGTAAGTAATTTTAAAAGGGGTTTTACACATTGATTGGCTCAATGGATACAGACATTTGCCATCAAGCCTTGGGCTGTCAGTCCAATTCTCAGGACACACACGGTGGAACAAGAAAATTGACTCATCGAGCTCTCCTCTGACCTCCATATGTGTGCTGTGGCATGGTATATATACACACAAACCACAAAATGACATTTATAAAAATAAGACAAACAAACTGAAAATAAATAAAGTAACAATGCAAATGACACTTCCATTGTATGCCCCCACCCTGCCCTGCCTGACTTCTTTTCTTCCTTAAAAATTGAGGATTGAACTGAGAGCCTCAATATTCTCGGGACTGCTATGAATCCACCCTGAGCCTTAATCCCAGCCCACTCAAGGGAATTTCCATTATGGCTGGAGGTGCATCTTCCCTCGTCTCTGGGTGACACTGCAAATTTGATAATACTCATTCAATCTAAGCATTGAAAGGACACCAAACCCAAGAGTGTGGTGAGAATTAAATGAGATGAATGCATGCAAAACAATCCAGTCTAGCAGGACAATGGCGCCCAATAAGCAAATTTCCTACGCTGATCTTTCCTCTATCTAGACAGTAAACTAATTAAGGGGAGACAGTGTCCGGCATCTGAACCTCGAATAGGTGGAAGATAGATGCAGCTGTCTAGAGAGAATATATTATTTCATAGGCTGGATGTGAGTTTACCAGACTTGCCATTTAGAAATCTTAGATATTTAACACTCAGGAAATTTTCACCAAGCTAAATCTCCCCATGATGTAATTCCAATAACGGAGAGGGGAGGAGAGAGAGAGAGGGAGAGAGAGAGAGAGAGAGAGAGAGAGAGAGAGAGAGAGAGAGAGAGAATAAACCAGACCTGGTATGTCTGGTATCACACTGATAAAGTGGTAAGGAATTTAAGCTCCAACAATGAAAGCAGAATGAAATATTAAAATCCTGGGACTGAGAACCTTCTTTTGCAGTCCAGAATCCCATGCATGGGTAATGAAATCAATTGTGGACACCTTATTGATGATTTTTAATCAAACTGAGCACCTATAAGATGTGGAGAAGGAAGAAATCCCCAAGCAACCTCAGTAGTTTATATTTCTGTCTCCTTGTGTGACATGTCTAGGAAGGGATGGCACTGCTGCAATGAGGAAGCCAGATAAAGCAGGCCTACCTCAGTTGCTTCACACACTGAAAACTCAGAGAGCTGTTTCTCATGCTAACTCAAGAAGGAGCCTCAGAAAAGTGGCAAGTGCAGCGTGGAAACCTCCTTCTAAATGTCATTTATATGCCTTGCAATGCTCAGAGAGCCATCATTAGAGAATCACTACATTTTGCCTATAGCTCTAGAAGTTCCTTTCAAGAACACTAATAACAGCCAGAGAGTTGGTGGTGCACGCCTTTAATCCCAGCATTCCAGAGGCATCGGCAGGAGGATCTCTGTGAGTTCAAGGCCAGCCTTGTCTAAGAGTTAGTTCCAAGACAGCCAAGGCTACACAGAGAAATCCTGTTTCAAAAAAACAAAAAACAAATAAACAACAACAACAACAAAAAGAATACTGATAAACTTGAGAAAGACCCTCAGGAGGTCAGGAGCTGCACAATAGTGGAGACAAGAGGGACTGCCTCAAAAAGGTCAAAGGCAAGAACCAATTTCTCAAAGTTGTTCTCCAACCTCCACACATGTACCCAAACACACATGCACCCACATTCACACACACACACACATACACACACACACACACACACACACACACACACACACACACACGCACACTCCATCCAAATACAGCAATAATAAATAAAAATGCTAACAGGAGCCAGGTGGTACAAGCCTCTAATCCCAGCACCCCTGAGGCAGAGGTAGTTGGACCTCTTAGTTCGAGGCCAGCCTGGTCTACAGAGTGAGTTCCAGGGCAGCCCAGGCTACGCAGGGAAATGCTGTCTTGGAAAACCAAAATAATAATAGTAATCGTAATAAAAACAAAGCTAATAGAGGTCAAGCCTTGGTTGAAGTCAGCTCTGAGAAAGACCAGACCTAAGCCATCATGCTAAGGGCTCCAGTTTCATTCCCTTGCAGGTGCGAAAATGCCATGGATCTCAAAGCTTTCCTGGTTATCACCCTTCTTCTTCTACTATGTGAATGAGCACAAGGCCAGGCAGACACCCACCTAGCTCTGCACTGCCTTTGCTTTCTTCCTCACCATCCTGAATGTTAAACAGATGCCACCTTCATTCTTGAAGAAAAAAAAAATATATATATATATATACATATATATATATGCATATATTCCAATTATAAATAATTTTAAATACATAGGTATATATTTTAAATATATAAGGTATATACTTAAATATATATTCCAAATATATATCTTTATATTATAGGTATGTGTAACATATACATGCTTTATATATATAATAGGAAAACACCCATTTTAAAGTTTGTCCTCCACACTCACATGCCTACATGTAATGCATACATGTAATGCACTGCTCGAACATACCAACAAAAGACTAAGTATTTGTTTAACCCCTACATGTTGAGGGTACAATATGTCCTATATCATGTCTTCTTTACCTGCCAAATTCTCATGTTTGAAGTCCTGAGTAGCTCAAACTTATGGCTACTTGGGGAGACCGGACCTTTCAAAGGATGATTGCATTAAGATGAATTCATTAGGGTGAACCCTAGCCCAATAGGACCACTGTCTAAGGTAGAAATAAGACACACACAGTCCTGTACACCGAGAGAAGATACTGGAGATTCAAGAGAGACACAACAGGGAATTCTTAGGGCTGTTAGAAGTCAGAGTCAGTTGAAACTAACCCAGCCAGCACCTTGATCTCTGATACCTCAACAGTGATGGAAAAACTCTGTTGTTGAAGTCTCCCAGTCAGGGGTGCTTTGGAAAGACAGTTTCTGCCAACAAGATGCAACAAGACACCATAGTAAAGATCTGCTGGGTTCTGACTTTCTATTAAAATACATCACTAACTAAAGTTAACAAGGCATCCCAGGGAGCAGAGGTAGAGTCAGGAAGGAAGGTGTGACTGCCTCCAGACATCCTAATTGATTTCTCACAAAGCTCTTCAGAATCTCACAGCACAAAGCCTCTATCAATCACTCTGTCTTATTAAATAAGGAGCCCTATCTTCTCCAACAATTGCAAAATGGATTCCCCAAGTCTTGAGAGCAGGTTTCTCTCTCTCTCTCTGGTTCTGAATGCCAGGCTGGCTTCCTTAGTCAGTCTCAGGTTCTACATAGTCCTCACATGTCTTACTAAAAAAAAAAAAAAAATGGGAGCAGCAAGGAGCAGCAGCCAGGCATCACAGCACATGCTTTAGTCACGAACTTGGGAGACAAAGAAAAGACGATGACGAGTTCAAGGCCAGCCTGTACTGTCTAGTGAGATCCCATCTCAAAACAACTCCAAGGAGACCAAAACAGGCAAACAAGCAAACAACCAAAAATTCTGGCAGCTACCGGATGAAAGAAAAAATCCTATTTAAATACATCTTAATCGGCCTTCACACATCTCTCATCTCAGAGCACTGTCAAAAACAAATTTAACTTCAAGTTCTGTCAAAATTTAGCTCTAGTTTAAAAAAAAAAAAAGTGACATCCAGTACATAATGAAAAGTTCACAGGTGTTTCTAACAAAGAAACCTTACCCAGGTATTTTAGGTAGCTAAGTGATATCTAGCCTATTATTGGTAACTTTACACCCCTTTCAGAGTTCTTGTTATCATATCTGGTACATCTAGAACACAGGTGGCAGGTATGCGCTGTGAACTAAATGAAAACAGCACACTCCCTGCTAAAGGAAGGGAAGAAATCCATGAAAAGCTAAAGAAAGACTAAATTGGTCCTGACGTATTCATGTTAATAATTAGTGTTGAGCTCACATAAAAAGGCATATTTCTAGAAATTGGGGACATGGTAAGACATGCACAGTCCAAGTTACAACCTAAAGTGTAGTTTTCAAACCTCACCACTATTGACATTTGGAGCAGTTAATTCTTGTGCTGTCACAACACATACAGGCTCATACAGTCTGATTCTTAGTAGCATCCCTGACCTCTAATACTAGTCTAGAATAGCTTCCTGTTTTGATCTAAATAGGAAGTATCTTCCAACATACTCTTCCACCATGATACCCCCACCCCCACCCTGGAACAGATGTAAAAGCACAGGAGCCATTGGACTGGGCACTGAGACCTAGGAAGCCATGAGCCAAGTCAAATCTTTTCTTTCTTAAGTTACTTTACTCAGGTATTTTGTCACAGCCATGAGAAAAGGTGACATCTTTCCCCCAGTTATGACAAAACAAAAGTTTGCTACGTGTCGTCAAAAAAGGAGGGAGGCACATTATCCTCACAAGAGCTAGACAAATGGCTTAACATTTAAGAGTACATAGTGATTTGATAGAGGACCCAAGTTTGAGTCCCAGAACCCATGTTGGATGGCTCACAACCACCACCTGTATCTCCAGCTCGGGAGAGTTCAATGTCCTTTTCTGGCCTCCTTGCTCACCTGCACTGATGTGCACATTCCCCAACACACACACACACACACACACACACACACACACACACACACACACACACTTAAAATCAAAATAAATCTTCAAACTCCCCCACATGATTACCATTTGGTCTTAGAAATGAGACAGATTACTCAAAAAATAATTTGAATATGTAAGATGGGTCCTATGATTGAGGTAGAAGAACACAAGCTGTTTTCCCAATGAACCATAAAATAAAGACAAATGGCATTTACTTGTTTGTTGTCTATAGTGTGTTAAACATGACTGATGGTTTAGTTAAGCCTTACCGAGTATTCATGTGTTAATCACTTTACAGGCATGCTCAAAGATATAAATATTTGCTATTGAAGGTACAAAGAGTAATGAATCAAGGATATAACCTGAGTTCTAAGATCAGTAAATTCTTCTGGAATGGTGGAGGAAATCCTCTGTTACAGAAACTTATAGCTTTTTTTATTTGACTTACTTTTTAATTTGTTTTACATACCGATCAGTTTCCCCTCGATCCTCTCCTCCATTTCCCTCCCCCACCACTCCCATCTACCCCTCCCTATCCATTCCTCTTTGTCCTCATTCAGAAAGGGGCAGGCCTCCCATGGGCTTGAACAAAGCGTGGCACATCAAGTTGACAAAGGGCCTGCTGAGATCCTCCCACTGCACAAAGGCTGGGCAAGGAAATCCAGCATGAGGAACAGGTTTCCAAAAGTCAGCTAAGCAGCAGGGACAGACCCTGATCCCACTTCTTGGAGCCTTACAAACAGAGCAAGCTACACAACTGTCACACACATGCATAGGGCCTAGGTCAGTCCCATGAAGGCTCCCTAACTGTTGGTCCATGAGCTCCCATGAGCTCAGGTCAGCAGTCTCTGTGGGTTCTTCTGTCATGACCTTGAGTCACCTGGCTCATAAATCCCTCCCCCCGTTCTTCAGGAGAACTCCCTGAGATGTCCCAGTGCTTGACGGTGGATTTCTGCATCCATTTCCATCAGTTACTGGATAAAGGCTCTCTGATGACAATTAGGGTAGTCACCAATTTGATTACAGTAGATGGCCAGTTTTAAACACAACTTCTGTAAATACGGGGCTTATGAGCTAGGGAAATGATCCATCCAGTAAAGCACTTGGTGTAAAAGAAAATATTTGGCATCAAACCTCCAGAGTCTGACCTCTGGACCACAGTCATCAAATGGAAGCATCAAGGTTCCAGGCCTTTGACTATATAGATTTATGGTGTTCTCCATTAGCATTCCTGGACATGTAGTCTTTGGATGTGAACTGAGCTTCCAGTTTGCAGAGGACTTGTCAGTGGACTTCTCAGCCTCTGCTGTCATGAGTCACCTCATTTAATAAACTGCCTCTCCTCTCTTTTTCACTCATTCCTCCATCTCTCTATATACATAGTGCATCATTGCAGGAGGAAACAGATTAAGCAAAATGAATACATATCTTACTGTTCATGTCTCTCTGACTAATATACCATGGGTTGGCCTGATGTTCAGGAGACACCCATCTACCTGCCAAAGAATAACTTTCCAGAGATGCAGTCCCCTCCCATTCACAGGAGTTTGTTTCCAAGACAGGAAAATGAGGCTTTCCTGTCTCCTTTCATTGTCTCATTAACTAGTAATGCTTCCTTCCACTGGCAAAAGTGCTTCAAATCGGAAGATGAGTTTTACAATCATCTTTGTATTAGTTCAATTAAGTCTTCAACTATTTCAGGTCATCTGATTCATGTCATGAAACTCTAACCCATTATTCAACTAATACCTCTCATATGCACACATATGTTCCTTCACTTACTACCTAAAACCCCTCCCATGACAAGACAATATCCTGGAAGACACTAACCAATGTGACCTCAGTTTGGCTTCTGAGCCTTTGTGCTCTCTGCACTTTCTTAGTTCCTCACTCTGTGTGTACCACACATCCTACTATGGTTTTTCCCACACTATAAATGCAGGCCCATTTTTTTATCGGTTTTACTTGAATTCACTGTTATTTTTGTGTCATTATTAACTTCATGACTTGGTACTTAGTTGATATTTGATAGGCTTTTACTGATTAGTTACGCTACTAAAATCAAAACTGGCCTTATTTTAGACAGTCACTGCTATTTTATTGAGTGCCAAACAAGTGGCAGGTATATGGCTTTTGCTCGATAACAGTGGGATTTCAAAACACACATTTTGATAGCTAATTGTGATGGTCAACATGAGACAAATTTCTGGGTATGTCTTTGAGGAAATTCTCACAAAGGCTTAACAGAGGTAGAACAACTCACTGTGAATGTAGGCAGTGCCATTTCAAGTACTAGGTTCCTCGACTGGATGAGAGAGAGAGAGAGAGAGAGAGAGAGAGAGAGAGAGAGAGAGAGAGAGAGAGAGAGAAAGAGAGAGAGAGAGGTTTTTCTCATTCTTCCTAACTGTAGACACAATGAAAGTACTCTCCTGTTACCATGCCGGCCCATAGAAATTTACCTCAAATTGAATCAAAATGAATCTTTCTTTTTATGTTGTCTCACAGGGAAAAGGCAGATTATACACGGGCATTATGATCAGATCAGATCATTTATAGTCCTCTATCCCCCCCCCATTATGTCATCCATAGCAGAATTTTTCTGGTTAGTTTTGGGTTTTGTTTATTTTTTTAATGCTTTTGTTGTTGAAATGGGGCCTTACTTTGTAGCCTTGACTGGCCCTCAACTCTCTACATAGACCAGGCTAGCCTCAAATACAGACAGATCTTCCTGCCTTTGTCTCCCAAGCTCTGAGACTAAAGGAGTGTTCCACCATGCCTAGCTCATTTTGATTTGGTTTTTTGATGGAAAGATCACCATTAAATTACTCTGATTCCAGCTGCATTTTTCTTAGTCTTTTCTAGATAGTATTGAGAGTTATGAAACAATAAACCTGTTTGTTCAATACTTGTTTCACTTACTGTTTCTATTGCTGTGATGAAACACCATGACTAAAAGCAACTTGGGGAGGAAAGGGTTTGTTTTCCATATAACAACATTCTATCTCTGAAGGAACTCAGGACATGAACTTATACAAGGATGGAATCCGGAGGCAGGAGCCAATGTAGAAGCCATGGAGGGGTGCTGCTTACTGGGTTGCTCCTTATGGCTTGCTCAGCCTACTTTCTTATTGAACCAGGAGCACCAGCCCTGGTGTGACCCCCCCCCCATTAATCACTAGTTAAGGAAATGCCCTATGGGCATGTCTTCCTATAGCCTGATCTTATGGAAGCATTTTCTCAACAGATGTTTCCTCCTCTCCGATAACTCCAGTTTGTGTCAAGTGGACATAAAACTAGCCAGCAGAATATTCATGTGAGTAAAACAAAATTGAGTCACCTCACCTGACATAGACAAGCACACAAACTCACAATGCCCTTTTGGATAGACATTATTTATAAAAAAGACTCCAAAAGATAGTGGTTCAGATATTTATAGACACAAACTGCACAAACTCACACACATCTATACATATTTTTTCAGTGAAATGGGATAAAATGCCGGCATCTTGGTCACACTTGCTTCTTCCTTCACCAGGTCATCGGTATTTGAGGATGGATCATGGCAATAGAGCAGAATAGCCCAGCCTTTTCCATGACTTCACAGTAGTCCCCACTTTTAGTGAACTGTCCCATACCTAATGTTTTCCTGTATTGTAGCATCTGTGTGTCTCAATTAGTTAGTCCCTAAGGCTAATTACCCTAGACTGAATGGCGTAAGAAAACTTACTGCTCTGTGTGTATTTTAGATGCTTTACATGGCTCTGCTAGCCCAAATCAAGGTGCTGATATGATGCAGGTTTTTCTCTACACTCTGGAAGAAAGCCTGTTCCTTAGGGTTTTTCTTCTGTGGCTCCCACTCCTCTCCCACATGTTCAAAACTAGCAACTTAGTCTCTCTGCGACCCTGACTCTGTAGTTCTATCACTGTACCTCCAGCCAGTAAAGCTTCCTCCACTGTTAAGAACCTGTGTGATTAGCTTGGATTTACTGGGATAATCCAAATGGTCTTTCTATCTCAAGGTCTCTAGACTTAATCACAGCTCTAAAGTTCCTTTTGCTGAATGAGATAACACAGTCATATTTCACACACTAGAACATGGGCATCTTTGGAGGCCATTTCTCCCTACTACGGCATCAGTATTTCATGTTCTAAAATATTGCTGCTTTTGCAGAGGAACCAGGGTTCAATACCCAACACCTAAAGGTGTCTCATAACTGTCTGTAATGCCAGTTCCAGGGGATCCAACACTCTCTTCTAGCTTCTGCAGGCATTGTGTGCACAGGGTAGACATGTGACCATGAAGGCAAACACTCGTACACATGAAATGCTTCAAAGTATGTATTTATTTTAAAAATTAAGACAGTGAGCATCCCTGGATATATATCCTCACATTTGGGTCAGTATGATTATAGAGCAGATGATTAGAGGTGCATTGCTATCATAGATATTCATATTTCCCACCTTTAACGTCAAAACACTGAAAAAATTATAGTTCAATTCTTCATTTCTGTCACTTTGCTTGTAAAATGTATTGAATGTGTGTTAGATTCTAATCAATTAGTGTTCTGTTTTTTGAAATGGGTTTCACTATGTACTCTAGTCTGTACTCAAATTCTTAATTTTCCAGCCTAAGTTTCCCAAGTGCTAAGATCTCATGTTAATGGAGACAGAGAATAAATAGTGTGGGGAAAATAATCTATTTTTAAAATTTTAAATTTTAAAAATTTAAAATCCTTTCAATTTTTCCATTACAAAATACAAAAAGATAGTAAGGTTGTATCCCAAGGTCCCTTTCTCCCTCTTTGGAAGCTTGATAAAGGGTGGTATAGAGAAAATAAATCACTGTGCACAGTAGAAATAAATGGTCTGAACTTGTTCAAGGTGTTGCAGTGAGATGAACAAAACTAAAAATGTAGACAAAAGTTCAAGTTTAATATGGCACCCTCAAACTTTTCCCACTTTCCTTCTATAACCCCTTACTCTACAGATATAGACATAACATATACATTTTTATCTGTTTACCTATGAGCAAGTTACCAATTTGAAACTTGATCCTAAAACCAGTTAAAGATATTAAAATACTCCACTAAATTGGGACTTTGGTATCATAAAAGGAAAAACTTCACCTATACATATATCTGTATTACACAAGAGCCTTACCAAAAGCTCTGTGCACACAATAATACACCAATCAGGCCAACAGCATACTATTCATAGGAATCTTGTTTAAATCTGCTTCTGTGCCTACATCAGTCTCCTTTCCAAATTAAAAAGAAATGATTCAAAGGAAAAGAGGATCTACATATAATATCATAAATTAGTGCACGCATATGGACATTTCTACAAAGAGGGCTGGTTTCCCTTATGAGGCATTCATGTTCTCATTGTGGACCTCATTACTAAGAATAATTTGAAATCCTGCATACTAAAATGTATACAGTGTTTCACACTCTCTGAAGTCACTTACTTCTTATTGCTTTAATTATCAGAACTACCTATTTGTTGGGTAGATTTTATAATCTTTCTTTGTAGATGCTAAAGTCACAAATACATAAGTATCTCATAGATAGGCCTGGAGAATTTGGCTTACAAAATGAAATAATGCAAAGCTGTCTATGTCACTGGTGTGGCCTCTGGAGTTCAGTCAGACTCAAGTTGATAATGTGTGATAGCTGCTTCAAGAATATGATATTCTATGGATGTGCTGAGTCTTTAAATATCACTTTTGCATGAATGTATCTGGTAAAATGGATTTCCAAATGAGGGTAATAACTGTGCAAACTGACACCTCCCTTGGTCTTCAGCTTCTAGAGTTCACACCTACCACAAAATCCATCTCCAGTTAACAAACTCAGAAGTGCTTTGGGGTTCTTAATTTCATTTTTTTGTTGTTGTAGGTTTTCTTTTTTGTGAGCTTATGTTTTGTTTATTTTACTTTGCTTTTGAGATAGGTTCTCCCTATGCAGATTAGGCTGGCCTTGAACTCACAGAGATCCACTCTCCTCACCCTCCTGAGTGCTGGGGTTAAATGCATGTGTCTTGTTTGCTGTTTGGGGCTTTTGTTTATTTTTGTGATGTTATGGCTAGAACCCAGAGTTTGATGCCACTAGGTGATGTTCAACCACTGAACTACATCCCCAGCCCAGCAAGGTGGGTGAGAAGCTACTATTTCTAATATACTCTTTCACTGATTGATTAATCAATCATTTCATTGATTGGCCTTGGCTTAGAGTGGGCAGGGTACAAAATCCAAAACTAATAGGATTCTTATTAATTGAGAGAGCCGACTGGCAGAGTGGTTCTACAATATTAGAAACATTTTGTCATTCCAATCTCCTAAATTTTTTATACACTATCTCAAGTAGGATATGAAAGTTTAAATTTTAAAAAAATGTAGTTAATTATAAGGCTGATGGTTATGAAGCATAAAACGATTTGTAGATAGCTGAAAGCTCAACTGACTTTACAATTTGCACATTGATACTGGCCAAAGTGTGGCTGCTGGCAAAGAAAATCTAATAAAATTTTTAAATCTTAATATAATAACAACTGTCACCATTAAATGAGTATCTGCTGTGGTCTGGGTAACTTACCCAGGTTAGAAGCCATCTCCACATAAACTGTGAACCAGCAAGCTTTTAGCTCCTTTTCACTGATGCATCAATAAAGGCCTGGAAAAAACTGACTGAATTCAAGACAAGTGAACTGGCTTTCTGCCGTTTCTCTGAGGAGGTAGGTCTCTGTCTCTCTCCATCTCTTTCTCTCTTCTCTCTCCCCTCACTCCCTCCATTCTCCCAATAAACTTCCTTCCCATGTCAAAAAAAAAAGAAAAAGAAAAAACTAGTTCACTCAATTGTCTGAACCCAGGTGAATGTGTGTTTTCTGCAACATACACCAGCAGATAGATATTCTATCAGAGCAAGAACAAGAACAGAAGGGGAAAGTGTGGTATAGATACGGTTTTCCACACTTTTTATTTAACCTTGCATTGTGCGGCAATTTTCTCTGAAAGTCTTTGTTGAGGGACATTTGATCACACTGTGTAAAGATGTGTCTGTCCTTCCTCACCTGCCTAAGGCACCTTCTACTTGGTTTGATAAAGAGCTGGGTGGCCAATTGCTAGGAAGGAGAGGATAGGAAGAACTTCTGTGGAGAGAGCAGAACTCAGGGGAAGAATCTGAGAAGTGGAAATTCACCAATGATATGCAGAGGAAGTCAGAGATACTATACTTAGGAGGGGTAATGAACCATGTTTCATGGTCTACACATGGATTTACAGGCCAGCCAGGGATATATATACATGGTACCTAGTATACTAGTCTCAAATCAAAATTTTAAAAAAGTTCCAAAAAAGTTTTCAAATGTGGGTGTAAAGTCTCTCAGATGACTTTGACACTGGCACCACCATCACTATCACTCTGCCAGTCATTACAAATTGTAAATAATGGATGAATATAGTGACAGTTCCAGATAAAAATGTATGCTGAGTAACAGATATGGGGTAACACATGATAGGGTGCATGCCTACTGTACACAAAGCTTTGCTTTTAAATCCTAGTACCACATAAAGTGGGTATGGTACCACAATGCAGTAGAACAGGAAATTCAGAAGCTCACCCTTGGCTACTTAGCACGTTTGAGGCCAGCATGGAATACAAGAGACAATGTTTCAAAAGAGAAAAGGAAGGAGGATGGTCTAAGAAGGTGGCTCAGTGTTAAGGTGCTTGCCATAGAAGTATGAGGTGGACTGGAGTTAGGATCCCCATGGGTCTTCCTGCAGTGGCCAAGATCCTGTTGGTCATGAGGTATTAGCTTGGGATGACAAGAACTTTGTGTAAGAAATGCTACAGTAGGACCCAGTCACATTTGGTATCCTGGAGAGTAACAGCACTTGCTTCCCAGTCAGTTTAAAGATAGGCAGGGAAACACTTAGGAGTCACTAGTCCAAGCCTGGTCATAAGAACAGAGGTGTCCATGGAGCAGGTGTAACAGCCAGCCCAGGGGGGAGGTGGACTCCCTCTGACATTTTCATTGAAAAATTTTAATTACAATGCTGCTGTGGATGAAAACTGTTTTAAAATTCTATTACAAACACAGTCTGATTGCAGAAATCTGTTCATCTAAAAAACTAATTAAACCATTATTTCCTTTCTGATTACCATGGCGAATGTAAGCTTTTCACTTATGAAAACAGTTACACAATCCTTCCTTATATTTAGACAGCACCTTTTTAAAAAAAAGTATCTATAGGCCAAAGCGATTTTAGAAATTAAAAACACTACGAGGAAGAAATTTAAAAGGAACCACTATCAAGATGCAAATAAAAGATATGAATTTTTTCTAAAATTGTGGAAATATATTAAGTTCATGTGTTTAGTCTTCATCATTTTCAAGATTATGTATTTCTTTAATATGGGAAAACTTATTTTAAGAAAAATGTCTACATTTTGCAAAAATTAGATTATTCAGCATAGCCGAGAGGACGAAAAGCTCTGCTGTGTTCAGGGCTGTGACTGGATGAGTACAGTGTGCATGACTGTCATATATGTTGATGGCCAACAGGCTGTTCCTCAATGTGACTGTCAAGTGGACTGTGCTTGTAACAACTGGAGTGTATAAGTGGATGTATGAGTGTGTGTGTGTGTGTGTGTGTGTGTGTGTCAAGATGAATGTGTATATGCATACATACGTGGAGTCAGAGGAGAGGGTGAGATTTTCTCACTCACTTCTCCATTCTCCACCTTTTATTTTCCTTAAATTGAGACAGGGTTTTCTGTGTAACCTTGATGTCTTGGCTCTGTGTGTACTAAGTTGACCTCAGATATCCACCTGCCTCTGCCTCCCAAGAGCTAGGATTAAAGGTGTTCCCAGCTTCCACCAGTTTTTTGTTTGTTTGTTTGTTTGTTTGTTTGTTTGTTTTTTGAGCCAAGGGCTTAGCCTCCATCTGGACCTCATCAATTTGGCTCAACCTTCTGGCTAGCAAGCTCCAGGACCCTTTTGTCTCTTATTTCCCAACTCAGAGATTACAGATGTGTGTCACTCCTGGGTTTTTATTTGTTTTGTTTGTTTGTTTGTTTGTTTGTTTTTCAACCATATGGGCGATGGAGATCCAAAGGTCATGTATGCAGATAAAAAGGAATTAGTGCTACTGCTGTCAGGGTAGAAACTCATAAAGGACTCTGCCCTGGAGTTAGCAATGGAGGCTTTCTCCTCCATGCCCATCCACAGCCTAGCAAGACACAAGCCGGCTTTCCCTTCTTTGGAAAACATGAAACTCTTTCTGCTCTAAGAAAAGGCTGACCCACCCAAATCTCTTCAGCTGAAGCAAAGGTGATTAGGAAAGGTTTATTTGCTTAACAAAAGGATTCCTGGGGACTCCATGTAAATCTACAGCTCTTGTAAGGGCTCCAGAGTATATTTACAGATCAATTCTGGGGTGGGGGGAGGGCAATGTGGAGAATGTCTTAGGAATTAGCAAGTCAATTATTTTGTGTGGGGGACTGCTCTCTCTCTCTCTCTCTCTCTCTCTCTCTCTGTGTGTGTGTGTGTGTGTGTGTGTGTGTGTGTAGGAGGTAGTATATAAGTATGTGCACTTATGTGTGTGTGCCTGTAAAAGGTAGTATATAAGTGTGTGTGTGTGTGTGTGTGTAGGGCAGAGATATCTGGTTAGCTGTCAGGTGTCTTTCTCTATGATTCTCCATGTTATTTTTCTTTAATTTACTTTTGTTATTTTTAGTTATGTGTAGGTGTGTGTGCCTGCCTTTGTGTGGGTATGTACACATGAGCGCAGGTTCCTTCAAGGTCTCCATCCCTGAGGCTGAAATGACAACATCTTTTGAAAATCCTGCTAGGAACTGAACTTAAGTCCTCTGGAGAAGCAGCTAGGACTCTTAACCGCTGAGTCAACTTTCCCAACACTCCACCTTTTTTGAAGGCAGGATCTCTCACTAGAATGTGAGTGCACAGCCTCAGCTAGGCTGGGTGAGCCCCAGGAACCCAGTCTCTGCTCACTCCATGATGGGCTTGTGGAAACACACCAATTCACCAGTGCTTTGTCTTTCTTTATTTTCTCGTATTTGGGGGGTGGGGACAGGAATTTGTTGGGGATACAAACTCAGATCCTCCTGCTTATGTAGCAGGCACTCTACCCACGCTTCTCAGCCCCTGGCCCTTGTCAATCATCAGGAAGCACTTACTGACCGACAGGATCGGCCAGAATATTGTTTTCTTTTCTATCAAATCATAACACCAAAATCTGTGGAATATGTATTCTCTATACAGAAAAACTGCATTTTGATTTATTAGGCGGTGTCCCCCCTTCCCACACAAAGAAATCAAAGAGACGAAGAAAGCACTGTTATCACAGAAGCACTAATTACAATATGGACAGTCCTGAACTCCGAAGAAGTGGCACAGTTTCTGCCCCGCACCATCAAAAGTTTATTTTCCAAAGCCTTTTCTCGCAGAGAGTTATAGGCAAAGCCACAAAGCAGGAGAAGAGTTATTTTTGGCAACCTCAGTGTGGTACAGCTTTCTCCTGAGGCCACACTTAAATCAGATAAGGGTCTCCATGGACCTAAAAGGAAGGAAACCACCCACTTAGTGTGTTCAACTCAAATCTCCCCACACAAACTCGATTTTAGAAACAGAACTAGAAAACTCATTACAGGATATTTAAGGATGACACACTGTGGTAAACGCTAGGATCCACATTTCAACAACTGTTAGAGGCTGTTACCGCTCCCGTAGCATGCAAAAAAAATTAGCCCTAATTGGGTACACGAAATAAGTGTAGCTCAGGAATGGGATCCGAGTAGACACTTAATTAATGGTGTTGAAAGAAGGGAAACTGGATTAATGAATGGTTGGTATAAATTCCATTTTGCTATTGGGTTAATCACTGGTCTCATGAAAATTTATCTCCTGGTTAGGATTTATAACAGTGGGTTTTAAATATTTTATTCCATTCTGGATTGTTCTGACCTGCATTGTAATTTCAACCCTCAAATTAGCTACACAATTTACTCTTGTGTATATATACCAACCACCTCATAACAGCATTCCTGAACTCAACCCCAAGGAACAAAGCCCTCCTCTAAAAGAAGAAGGAACTTTTATTCGATGTATTATTTTAACAAGGTTCCCACTAATTGACAGCAGAGTGATTAATATGGAGTTTAAAGGACCAAGCATCACTATAGAATTCTGTCAGTCCTGAAGCAGTAGTCCAAGCCTGCTTCTATTTTAAAGTTCTTGTAAAAGCCCATGGCATGCACAAGATTCTTGAAATCTTGGACTGCCAAATTTAGTTCTTTTTTTTTTAAACTAACTTTAAAAAAATTGTATGTATATTTGTGTGTGTGTGTGTGTGTGTGTGTGTGTGTGTGTGTGTGTGTGTGTATGCATGTGTGTACAAGTGCTGGAGGAGACCAGAGGAGGCAAGATCCTCTAGGGTATTATGAACCACCTGACATCAGTGTTGGGAACTAAGCTAGTGTCTTCTGCAAAGTCATCAACTGCTGAGTCATCAACTCCATCCCTCCAGATTAATTCTTACGCATAGCATGATCATGGAGTTGTTCCTGATTATTTCCATTTTTGCTTGTATTTTATGCCCTGATGTGTCAAACATGTCAAATTGAAGTCAGTGGGGATTCAAGAAAGGACATCAATGTTTTACTTTTAATTTTTAGAGTTTTTACCAGTGAATTCATTGATTTTCTTGCTTTTCACATTTAAACTACTTTTGTACTTATACTAACTTTTTATACTGAAATGAATCCTGCAGAATTTTAACCAAAATAATCATTTTGTGTCTGTCTTTGGAAAAATACAGTATCTTAAGAACTGTGAGTCTTGGTGACTCACATGAGGTGTGTCAACCAAGCTTTCAATTTATTATGGCTTTAATACAATAAGATAGAATTAGAATTTACTGGTAACAAAGAACTGATGGAAAAAGTTCTAAAAACTGGTGCTTCTAGATAAGATAGGCTGACAGAGAGCAAACACTCATTTCGAACAAGTAAATGTAGAGCTGACTTTTATTGCAAAGGGAAGCTCTTAGCCTTACAAAGGCTCCTTTAAGAACCCAAATTTTGTGCATGAATTAGATTTCCTGCTTGTATGCATTCCACTCCTAATCCAGACCAGTAGAGTCCAAGGCATTTTAGCACCACAGCAGCCACATGACTAAGTTATGCTGTCCCTTATTTACGTCTGTCTGAGGAAAGTAAACAACCTGCTATCGATTATACTGCTTCCATTTTTCACAGATGAGGTCACTGGTTCTGGGAGGCTGACTGACTTCTAAAGGTGTGAGGATATACACAAATCTTACAAAGGACAAAACAAATAATCTGTTTAGGAGGAAGAGAGACAGGTTCCCTCTTTTTTCTTAGAATATTTACTTTAGAAAATTTTGCACTGTGTATTATTTACTCTCTCTGAAATGTGTATGCTTTTAAGAACTGAATAAGCCTCTTAGCCATTTACTCCCCAGGATCAGCTTCCTCTGGTTGCCTGGGAAGCATCACTTTGAACTGTCAGCACCTGGGAAGAAACTGTCCTTATCTCCCAGTTCTGTGGGTGGGGACAGCCTCACCTCAGGAAACATCTCTTTTCAAGTTGGAAAACTGTCTCTCTTTAGAGTTTATTGTTTCCTTTGTGAAAAGCCAATTAGCTAAGACAGTTGGTTGCTCCAATTATCAAGAGAATGTTAAATGAACTATGGGTGACAAGGAGTACTATCTCTTTCATGACAAGATTATCTTGAAAAGATGGATGGAATGTCATCTATCTCTTGGTCTGTCTAACATATAGATGGCTCTAGATTAAATACCTGTATTCTTCCCTCCCACAACACACAGACACACTGCTTCTCAAAGTGAGCTTTCCTTGTTGTCTTTATAACCTATTGTACATTCTCATTTCATCCTTATTTAATAAAACTGTTTTTCTCTCATTCTACCTTTGTGAAGAGGAATTGGAGACATGGGATGAGATTTTGTGAGAAGAGGAACTTCCCTACTGCGTACACACTGACACATGTAACAAATAAAAGGTTTGCCATTTGGGCCGGGCCTCCCGTGCCTGTCTCTTGTACCTCCTTGGACTAAATCTTGGTGTAGTGTTCCAGTCATATCCTGATGGTGTCATTACCATAAAAAGCTCTTCATTGGTGTCCGAATTTTGTTTCTGTTTCTGTGATAAAATGCCCTGGTAAAAAGCAACTTAGCAGAGGAAAGGGCCTTTTCTGCTCCCAATTCCAGGCTACAGTCCATCACTAGAGGTAAAGTCAAGGCAGACATGGCAACACATGCATAGTCAGGAGCAGAGGGAAATGAATGTGTCCATGCTGCCAGCTTGCTTGGTTCTTATACTCAGCCTCCTTTCTCTATTCTCAAGTTGTTGAGAAAATAATGACACTCATATTCACACTGGGTAATCCCAATTCAATTAACAATCCTCTACAGACATCCCAACAGGCCGGTGTACTCTAAATACTTCCTCATTTGAGTCTGTATTCTGGGGTGAGTCTAAGAGTGCAGGTTGTCATTTAAAATTAGCCATCACCATTGGACACTGGTATGGCAAGTTCCCCCAAGAGGAAGTAAAAGTATTGATATATAATCTAGAAATGAAAATAAGCCATCCCATAAACATATCTGTATTTGACCTTTGGTTTTCTCCATCTACCTTAGGGTAACTAACCTTCAATGAACTGACAACAACATCCTTTGTAAGTACCTATGTTGAATAGAATTCAAGAGTATGTAGCCACTACTGTATTTTAACCACTCATTACTACCAAGAAATACATTTAGATATCTTCGTAGTTACTCTTCAATTGTTGTCATCATTTACTGTAAAGACCTACATATTTGTTCCATTTCATGTAGTTAAAGACTCATTACCTCTTCAGGTTGCTGTTCTGTCTGCTAGAAGATCCACCTGGAGCCTACACAAACAGTATGTCACAATTCTTAAATATGGCAACACAGTAGGTTTTGATGAAATCAGTGAAGGCTAGTTGGAGCACAGAAGAGACCCTGCTAACCAGACAGCCAAATGTACTATCCATTCTCAGAGTATATTAAGCTTTTGAGAAATCCAGACATCTAAATAATTACAATGTATGCTTAGTGAGATGGATCACCAGGTAAAGGTACTCATTGCCAAACCTGACCACCTCAGTTTAATACCTTCCAAATGATGGAAGAAGAGAACAAAGTTGTCCTCTGACTTCCACACATATGCCATAGCATATGCATGTCCACACACACACACACACACACACACACACACACACACACAGTAAATAAATAAATAAATAAATACAATTACAAATTGTACGAATAGCTCATTGAGAATAACCAACAGCAAATATTAAAATATTAAATTTGGATCACATTCTGATTCATGACTCACAAATCCCTGCGTTATGTACAGATCCTGATGACATTAAGAAATCACATCAGAAAATAAGGGGGCTGCAGAGGTTGATCATCAATTACTATCACTGGCTGTGCTTGCAAGGGACCTGGGTTCAGATTCTCAGCAGCCATGTAGCAACTCACAATCTTCTACAACTCTAGTTCCAGGAGCTCCAATGTCCTCTGCTGACTTCATTGGCCCAAAGCACACACATGGTACATAGACATTCAAGCAGTGAATACAACAATGTACATGAAGTAAAATAAATACATCTAAAAAAATTTAAAAAGGACAAGTCAGCGGGGCATGGTGGTGTACTTGGAAGGCAGAAGTGGGCATATGTCTTCCTTCGAGGCTAACTATAGACTGAGTTCCAGGACATAGAGAAATCCTCCCTCAAAAAACAGAATACCAGGTGGGTGGTAGTGGCACACACCTTTAATCCCAGCACTTGGGAGGCAGAGGCAGGTGTATCTCTGTGAGTTTGAGACTAGCCTGGTCTGTATGAGCTAGCTCTAAGACAGCCTCCAAAGACACAGAGAAACCCTATCTCGAAAAACAAACAAACAAAAAAACTAGAATACCAAAACCCAACAAAGCAAAGATAAAAAAAAAAAAAACAACTAAATGAGGATACAGTAATAGGGACCAGAGACCCCCACCCCCACCCCCACCTCAGTTAAACTTGTGCTCTGGAGAGGTGCCCAATTTTGGAGGGGATGTAGGGGCTTGGGATTCATTCATCTCATATTACCCGGGATTGACGCAAACTTGCTATACAGCTCATGATGACTTTGAACTTCCAATCCTCCTACCTCTACCACTGAAGTCCTACGATGACAACACAGAATCAGAAGCAGCAGGTAAAATCAGTCTACTGAGCTCCTGAAGTTTAAGTTCTCATTCTTTTAGAGAAGCATGGCTCTCCCCTTCTGCATCTTATATAAGACTGTTGTTCTGAGAGACAGAAACGTCAGGACTATTTTGATTAGTTTTTATTTACATGTACATATATGTCTGTGTAAGTGCATGCCACATAAGTGTGGATCCCTACAGAGCCCAGAAATGAATGTTGGATCCCAACGTGGGTGCTGAGAATCAAACTCAGGTCCTCTAGAGGAGTAGGAGAAGTTGAAAGGGCTCTTAACTGTGGAACATTCTCTTCACATATTACTTGTTTTAAAATAATCAAGATTCCAGGTCTGTGGCCTCATAAGCGTTCATGGAGTCTGAACCAACAACCAGGGAGCCTACATGCGACTGACCTAGGCTGTCTGCATATATAGTTGATATCCATGGAAGACCTGCCCTTTGCTGAGTGGAAACAGAGGAGGAGTGGATGGGAGTGGAGGTCAGAGGGTAGGTGGGAGGGGGATGGGACTAAAAGGGAAGGAGGGAGGGGAAGCTTCACTCCGGATGTAAATAAAGAAAATAATAATAATAATAATAATAATAATAATAATAATATCATTTAAAAAAAATGATTTCCAGGTTAGACAGAGATGTGCACTGGGTTGAACTTTAGGAGAAATAGTTTTAGTAAGACAAGTTACTTCCCAGCAGGGGAAGCTGAGATAACTGTCCACCATCAACCTCCAACCCCATAAGAAAAAGCACATTCCTTTTGAGTTTAGCAGATTAGTGACTAGAGAGGATATGAGGCTTTAGTTTAGTAAAAGAATCCTATTGACCCGCCCTACTTAGAAGCTGCTCAAGGCTGAGAGTTGAGATGCTTAGGGAAGACCCTGAAGAGGATCTAAGGTGTGGTTGCTAGCTTGCTTGAGCAAGCAGAATCCATGGTGTCACACTATGGGAAGGGGCAGATGGGGAGGGGCAATGAGAAGACTTCTCAGGTGAAGTGCTTGCTGCTCAATCCTGAGGACCTGAGTTCTGCTCCTGGAACACTCAGGAGGAAGAGAGAACCAACTCCTGAATGTTTTCCTCTGACCTTCAAATATCCCCTGGCAAATATGCATGGACACGCACAGCACAACCACAAGTACACACAATACAATACAGCAATGCCATGTGCACAAAATCAAAATTTCAAAAAGAAACAGTTTAGTACTAATTAATGTTACTTAAAATGTCATTGCTACATTCATCTAGATGGCGGTTTGAATATGTATGGCCCCCATAGACTCATGTGTTTGAATGCTTGGCCCATAGGGAGTGGCACTATTAGGAGGTATGACCTTATCGGAAGAAGCATGTCACTGTGGGGGCAGGCGTTGAGGTTTCATATGCTCAAGTTATACCCACTATGACACAGTTTCCTTCTGCTGTTTGCAAATAACAATGGAGAGCCTCCATTCTTTCTATAGCACCATATCTGCATGCATGCTGCC